>NW_024870773.1:9662500-10137500 GCF_019054845.1 Dipodomys spectabilis
TGCATTTCTGTATTAATCTTTGATTAGCTTACTCACACTCACGAGATACTTGTATTAATTTTTTGTTAGTGTTATCATGCTCATGAAGTTCCTGTATTAATCTTTGGTTAGCCTCCTCTCTCTCCCTATCATGCCCACACTGAATCCTTTGCAGGCTTTCAATATTTTCATTCACCATGTTTGTAGAGCTTTATGGGAATTCTCCTCTGGATTATTCATTAACTGTTTTGTCAACTGATTATCATGAGTGGGAGTTGAGATACCTGGACTCGTCATTTTTCTTGTGTTTCTCTGGCTTGTTCTGCCAATTTGGTATGAAATTTCATGCTAGAACATTATTTTAAGGCAAGCATCAACCAGAGTCCTGTAGTTGCACAGTTAAAATGGCTGCAGATACAATCTTGTTCAACAGCTACAATCTATTCAGCATCAAACAACTATGGATTAATGGACTAAGAACATCAAAGAGGGATTCAGCAGACCAGAAATTAATAGGTTTAGGGAGAATTGCGGGGAAAAATATGATTAGAGAATGTGGAGAGGTAAAAGGAAAGAGTGAATTTAAGCAAATCCTAATCTGGATGGATAGAACAGAATGAAAGGAGAGACATAAAGAAACAAGAAAAATTGAAAAAACAAAAATTTGAATCTAAAAAATGAAACACTTAAAAATTATGTAATATAAAGAAATAATACAGATAGATGAAAAGGATGGAATGTGAGGAGAAAGATAAAAATTAAAAATGGAATACTTAAATTATACAGGTATAAGGAAATAATACTAAAGTTAAGCCTAAGAGGTTGTGAACTGAGTAATCATATCTGAATTAAGTATGTACACAATAGAAGATAAGGTCTAATAATCAACAACGGGTATATATCTGGGGTTAAGCAGAACAGCAATTAAGTCACACAAAAATAAATAAATAAAAGGT
Organism: Dipodomys spectabilis; assembly: GCF_019054845.1. Classification (NCBI taxonomy): domain Eukaryota; kingdom Metazoa; phylum Chordata; class Mammalia; order Rodentia; family Heteromyidae; genus Dipodomys; species Dipodomys spectabilis. Next base: position 9,663,436 of record NW_024870773.1, read on the forward strand.
CTAAAATATTAAAAGCGATTAAATAAAACCACACACACACACACCTAACATAAAAATTATAAAAGAAAAAAATAGAAAACAATTTTTAAAAGAAATTTTTAAAAAATAGGTAGACGAAAGAGTTCTTTGATTTTTTTTTGTGGTGGGGGGCGACAGGAGGGAGATCTTGTATCTCCTCTGTGTCCATAACCAGTTTCTTGGTGGAATCTCTGGTTTGCTTGTGGTGTTGGTTTTCCCATGGCTTGACTGGTTTCTTAAGTCAGTTTGTTTGAACAGGCAGAAAAAAGCTCTGTCTTACCGAGGACTTTGTGATTCTCCTCCCAGGCTAGATCAATGAGAGGGAGATCTGCTTTGAGTAGTGCAAAAGAGGTAAATGACTGTTTCCTCTAGCTTGGAGTTGCTGTGATGAGGCTAGGTTCTGGGTAGGGTTGAGGCCTATCAGTATCTTTTCCCCGAGGGGCTAGTTCTTGAGACACTCACAGAGTCCAACCTGGAGCCATTATCAGGATTTACTGAGTTACAATTGTTTGTCTTTTACCCCTCCTGCTGCCTAGGCTGCAGTGGGGAGGGGCACCTCTGGCTCAGTTTACCCAGTAAAGAAACTCACTCCTCCAGGGGTGGAGCTTCCTTGACTGGGAAGGGTAACTTTCCCCTGGGTGGAACTGAGCCCTACAGGTCAGGTCAGGTTCCTGTGACCTGTTGAGTAGCTCCTATTGTTTTCTTCCACAGCCTGAGTTGGAGCTAACTGCTCAGGCTGGGCCTTTGTCAATATAAAAAATGGAGTTCTTCTCTGGTGGGGGGGGGGGGGGGCGCGGGCGGGCGGGGGGAAGGGGCTACCTTCCTACTGCTGCTCCTTGAAAAGGAGTGAGGTTGTTACTCATGCCAGCCTCTTGGTTTCTGGGCCGTACAGTCTGCGATCACCAGGATGAAGATTTCTGCTCCTTCTCAGTTCTTGGTGGTGGTGAGTAGAATCTGCTCACACACTGCATTTGGCACCTTTGTCCCGGGCTCTGTTGATATGGCAGCTACGGAAGCAGCCGCCGCTGCTGCCACTACTGAGAGCACTGGCAAGCGCTCAGATCTGTCTCCTTAACCAAGCTGCCTGGATTTTTCCTCTCTGGCCAAACTCTCTGTCCTGTGATGGCACACTTGGTGTGATTCTCTAGCCTAGGACTGTTCACTAGAACACTAAAACTGCTTTCTATGCAAGAGCTTGTTTAGCCTCCAGCTTTTCCTACACTATCTTCCTGCCTGGCCTAGATGTACAAATTGAAAGCAGAAATTTCCAGAAATCTGAAAATTTACCCCTAATTTGACTTTGGAGTCTATAATAGCCAAAGAGATGGGTAAGGGGACTGTGGACATACTTGTGAGTTAAGGTCATGTGAATGAGAGTAGAGAGGGTAAGCTTGAGCTCCAGGATGCCTGCTAGGTACTCTGAGATGCAGGAACCAGAATCCAAGAAGCAGTAGCCTTCAGAGAAACGAGAATGACACACACACCCCTCCATGTGCATAGTGGACACAACAAGAAGGCCTTCTGCTTTGGAACAGATTCCGGAGCTGGGAAACACATATCTTCACACTGGCCACAATGTCTTAAGAAGTTAGAGACCTTTCCCCACAATTTTTCTTTTTCTTTCTTTCTTTTTTTTGTTGGTCATGGGGCTTGAACTCTGGGCTTCGGTGTCAACTCAAGGCGAGTGCTCTACCACTTGAGCCACAGCACCACTTCCTCCCCACGATTTTTCTAAAGTGCAAGACAATATGGACTAACCTTAGGTAAAAAGTCACCATGAGGCAGACTTGTCCAACAACTGATACTGTGTATCAGAGGTCAAACCAATCCAGTAGCCATTAAATATAGAAACAAAGCTAGGTGGTGCTTTGGTATGGGACTCCTCTCAAGTCAGTTCAAGCCAACAAAGTATGTACATATAACTGAATAGATGGGTAGGGGGTGGATACAAAGAATCTAAGGAGTTAGCTCCAAAATAGAAGACCCAGGGAAAGGGCCTGCTTTCCTTTTGCATCTCAAAAGTTTGCTTTGTTACTTGTGTTTGTGTGGGAACAAAGGAATCTGCCATTAATGGTGGGTTTATCAGCTACAAGCAAGATGGCAGACAACTATGGAAGGTAATCCAGGAAGAGCCGCTTTCCTTCTTCTGAGAGGAAACATGAACCATAACAAGCTTTGATTTTTCAGTTTGCTCCAGGAGGAACTTGAACACCTGTATTCTATGGTTTGATATTGTATATCTGAAAATGTGACTGTGTGCTTTCTTCTGGTAACAATGTCCAAATTAGTGCTTAGGAACTATCCTTATCCTTCACTTTTGTGCTGCAAAAGGACAAGCCTGGAGTTGACACTTGAAACATAGGACATTTTTTACTTCTGATACCTCTGACAATTTCTGCAATGATACAGTCAGGTAAACACACTACTTGCAATAAATCACTCATTTATTTTCTTTCCATTAAATATTGCAAATGCACACACACACACACACACACAGAATGGAAGGAAAATTAAACCCATGAAGATATTTTATTAGTGGAAAGTCACAGCTGACTTACCTTTCAAAAGTCAGGCAATTCTTAGTCCCTTCTGCAACTTTATCTCACCCACACCACATAAGTACACAGTGAAGCATGAAACCCAAATATGCAAATGGAAATACCTCTTGCACAAAGAAGCACATTCTTGTGATGATGCCTTTGCCGTTTTCTGCTCTGGGTCTTTAAAATTATTTCCAATAGAGTTATACTCATCCCAAATTTTCCTACAAAAGTGCCTTCTACACTCCCAATACACACTAGGCTTCAAGGGAATATTTCATGCTAATAAGAAAATCAAAGCTGGACACTGGTGGCTTACACCTGTAATCCTAGCTACTCAGGAGGCTGATATCTGAGGATCATGGTTTGAAGCCAGCCTGGGCAGAAAAATCTGTGAGACCCTTTTCTCCAATTAACCAGCAAAATGCCACAAGTATAGATATGACCCAAAGCCAGTGAGAGAGTGAGGCCCTGAGTTCAAGCCCTAGTATCCTAGTACTGGAAAGAAGGGAGGCACCATTAATGTTAATTACAGAGAGGTTGAATGACCATTAACATTGCCAGTGGATTAGTCTTAGGTAGGTAATAGTACAGTAGAACTGTATTTTGTGGTATTAAATAAAATTGTTGGAATTTAAAGAACTCTCTCTGTGTAAATCACAGAGCTAGCAGACCTGTCAATTTAATACATGGAGCTCTAGGAGATAAGGATGACAGAAAAAGTCAGGAGTCATAGATCACTCAAAATTCTATGTCTCAACATTTGCTTACTCTGAAAACATTACAGGATGGAATAGGAGAAACCCTGGGTCTCCTCGGCTCAGGCCGAAATTTTCTGAATAGAGACCCGGAAACACAACAAATCAAAGAAAGGTTGGACAAATGGGATTGTATAAGGTTGCAGAGCTTCTGCAGGGCAAATGACATAGCTAGCAAGATCAATAGAAAGCCCACGGATTGGGAGAAGATCTTTACTAGCCATACAACGGACAAGGGTCTCATATCTAAAATATACTTGGAACTCAAAAAATTAAACCACCCAACAACAAATCCTCAAAGAAACAACTGCCCAATAAGTAAGTGGGCGAAAGACCTAAAGAGAAGCTTCTCTGAAGAAGAAAGAAGGATGGCCAATAGACACATGAAGAAATGTTCAACATCCCTAGCCATAAAAGAAATGCAAATCAAAACAACATTGAGATATCACCTCACTCCAGTTAGAACAGCAAAAATCAAGAACTCTAACAACAACAGATGCTGGAGGGGATGTGGACAGAAAGGAACCTTACTTCATTGTTGGTGGGAATGTAAACTTGTTCAACCACTTTGGAAAGCAGTATGGAGGTTCCTCAAAAGACTCCATATAGAGCTCCCCAATGACCCAGCAATCCCACTTTTGGGCATTTACCCAAATGACCACAAACAAGGCCACACTAAAGCTACCAGCACAACTATGTTTATTGCAGCATTATTTACCATAGCTAAGATATGGAACCAACCCAGATGCCCCTCAGTAGATGAATGGATCAAGAAAATGTGGTATATATACACAATGGAATTCTATGCCTCCATCAGAAAGAATGACATTGCCCCATTTGTTAGGAAATGGAAAGGCTTGGAAAAAATTATATTAAGTGAAGTAAGCCAGGCCCAAAGAAACATAGGTCCCATGGTTTCCCTTATTTCCAATATCTAGTATAGGTATGAGTCAAGCGGAAAAAGTCAGAGAATGTGATGTTAGGAAAACGAACCCTCAAATATGTATTTTAATGTTTTTGTTTCATTCATGCATGTGTTTCTAACGCATTTATAATATTATTTCTTTGTTGCTTTGTATGTCCCTCCCCCACACTGTAACCCCCGCTTTCACTATATTTGATGTCAGTATAACATGTGGAGGAGACGGGGACAAACAAGTCGTTTAAGGATTCAGGTGGACCTGTTGCAACAATGAGAAGTACAAAATGTCATGTCAAAACCAGCTTTACAATGTCGGTAGGGGGGAGGGAGGGAGGGTATGATTGGGTGGGGGGGAGGGGGGAGGCTGGGAAGGGAGTTGAAGGGTAAACAAAGGAGGAGGCTGCAATGCTTGGTAAGAAATGTATGCATTTTCCTGCCCATGTAATTGTAACCCCTCTGTACAGTATGTTTTCAAATAAAATAAAATAAAATAAAATAAAAAATAAAAAAAAAACATTTGCTTAGTTTTCTATACAATGAGAATATAAATTCCTTGAAAATGAACTTTGAGGCTCTCCTTTTCCTAGCCCAACTATTTTCTATAAATGCAAAGCTAGACAATAGTTGTCATATACCAAGTACTCTTAAGGCATTGGTTAACACCTAGTATTGTCTCTAACTATCTGAGGGGGGCTGGTTCTGGACCCCAGCCCAAACCCTACAATATAAATGATGAAGTCCCTTCTATAAATTGATAAAGTGATATAGTATTTGCCTATGACCTATGCATATTCTCTTGTATACCTCAAATCATGTTTGGATACCTTATTAATATCTAACATAAATTCTGTGTTAATGGTAGTGCTGGTATGTTGCCTAAGGAATGAAAACGAGAACAACCCTGTGCTATGCAACTGAAAAACTTTTCTATCTCCACTTGGATGGACCTGTGGGCAAGAAGCTCTTGGGTACAGTGGACAACATTCTATGCTCACATTACTGAGACCCAGGCTAGCTTTGTGGGTTTAAATGGAAACAAGAAGTTTCACAAATTTCCAGCCTTCAGAGACTAGAGAATTATGGAGACTATTCAGTTGCGATTTTTTTTTACCTGAGAGTGTCACTACAAAAGCATAGCACCAATTACAGTGGTGTAGAATTCAGTCTCTTGGATTTCTAGTCAAGTATTCCTCTCAGGGCTGCTCACAAATATAAGGAAAGAATTTGATCTAAAAAGTTCAATGTGTTAGGATAAAGACTTTCTAACCAACAAGACAAATTGTACATCAGAAAGTGTATCATAAAGGTATTGAGTAAAATGTATTTTCAGTGTCTATTGGGAAAACTTTTTTTCCAGCATTGAAAATTTAACTCAGGGTTTCATACATGCCAGGCACATCCCAGGCCTTTTGCTTTTAGGTTTATTTATTCCACATAGGTTTCCATAACATTTGACCAGGCCAGCCTCAGATCTTGATCCTTCTACTTCTGCCTCTAAAGCAGCTGAGATTATAGGTGTGATCTTTACTATGCACACCTGGCAAAACTTTGGGCTCCATAATTTCCCTACAAGAGCTAAGTGCTTTGCATACTATTTAAAGATGTCTGCTATTTACCATTACATTCGACTGAATGTATATGCAGACCTTCAGGTAATGGTAACATAAATGAGGATGTCATTTATTTTTCTGTTGCCAAAAGAAATCTAACAGCAGAGCATCCAGAACGGGCCTGGAGCTTCCTGGTGTCAGTGCCCTGTATCGCATTGCATTCCTCTCTACATCTTTCCCATATTGGGTTTAAGGCTGATCCTTGAACTCATCTATGTCCTCTGAATCCAGCCAGCAAATAAAAGGGACAGAGAAAAGGCACCTCTTTCGATCTTAAATGTCACATTACAGACCTCTCAGAGGTGCCAAACAACAATTTTGCATTCACCATCTTAGCTGGAACCTGGTCATGTGGCTCCCCCTGGCTGTCAGGGACCTGGGCAGCTTTTATTTATTTATTTATTTTTTTTTTATTTTTTTAAATAATCATGGTATCTGTGTGCCTGACTACTAGATAAGAAGGAGAGACTGGATTTGAACTGCAACTAGCATCTTTTCTTGCAAAATACCTGTTCAATATTCCCCCCTCCCCAAATGTTTTCTTAGTAAATGGAAAGGCTGCTTCAATATTATGTAAATATTCTCTATGTTAAAATGCAATGCCATGTCTCATCTGGATGAAGTAATATGAACCAGCACAATGTCAATCTTTTAAAATAGTTTGTATGCAAGGGATATTCTATTAGGGATGCAATCATTACAAGCTTGCCTCTTTGCTTTAGTGATATTAATAGCACTGAAATCATCCTGAGACATTAGAAAATTCCTCATAGGATAAGAAAATGGTCATAAGGTCATGACATCTGTCAACAGAGTTTACAGAGCGAGCAGATTCTTTAAGCGTCTGACCAGCCAAATCCACCCACATCCTACTCCCTTAAGCCCCGTGAAAGACCAAGTCATTATCAAGGCAACTGAAGCTCTTCCCACTAACACCCCCAGCTCATTGTGGAACCCCTGTTGCAATCAAACAAGCTCAGGAAGCTGGAGATGCTCTGCAGCCAATAGATGACTGGGCTTTGCTCTGTCACAGAAGCCCTGCATCTTGGTCTCACAGAGATTCAGATATTGCTAACAATTGTAGAAGGTATGATTCTTCAGTTTTGCAAAATGAATATATCCTAGAGATATTCTATATAGCATAGTACTTACTGTTAGTACAACTGGATATACTTAACAACATTACCAAAGGTTCAGATCATATGTGACATGTGAAGAACATGGAAAGAAATAATGCATAAATGATAAGGAGGGTAGGGTAGGAGACAGGGGTGCGGGCAATGGTTATGTGAAGGTATGATTGTGGTGATGGTTGTACAGGTTCATGTTCATCCCAGATTCATTAAGTTTATACCTTAAATATATACAGTGTTTGGATGCTAATCCTCTTTATTTCTTTTTTCCTTTCTTTCCTACCACCTGAGCCACATATCCAACATTATCAATCACTATAATATAAAAAGATTGCTGACAATTTCTTACTACTAGTTCCTCATGCAGAAGAGATTATGTAGAGGAAACCTAGAAAATAGTTAAGTCAAAATTTAGTTTTAAAAGACTGGGAATGTGGCTTAGTGGTAGTGTGAATGCCTAGCATTCATGAAGCTCTGGGTTTGATTATCCAGTACTACATCAACAGAAAAAGCCAGAAGTAGTGCTGTGGCTCACATGATAGAGTACTAGCCTTGAGCACAAAGAGGCTTAAGGTCAGTGCCCAGGCCCTGAGTTCAAGCCCAGGACTGGCAAAAAAAAATGGTTTTAAAGAAATGCAAATCTTTATTCACTTTGGGTCTGATCAGTTCCTTTATACTCTTCCCACACTGATATTCAGAATAAGAGTCTGCCTCTGTATTTTGCATCACAAACCAATACTGTAATCAGCCAAAACTCTTCTGACATAATATTATAAATTCAGATGAGGGATATTTAACATCACCACCAAAGCCAATGAAATACACTTTCCCTAACAAACTATTCTCTACTTTCCATCCTGCCTACATAAAAGGTCTCACTTGTTAATACTAAAGCAATTTTTGACAACTTTTTTTTTTTTATGGGCCAATACTAGGTCTAGATGCTGTCACTTAGCTTTTTTGCTCAAGGTTGATGCTGTATCATTTGAGCCAAAGCTGCACTTCTGGCTTTTGGGTAGTTAATTGGAGATGAGAGTTTCCTAGACTTCCTTAGCTTCCAACCAAGATCTTCATATCTCAGTCCTCCTGAATAGCTAGGATTATAACTGTAAACTATGTACACCCAGTTTTCAACAACTTTTATTCTTCACAATCAATGATGTCAGTAACTGTGATCTTTGGGAATTCTGAAAGCTCCTTTCATCCCCAACTCTATATCTCTCAAGATGTCTAACTCTCTGGATTTTTGTTATCTCAATTGAAAATGTGAGTGCTTTTGAAAAGACAATCCCTCAAACATTCCCTGATTTTATAATGCAACTTCCAAGAACCGATGTCATATAATGCAAGGGAAGGCTTTAAACTTTCCTGGCAACATTTCAATAAGAACGACAACCATTCGAAAAATAATTTGACAATTCTTCTGGATGAATTCTTCCGAAGGAGAGATCATTTGTATACATCATCCTGTCTTATCATCTGTTCCCAGATGCCAATGAGGTGCAATTTACCATGCCATTTCGAGACAGTTGGTAAAATGAAAAGTGATAGAACCTCCCAGGTAAGTACCAATTAAAATTATTTCCAATCATTTAAAATGAGTGTTATATAATAGTGCCAGTACAGCTTTTGGAAGAACTACTATTTTGTCTTTTTTTCCCAAGGGGAAAAGGATCTCCTTGTTTCTTAACTACACAGGATTGTTCCTATCTAGCAAACCTACAATGCATATTCTGCAGGCCTCACGATTATTTCAAGTTCAGGGGAGCAGGAATAACAGTGAATGAGAATAGCTAAGTCTTCTTTCCAGGCCCCTCTCTTGGCTAATTTTTTCTTTTCCAGAATTGCTGTGTGTCTGCTCTATTGCTTAAGGAGTGATACCCAAGGGCCAAGTTTCATTCTTCTCATGGCAAGGTCTCTTTAGTAAGTGATACAGCATCTTCAATCTCCAACCACTTGTCCATTTACACTTCAAATTGAAACCATAACAATGAAACCATAACAAAACTATTTTGTAGAGCTCTTTAAAGTGGTTTAGATTTCTCAGCCCCTCACTCTTCAGCATCCCCAATAAGAGTTAGAGGAAGGAGATGATGTCTTAAATACAATATCAGCCAAAAAAGAAGGTTAAAAAACCTGCTCTTTTTTGTATACTTGCAGTGGGGAAAAAACAGATACAAGGAAGATATGTCCATCTATTGCTGGCTTTTATGTGTTCAAACTGATATTTATCATAGTCATAACATTCAATGAGTATCTGTGAAAATGGAACCAGGTAACTTGAGGGGAAGCGTGAAGTTGGGAGAAATGAGGGGAGAATGATAAAAGGGGTGACACAGATCAAGATGCATTGAGCTCATAAATTGATATTTGAGCTAAAACCCCTTTATACAACTACTTAAATAATAGTAACTGTAATAAAGAAACAAATGCCACTAAGAATCATTTAAAATTTTTCAGGAGCTGGGATGTAGATCAGTTTGCTTCACATGGTCAAAGCTTTGAGTTTGATCCACAGGATACCAAGAAAACAAACAAACAAACAAACAAACAACAACAACAAAAACCAAAGAACTTGCATACTGGACCTTTATAGCTAAAGTTAAGACTGATTCTCAGGAAATAAATTTAAGTTTTGCTTAAGGGATGTAACCTAACTTTAAATGTGGCATCCCAAGGAAAAAAAGAGGAATTTTTGAAGATCTTCATTAACTTCTATTAATTTCAATGTAAATTAACCTCTAGGGGAGACAGTAACCTCTCTGAAGGAAGGGCTGCTTGGCAAACTTACAGCAGGCTCAGGGGCTGAGTCCTAACTTTTCCAAATATTAAAAATGATCAATTCTAATAAAGACTACCTAATTGAAATTTCTTCTTTCTGATTTTTAAACTTTACCTTGGGACAATAACATTTAAAATGCACTCAGACTCATTAGACGTGGGATGCATGATTGCACATATGTATTTTTTTCTTGATATTGTGAAAATAATTAACATGCCATTTTATGAATATTTTAAAGGACTAACTTTTAGCATCCATTATTTTCAAACAGAGTAACAATACTTTGGTTTCTACAAAGGTCTTGATGAAGTAAGTTTATTCGTTTTCATACATAAAAGTGAGAAATTCTGAACACAAAACTGCTAATGATCTATCTAGCTAAAGGAACTTATGATAAATAAGATGAAAATACTGCTTGAATAACTCCTTCATACTTTTGCTGTTACGATTACACATATGTAATCATAATAGTAATGTTTTATGGTATTTAAGCTTTTCCCAAAGCACTTTTAAAAATAATTTTATTGTGATTACTAAGATTTTATATGAAGGGGTTACTATTTCATAAGTCAGGTAATGAATTCATTTCTTTGTGGACATTGTCACCCTTTCCTTGGCTTTCCCCATTTCCCCCCTCCCTTCCCTGAGCACAAGTTGGGTAGTTCATTTTCCACATCAGGTCTAGTGACTACCATGCTTGCATTTGTTTACCCATCCTCCCTCCATTCCCAAGACACTTTCAAATCCATTGTCTCACCAACTCACCTGTGAGTTGAGGAAAAAAGATTTTATTCTCACTGCGATGTTTTCCCTGAAATTTCTAAGTCTGGGGAATTTACCAGAGCCAGAAAATCCTGACCTGGAAAGGTTATGAAATACTGACCTTTCTGCAGCTTCCAACCCAGTGGGGGATGAGAGCAGCAAAGAATTCTTCACACTTCACCTTGTGCTCCCCTAATCAAACTGACACTAAGTGATAGCGGACTGGCCATCTGCTAAATGATTTACAGCAGCAAAACTAAAACTCCATGCATATCCATCCTTGCAAGAATGGAAACACAACAGACTACATACACTGTTCATTCCAGAGTCAAATCAGACCCACAAAATCTAAGTAGATAATAGCATAGGAAAAATTTAAATGTGAGATGGCCGCATTTTGAAATGAGGACTATGAATGAACTGTAACATAGAAACTTGAGAAGTGTCATGCATATGTAATATTGTTAGCTTTTCTATAACTTCCTGAATTACATTGAGTACCTGGTTTAGACTATCCTAGTGATCGCTGCCTTGCCAGGGACTCAGAGATGAACAATAATGGAATCTAACTAACATTTATGAAGAATGTATGCAGTGATTTATGTACAAAGCCAACTCTTAGTCACCCAGCCAGCAAGTAGGAGCACCTGAGTTCCAGCACTTGTCTATCCACCTACTCTCTGGGTTTTAGGCACCCCTCTTGATCCAGGTGCTCAGCTGGAATCCATGCCCTCCAGAGAGTCCTCAATACAGAGAACAGGAAGTTCTAGGACTCCCTCCCATAACTGATTCTTGCCTAAAGTGGGCCATGTTCATCAACTATACCTGTCCCCCCTCCCCACAAATAAAACACCAGCTATAATGTCATCTCACTGAGAAATTTTTATTGAAGTTCTCCTCTCATTAGCTCAATAGACAGCTATCTTATTACCTAATAAAGTCTTATAATTTCTTAGAATTATTTAATATTTCAGTGGCAGATAGAATGTTCATGTTCTACATAAGTATTCTAATTTCTTAATTCTACAAATATAATACTGAATTTATAATATTTTGAAATAGAATTTTTAGCATTTTAAGCACATATTAGTTGTATAAAGGGGCTTCATTGTGATATTTGCATGTGCTTACCATAATGTAGCCTAATCAAATTCACATCCTTATTACTGTCTGCTTCATCCTCCGCTTCCTCTTCTTTAAACAGTTCCAACAAGTTTCATTGTTCTACTTTCATGCATGTATATAAAATAATTTGTCCATAATCACCCCTTCTTCCCCTAGTTTTCTGTAGCTGCATCTGTTCCTTCTATACTCACCCCAAAACAGAATCAGCTTAACATTCCTGTCATCCATTTCTAAGGACTAGATTTTGCATGAGACAGGACATGTGCTACTTGTCTTTCTCAGCCTGGCTTATTTTTCCTAATGTCCCCGTCTACTTTCCAGGAAAGGGCATATTTTCATTCTTCTTTCTAGCTCCATCGTGTATATGTACCACATGTTCATTATTCATTCATCAATGATGGACACCTAGGCTGGTTTCCTATTTTGGCTATTGTGAACAGTGGTGCAGTAAACATGGCTGTGCCAATGTCTCTACTGTTTGTTGGCTTATATGCCCAGGAGTGATACAGCAGGACCACAAGGTAGTTCTAGCTAGTTTTTTAAGGAAACTGATTTACACAGCAGCCTCTGTAATTTCTACTCCGATCAAGAGTGTATACAGGTCTCTGCTCCTCTCCAGCATCTATTGTTCTTATATTTATGGTGATGATTTATTAAATAGTAATTAGTTTTTATAATTTCTTAGAGCTATTTAATATTTTTGTTGGGGATAGATGTTTATGCAGGTAAATAAGTACTATATTTTCTTAATTGTGAGAATATACTGAGAGAAATGGAATTCAATGATGTTTAATGATGTATGACTAAGGATCTTGAAATTTTCTTTAGGTATATTAGTCATTTGTCCTTCTTTTGGAAACTTCAATTCATTTAAAACTTTATTAAGCAGATTATTTATTCTTTTGGTATGTATGTATATGTGTGTGTGTGTGTGTGTATATATATATATATATATACACATATATATATATATATATATATACACACACACACACACACACACATACATACATATCGACCTTTATCTGATTAGTCACTGGCAAAGATGTTCTCCTACTCTGAAAGCTTTCTTCTTATTCTGGTAATTGCCTTTGTTGTTGAGAAGTTCTTTAAATTTTACGCAATCCCATTTTTCAATTCTTGTTCTTATTTTCTGAACAATTGGGGTTCTATTCAGGAAAGTGTTACCTCTGCCTATACTTTCATAGGCTTCCTCTATGTTTTCTTCTAGTGTTTCAAAATTTCTTTTTCTTACATTAAGATCTTTGATCTCCAATTCATTTTTGGACAGATACAAGATCAGGCTATAGTTTAAAGCCAGGCTATACAAAAAGCTAGCAAGACCTACATCTCAGTCAGTCACCCAGGAATGGCGGTATATGTTTGTCATCCTAGCTACATGGAAGGCTGGAGGTAAGAGGATTATAGTCTGAGGCCATCACTTGCAAAAAGCAAGACTGCAAGTGAAGTTTGAGTGATAGAATTCCTGTCTAGCAAGCACGAACCCCTGGAGTTCAAACCTCAAAAAAAAAAACAAAGAAAGGAAAAGAAAAAGAAAAAGAAAAAATTGTGTGTGGGGAGGGCAGGTGTGCTGGCACACATCTTTAATTCCAGAAACTAAAGAGTCAAAGATAGGGGGATCATAGGTCCAAGTCTGAACCAGGGAAAAGTACAATGCCCTATCAGGAAAACAAAAACTAAAGAAGAAAGGTCTGGAAGTGTCTCTCAAGTGCACGCTGGCTGTAGACATGCCTGTATAACAGGCATGAGGCCCTAGGCTCAAACCCAGTACTGCTAAAAAAAAAATAATGCCAAAAAGAGCCTGTGCAGCTATTCAATAGAAATATAATGTAAACCCCAAAGTACTAATTTTCTTGTGGCCATGTTTAAAAAGAGGTGAAATTAACTTTAATAATGTTTCATTTAACCCAATATGTTAAAAATAATATTTGTATAAGTAATCGATATAAAATTATTGAAATATAATAACTAGCTTCTTTCCATGAATAAAGCTTAAAAGTTTACTGTGTTGTTTATGTTCACAACATGTCTCAATTCTGACTGGCCACATTACAAATATTTGAGCTACATATGACTAAGGGCTGCTATGTTGGACAGTACAGATTTATGGGAATTTATTTTAAATATGAAGGTGAAAAAGTAAATGTGAAATTATTGTACCTTAAGATTTTAAAACAGTTAGAAATGTGTTTAATATAATGAGCTATTTATTTTTCTTCAACTTCATTTTAAATTTTCTCTAGAAATCAACCTGCTCCAATTTGATTTGCCAACCATCTTTTAAGGAAGAAATTATGCGCCATATAAGATACCATAACACTTGATCATAACAATGCATCATTAACAATTCCTTTTTCAGTTGTTTTCACTAGATTATGACCTTCTCCTTCAAAATAATAGCCTAAATGCATGTTAACCGAATACCTGTATTCATTTCATTACGTTATTTTTATTATATAATGATGTATGTTAACAGCCCTAGAATTCTGATCTTTCTATGTAGCCATCTTCCCGGTACACTTACTAAATTATGATGAATGACAGAGAAGTAGAATGAAGCATTCTTTTTCTCATTAGATTAGTTTTTAACATGTGACTATGTTCCAAGCCAGCTATAAATTACTGTATTTCTGAAGAATATAGAAAAATACAAAACAGTATTTGTCTTTGCCAAATGTCTTCAATTTCTGTTATCTTTTCATCTCCCCCCAAAAAAGAGCCCATGCAGCAAGAGAAACCCCAAACTCCACTGAAGCAAACCACTGTGTTTTATCCCAATGCCATGCAGAAAGGATGTTTAGCATTCATTAAGTTCCCAGAGCCCAGCTCTCTGCTGTAAGGCAACATTTGCCTTGCCCTCCTTGAGAAGGAAAGCCTGCTGGGGATATGGCTGTTATAGTCTCTGCGCTTCATTAGAGGAGCAAGTATCATTCTCTGTGCCCAACAGATCCTAACTGCTAATGGCCCAAGATGCTGTGAGTGTTGTTAGACTTACTAGAAATGAGAACCAAACAGGAAAAAATACCTTAGGAAGCAAAGAAATTGCAGTGGTAAGCTTCATTTATATATACATAGCAAGTGAATCAATAACTTGAAAATGCACAACGAAGGACGAAAGGGAGTTGATTGCAATCTTCAAAGAGCTGGCAGAAAGAAAAAGTGGTGCAAATTAAACTCATTCAGAAGAGTAAAGACAGTTGGCTCAAACCTAAGAAGATTCAGCTAGGCTAGAAAAAAAAATCACCATTGTGGGAAGAGAGGACAGAAGAAAGAACCAGAAGGTTCAATATGAATACCCAAAAAAAAAATCCACTTAGATATTTGTTTTGAATTTTCTTCTCATGAGAATGAAAATGGTGCTCTTAGGAAGGTGGGAGAATGTAAAGCCAGAAGGTCATCACCAAAGGTAAACACTTTAGTAATTAGAGCAGGATCTGAAGAAATGAAAACGACTCTGAATTTCTCATTAGGTTATTGGCTAGAATAAAGCCTGTCGAATAGAAAACAGATTTTATCATTTCTTATTTATTATTCAATTTTGTCTTGTTTATCTATCATTTTTAATTTGCACTTAGATGTGCACATTTTTATCTCTATGAATTTTGTCACAGAACAATGTAATAGATTCAGCAAGGGCAGAGCAGTCTATTAAATACACCTTTCCTTCCTATACACACACACACACACACACACACACACACACACACACACACACACATGACGCTGGTAAAGACAGATGTATGTAAGTCTGCTCAGCTCCAGCCATACACTAGAAAAATGACTTGAGGCATTAAGAACAAGATCCATGCTTCTGTTACTTATGTGCATTGAGTCAATGTTTTAAAATCAGAAAAAGTTTGCCCAAGTGAAAAGTGCAGCGTTTATCCTGTTTCCAAAGACCTGGCTGTTAGGAAGAATGTGAACTGAATGCCAAGCACCCCAGGGGGTGGTTTCTCTTACCTGTACTCGCACAAACAAAAGAAATTCAAAATGTTCAAAGGGACCTGTCACCCAATTCCCCTTCCTTCCCACCTCCATGAAAACCCAGCTAAGTGAAGGAACTCAGGAAGATTTACCCACTGCCTGCAGGACTCACAGGCTATGTGCAGCATGAAATTATAGCCTTCCCTTGGGTGTGCCAATAGTTGGTGAGAAGCATGCTTGAGCAGTTCCACTTTTCCTGCCCTTCTAGATAAAGGGAAAGCCAGGAGAAAAGCAGAAGGAAATGCTGGGCCCAACACAAGGTACAGGCAGGGGCCTCACACAGCACCCCAAAACCACAGTGATATCCAGGACATTTCCTCTATGTCTACATTTCAACTATATTTATATCTGTGTGTTTATGTATGCAACATGCTTTCATTTCCTCCTTGATATTCCTATTAGTCCCTCTGTAAAGCTATGTATACTTTTTTGGTAGTATTGGGGATTGAACTCAAAGCCTTATACTTGCCAGGTAAATACTTCATGAAGAAATGCTGAACTTCTCTAGCCATAAAAGAAATGCAAATCAAAACATCATTGAGATTCCACCTCACCCCAGTTAGAATGGCTATAATCAAGAATCTAATAACAGGTGCTGGAGGGGATGTGGACAGAAGGGAACCTTACTGCATTGTTGGTGGTAGTATAACCTTGTTCAACCACTTTGGAAAGCAGTATGGAGGTTCCTCAAAAGACTCCATATAGAGCTCCCTTATGACCCAGCAATCCCACTTTTGGGCATTTACCCAAATGATCACAAACAAGGCCATACTAAAGCTACCAGCACAGCTATGTTTAACACAGCATTATTTACCATAGCTAAGATATGGTACCTTTTGCTTTTGACTTGTTTTTCAGGTTTCTTGTTCAAGGTTCCATTGTTTAAGTTGGCCTGGAACTATGATCCTTCTGCTTCTGCCGCTGCCTCTGCCTCCCCGTTAGCTAGGACCACAGGCATTCACAACCACATCTTGTTTTATTCATTTTGTTTTGCTTTGTTTTGTTTGTGCAGTTACAACGCTTGAATTCAGGACCTCACAATCTTGGCTTTTTCCTTCAAAGCTGCCACTCTTCTACTTGAGCCACCCCTCTACTTCTGGCTTTCTACTGGTTAACTGGAGATAAGAGTTTGATTGACTTTTCTGCCCAGGCTGGCTTCAAACGATGATCCTCAGACCTTAGCCTCCCAAGTAGACATGAGTTATAAGCCATCCATGCCCAGCTCCCAGCTTGTTGTGGAGATAGTACTAACTTTTGGCAAGACTAGCCTAGAACTGTAATCCTCCTATCTCTTCCCACAAAGTTGCGGGACTGCAGGATTAATACCACACCTGGCCTTAACTAATTTTAGATTATCACACATATTCCTATGACTGGAAATCAATGTCTTGGTAATTGTGTGTACTTCTGAATGCACAGAATCTCTACAAACCCACAAGTAACATCAAAGCATACTCATGGTAGTCTCATCAAGCCACAATTTAAGATCCATTTCTTTCCATAAAACAATTGGAGGCCTAAAAAATAGATCTAGAGCTATAATGGTGGATTACTAAAGCTCCTGTGTAAAGTAAGAAAGCACTGATCAATAAGAGGGATATTGAAAACAAAGACAGATGTCATGTTACCTCAGAAACATATTCTGAAGTCAGAATGTGTCTGTGAGATGCTCTTTAGAGAATACCATGGAGCAGGACCCTAGAGAGGGAAGTGTAACTGGGCAAAGGGGGGCATTGACTATGATTCTGTTCCAAAACAGGCCTTAGTTGATCCCATAGGAAGTGATGGAGCTGGGATACAAGTGGCTTTTTTAGGGACGTCCTAGATTGAAACGCAGCACCTGTGCTCTTGCACCCCTGACTTGATCTCCTATGGGATGTGAGCTGCCTTTAGTGAGGAGGTTGCAGTTGTCAAGGAACCCCCTTTCATGGAGAACAAACAAGATGAATTTGTCTATGATCTGTCGCCTTACATCTGAAGGGGAAGCTGGGTCAGACAAGCATGAGATATTCCTCAAGACTCATGAGTCTATCTCATTTTTTAATGACAGCTACAACCAACTGCTATAAATTATAAACCCATTCTCACAATAGAAGTCCCATCTAACATTTGTGATTTTTCCTTCTGACAATCTGACTTTTTTGATCAGAGAGTCATGCAGTCCATCTTTTCCACACAGAGAATACCCTTGTTCACCCTGTAGAAAAATTGGTAATGTTAGTGCACTCGGTAGAGAGAGAGCAGGCTCCATCTCCTTTTTATTTTTAATAAAGCAGGAATGGTAATAATTGTACTGACCTCATGGTTTGCAGGAAGAATTAAATTATCCATGCAAAGTTTTCAAAGAGTGCTTTTCACATAGTTAGCTATTACTAGTATTATTATTTTTGGAAAACACTGTGAACTTAACATTGCTTAACAGTTACTACTGCCTATATAAAACCTGCTTCAAAAATGAGTTAGAGAGTTGGCCACTAGTGGCTAATACCTGCAATCCTAGCAACTTAGGAAGCTGATATCTGAGAATCCTGTTTCAAAGCCAGCCCAGGCAGGAAAGTCCATGAGACTCTTACCTTCAATTAACCACCAAAAAAGCCAGAAGTGAGAGGTGGCTCAAGTAGTAGAGCACCAATCTTGAGCAAAAATGCTAATGGGCAGCTCTTAGGCCCTGAGTTCAAGCCCAGTACCCGTACCCAAACACACACACACACACGTACGCACACACACTCTTAGCCTAAGAATCAGTAGCCTGCCCAGCCCTCTAACAGTTCAGGTTCCCATGGCATTTCTCATCTACCTTTTTTAAAAAGAGAGCCCCATCCCAACAATGGGATGTACAAGTCGTTATGTCGAAAATGAACTTTACAACTTTGGTGGGGGGGGAGGGTTGGTTTGGGAGGGGAGGGGAGGATGGGATGGGAAGGGAAAACAAAGGAGGAGGCTACAATGCTTGATAAGAAATGTACTCATTATCTTGCCCATGTAATTGTAACCCCTCTGTACAGTATTTTCACAATAATAAAAAAAGAAAAAAAAAGCCAATGATTTCAAACTATGTTGGCTGATTTTCATGCCACTAAGAAAAAAGTGAGGATTCTTCTATGTGCTTGGTTTTATTGCCAGAAGATATGGCTTCAGTGGATAGTTGCATTGCCACTAAGAAGAATGGGAATGCTGACTTCAAGTCAACCATTTGAAGATCAAAGCCATGATTAGTGTCAATGTCTTCCAGCTTTTATTTGTTCAATGCATCAATTCAAACAATTCAGGCACTTGTACTCCATCTAGGGAGGTTGCCAGGAAACAATGACACTTCATGATAGAAAACACTATGACTGCCTGCCTTCTTAGAACATTCATATGCCATGCTGAACTGGAGAAATTATCCTGGCTACAGGTTTTAATCCTGAATATGATTCTTTTTGGACAATGTCACCCCTTCTGTCACTTTCTCCCAGTTTCTCCCTCTTGTACCTGCCCACAAGTAGCATGTTCATTTTCCACATGCTATATACTGAATACAATGACTGCCATTTGTTCAACCTTCCTCTTCCCTCTACTTCTGCATGATTCTGTAGGTCAAACTATTGTGGGGCCTCACTCTTTCATCCTTGCTTTGGACAGACAATAAAGTTTATGCCAGCTTCTCAACATGCTCAATGAGAGTGATCCCCACTTAGCAGTCATGTTCAGCTTTGATGAGAGAGCCATGGCCTTCCTCACATCTTCACTGTCCAAGCTCACGGACTGTCCTTCATCTACATTCCAGCATACCTACATGCTGGTTCTACCATCAGGAAGGGTCCTTGGCTCCCTGCTTCCCCATCTCACAGTCCTTGTGAGAAAATCATTTCCAAGAATGTCCTGAATGACATTCAATTTCTTATTTGAGGGAGGAAAGATTTGTTTTGGCTCATGTTTTCAGAAGTATAATCATATCATTGCAAGAAGAGCATTTCATGTCATTGTGGCCAGGAATCAAAGAAAGAGGCTTACAGGAAGGGGCCAAGGCAAGAGATATCCCCACAAACATGCCCCCAGAGACTAAATTCCTCCAAGTCATTGTAGTCTTCATAGTACGATCGATCAAGTTACTATCCTATCAAGGGACTAATAATTGATTAGGTCAGAGGCCTGGTTATCTAATTGCCTATGGAAACACTATCACAGATGCCCCCCAGAAGTGTGCTGAATTAGCTCACTAGCACATCTGAATCCAATCAATATGACAAGATTAACTTCTGTAAGTCTACACCTTCAACTTGATACTCAAGCACACCACTTTACACCATCACATTCTAGCAGATTCTATCTTGAATCTCCACACTTGGGACTTGTCATCTATATGGAAGCACTTCAGGGAGTGTGTGAATCCTGAAAAGACAATATGTGCATTTTTGTGATTATGTCCATATGCATATCTTTCAGGAGACAAAGTTTATCAAATGATTCAATTACAGTATTTAAAAGTTTTTTCCTAGGCTTATCTTTAAACTGACTTAGGCCAACTGGAACTGAGAGCATCTGAGCAGACATAAGATTCTACCACTTGTTGACTCTTAGACCTTGGATAAGCTACTTATTTTCAGAGAGCCTCAGGCTCTTTAAGGAGGGCTAACCACAGAAGCTCCCTCTGCAGTCGCTACCCAGTTAGTAAGAAAAACTCAGGTATCAGAACACACTGTTCTCAGTTTATATGTGCAAGCATTCTTACTAAAAGAAGTCCTGGAACTTTTGTTATTCCCTAAGATGAAGTCAACCCATCAAGAAGTTATTATCTATGCATGTCCTTGTGAACACCCCTCCCTTTAAAAAAAAAAAAAAAAAAGGACTGGCCATGCAGAATTATGTAATTGTCCTTTATCCAAGGATGGGCCAAGAGGCTGACCACATGTTGTCCACCATTGTATCCATGGCAGAGGAAGACTGAGAGCCATTAACCAGGCTCCATGGAAGAAACCTCTCTGCAGACAAGGACTTTAGAGAAGCCTCTCTACTGAAGAGCACAGGACCTTTCTACAGATATGGGAACCAAAGGAAGAATGGAACATGGTAACTGAAAAGCTAGGCACCATGTGAAGTCCCTCTTCAATAAGGCCATAGGACATAATGGCATGCATTTTGAAGTGTTCAACCTGCTCCTTCTTTTCTAACTTTATCGTTCATGTTTCCTCTCCATTGTTGACTTAATCCTGCTGTCATTTATATGCTTTTGTGAAATACTTCAAACTCACTGAAGAATAAAGCCATTCCATATAGAAACAAAGAAACAAATCCATAGAGTATGGATTGGTGTCTTGCTGCCTATTATGCTATTTGCTCTGGTTTATGGTTGCTCTCCCTCCTGCTTAAATGAATTTTGATCTTCTATTGTTGGGAAAATATGAGAAGCTGAGGCAGGTTGTAAATAGATGACAAAGCGATTTAGAAATTCCTAAGATGCCTTGTGGTAATAGTTTTCAAAGCAAACAAATCTGCTCTCAGACAAATATTATACAAAGAAAAAGAACTCGTTGTAAAATTAATCTTGCTTATATCCTATAAAGGCATTTCTTGGGGGGTTAACAAGTTCTTGGTTCTTAGTCTAAGAAACTCTCTTTGTTGCCTTTTTGAAGCATAAACTCTTTTCAATATTTTTTAATATGACATTCCAAAAGGGTGCTCCTCAGGCTTTCATTTAAGCAGAAAAATGGAAGCTATCAGGTATCCTTTACCAGAGCATTTCTACTTCATTCATTAGCTCACTGGCATAAGTACAAGAGAAGGTCTTAACAAATCCAATAAGAATTCTGTAGCAAGTTTCTTAAATCTACTCAGAAAAAATATGAGTGAGAAAAAAATTAGGGGAGCCTAAGTCTTTCAAAGAAAATGCTAAGGATAGCTCATTCTTCTCTTTCTTTGTTGTCCTGTGATGGTAGGACATTTTCCCTTCTTCACACTTTCTGTAGAAAAGCAGCATTCTCTGTGATGCCCCAAACCCAGAGAAACATTAGAGGCTCATACCTGTAATCCTAACAACTCAGGAGTCTGAGATCCAGAGGACTATGGTTTGAGATCAGCCTAAGAAGGAAAGTGTTTGAGTCTCCATCTCCAAAAAATAAATCTAGTCTGGAGGCATGGTTTAAATAGTAGAGCATTAGCTAAGCAAACACAAAGTCCTGAATTCAAATCCCAATAGTAGCAAAACATGAATAAAATAAAAACAAATAGAAAAGTGGAATAGGCTGAATAATAATAAAATGCCTAGCAATTACAATAGCAATAGTCCATTTCTATGTTATACTTCAGTTTTTGTTCTCATAAACATTTTCTTACACATGTTGAAGTCCTAACTCCCAGAATCTCAGAACACAGCAGTCTTACTTAGAAAGAAATCTCTGGGAAGAGGTCACTAGGGTGGGTTCTAATCTAATATGACTGGTGTCTTTACAAAATGAAGACATTTAGAATTAGACATGCACACAGGAGAAGGCCAAGGGAATCTGAATGCAGAGACCTGAGTGACACAGCTGTGAGTTAGCTACCAGCAGCCAGGAAAGAAAGACAGAGCCTGCACACTGTGTTCTTGAACTTCTAACTGCAGGAACATGGAGAAAACAAATTTCTGATGTTGAAGCATCTCATTAGTGCTTTGTTAGTGCAGCCCCCTGAAAATTAATAGAAGGGCTCTCTGTGGTCTGGTCCTTATTTCTTTGTAGCATCTTCTCCTGTCACTCTCTCAGTAGCCACTCCAGCCAATCTGAACTTCCTAGGAAGGTCACTTTCTGTAAAGATTGTCCTAGCTGAAGGGATGTTATACAAGAGAAGTCAAGATCTTGTCTGGAAGGGGTCACTGTCCATTCAAAATATCAGGGGAATGAAAATGTTCACCTTCCTTTTCTGCATACATGGATTACCCAACAAAATCTACTCTACCATTACATTTTCTCCTTGGTTCATAGCAGAATATTGCCAAATTTACATGACAACTTGACTTTAGATCCAACAATGTAGTATACACACACTTTTTAAGAAATGACCTGAAGAAGTATAAAGAACTTTGTCTCTAAATCTAAGCAAATTCTGTGGGTTGTAAATAAAGGTAGAGGTGGGCACAGAAGGAGCGCACACATGATTCTACAAATTATCCCTTCCGGCTCCCTGAAGATGAACCAGTTAACAGAAAAACTTTAATAATTCACCCTGCAGAGGGCTGAAAAAAGAAGCCAGAAATCTCATGACATTTCTTCCATCATGAGTGGGGTCTATGTCTTCCTCTTGACTATGGCTTCCTGTGTGACAATCTGACTAACAGAATGGAGAATTCTGTTTCTCAGGCCAATGCTCAAGAGAGCAGCAACAACTCTTCCTTCTCCACATTTTTTTCCTGCACCATGATGGATTGCCTTTTTCATTACTCTAGATACTGTCGTTCTAAGGGATGAGACAAAACAAGGAATGAAGAAATTATTCTGCAAACAACCCTTTAGCTTACGACTGAAGAATTAGATTTATAACCACTTGGAATGTAGGTCCTTGTAGGTGATAGTTATTCTAACAGTATTCTAATGGAGCACTTCTCTGAGATGTCTTTCTAAGATTCCTGAGATCTTGTGGTCATACAAAGTACAGGTGCTCTTCTGCATGAATGACAACTTGTTTCCAAACTTGTTATAACACAGACCCCAGTTCAGACTCAGAGATATTTTTGGGATCAGACATACTAACAATATAGCGTTAAGAAAGTTGCTTAATCAGATTTAATTTTATTCTTTCTGAAACAGGGTTAACAGTATCTCTAGGTGGTTGTGAGTAGGCAATGGATAATGGTTACAAGGAGCCCAATGGCATAAGGCATCTGAGTGGTTCAGAAAGACCTATACACCATCATGCAGAGACAGGGTCTTCTGTTTCAATCCTTCTGTGACCTAATGCAATGGATTTGTACCTTGGTCAGTGTAAAATGAAAGCCAGCATAGTCAAGAAATGAAAGAATGGAAGAAGTTATCTGCAGCAAGTATAGAGATGCTTAGAGTTCATAATGCCCACTCATATATAGGAAACATGAAGATCACCGTGTGGGGCAGGCACACTTCTGAGCATGCTTAGTATATTCCAGAGCATGCTTAGGTTACAACATACTTGAGCATACTTAGTTTCAGGTCATAGTTCAAGAAGGAAAGATGATAAAAACATTTTTGGGCATGCTTAGCTCCAGGTTGTTAAGCACGAGTTCAAAAGGTTAAAATGGCAGCAGGAATGCCTCTGGGTATGCTCAGCTTGTATGATAAAGTTCTAGCTGAAATAAAAGAAAAAGATACTTTGAAGATATATTACTAAAAGAGTTTGCTCCTCAGAGTGCCTGCCTGGTCCAGTAGCTGACACCTTATGCCTATGGACTACCTCATAACAACTCAGTCCCTTCACCAAGATGAGATATAGGGCTGCAGTATTCCAGCACCTGTGTTAGTATGCTTGTAATTAAAATATGCTAGTTGTATTAAAATATACACTTTGCAGAGGGGTTAGACCATTGTTCCAAAAGTTGTTTGCTCCATTGAAGAGCTGTTACATAATCCTGTGATGTGAACATTTGGCTAAAGACCAAGACACTGGAGCCCTCTACCCTTCAGAATATCAGGGGAACATGAGAGACAAGCAAGCTGAGAAGCCTCTGAAAAAGGTGCAACTTTGTTTTTGTCTCTACTTTAAAAATGGTAACACTGAGGCTTCGGGAGGTAAGTGTCAGAACCCAGTTATTAAGGCTTCCTAGGCAAGTGATCACACCCAGTCTACTGCTACATACCCTAGAAACCAAAGCTAAGATCTCTACACAACAAGTAACCACTTGGAGCTAACTTTATATCCCAGATTCCCTTGGAAACTACACAGATAAGCCCCAGGAGTAGAAGCTGAGGCCACCAAGAGACTATGAGGCTTGGGGACAGCGAAGCAGGGGAGGGAGATCAGGAAAAAATGAACTGCGGCTAAGAAGACTTCAAAGAGTAGTTCTTCACCAAGAGTTCTCTCTCCGTAGCCCCCAATTGGTCCTTAAAGACTACTACAAGTAGGAAATGTTAGAAATGGGCTGTTTTTACAGAAACTGACTGAGCCAGACTAGGACAGGATGAAACAGAAGGTACTACCCTGACCTGGGAGCACCAGGGCCAAGGGGGTCCTGAGGAGCTGCAGTCCCCGACAGGCATGAGAAGGGTTCAGGGAGGTTCTGAGTCAAGTCAGTTACAATAGCTCACCAAAGGATAATCAAGCCACCCAACATCATAACACAAGTGATAAATTCAAGTGACATTCAGAGTGACTTTAACAATCATGCTCAAAAAATCCAGATGTATATATAAGCAAAAGATAGCTGCTTTCAGATCTTTTAAGGATCTTCAGCTCCCATGCTAACATCATTAATTATGCATTCGCATTTGTTTAATCACCTCCATAGAAGTCAGGTTGATTCTACATTGAACACATCATGCATTCTGTCTTTATTTCAAGGAATCTAGAATTTTCTCCCTCAATCTAACAAAATGAAAACCAAAGCCCATGTCCCATATGAAATGACTCACAGTGGTTAACAAATATCACATCCTCCTGAAAATAGATCGCTGCAATTTTGTCAGTGAAATGAAAACATTAACAAACAGCTCTTTCTGCTTTTGTAAGCAAAAGCCTGGGGGGAAAATGTTTTTCTCCAGTGAAAACTTACATTTGGCTTAGTCCTTGTAATCAGAAGAAGGTAGGAAGGCTACATCAGCTTCCTTCTTAACCAACTTAGCTCATGAGTCAAATTATTGCAGGAACAATTTTTATTTCTCAATGTCATAGGTGCTAAGACATTCCCCCCAAATATTTAAATTCTTTCTGAACACAGAAATCAACAAGAAACAAACATGTTAGAATGCCTGGACAATGGATACGCATATACTTTAAAAGACTAGGCATGGGGGTGAATGAATGAAATATTGGCTTCTCAGGATGTAGAGATTGGGAGGATCGAGGTTTGAACCAGCCAGGCATTTGTAGTTGGTGCAAGCCTGTAATCCAAGCTATGCAGGAGATGGCTTGACATCTGACGCTATTCAAAAGCAAATGCTCAAGACTGTATAAGAAAAATTACCAAAAAGAAACAGGGGTGTGGCTGAGGATACAGAGAGGTTGCTGAGCAAGGTCATTAGTTCAAACCCCAGTACTGTAAAAAAACAATGTAACTTTTGAACAGGTGAAAAGACATGATGTATGATGTATTTCTCTTTGCACTTTGGTCTCAAAGTGAATAGTTTAAAAGCAACTCAGGAAGCAAACTTTAAGAAGGTCTAGAAAGACTATGATCTTGGGATGTTAAAGGATATTTTTTAATTGAGTTTTTGAAAGTCCAATCATTTCCTCGTAACAAGCATTTATATCCTTTGAAAAGCAATGATTTTATAATAATAGTCAAAGGCCTTTGATGAATGACTATTGAAATTAATTTCACCTTATTTGAACCATGGAGAGAAGGTCAAAATAAAATCATCTCCTAGGCTTTTAAGTGCTTTTACTGACAGAAGCCTAAATTACCTCTGTAGTCTCTGAGGATGTGCGTTGTACTTGTCTGTGGCCAGCCTGGGTGTCAGGTCAGGGGAAGGAAATTGTGGTGGCAGCCACAGCAGCAGAGAGAGAAAAGAACCTGGGCCCAAACAGCAGGTCCTTCAGCACTGACATTTTATATGCAAAAATGTGCACTGTTAGTAACTAACTATCAGCATGTTTCAGGCAGTAGATTGCTGGCTAAGGCATTATTTTCCTTGCCAAGAATGTGCTCGATAGAATTGTGTTTAATAGTGCTAAATCTTTACTGAATAGCTTAATTTTTTTCCTGGAAGTAATGCAGACTGTCCAAGAAAGAAATTATTACCAAAAACTGGGAGAAGAAGAGGAGTGGAGGGAGTTCTGAACAGGGAGGTGTCCTCGGATTACACAGACATTTCAAGAAACACCAGTAGCTGGGGGCTGGTGGCTCATGCCTGTATTCTTAGCTACTCAGGACACTGAGATCTGAGGATTGTAGTTTAAAGCCAGCCCAGGCAGGAAAGTCTATGAAATTCTCACACCCCATTGTCACCAAAAGGCCAGAAGTAAAGGTGTGGCTCAAGTGGTAGGGTGCCATCATTAGATGAAAAAACTAAGGGAGAACACCAGGCCCCGAGTTCAAGCCCCATTACTGCCCTTAGTCCCCCTACAAAGAATGCCCTCATGTGAGCTACCTGTCTATGAGTGTAAGTGACCTTCTGGTTTTTCCACACTCGCTTATGACTTCAGAATGGCAACAAAGCAGAATTAGAGGTCTCTCCCTGATGATACAAATGAGAATACAATGGACCCATTATTACTAAGCAAAATGACAGGTAAATGTTCACTATTTTTTTCCCTCAAGGCAAGATCTGGAGATGAAAAGAATTTGCAGACTTACTGTCTTCTTTTCTCTCCTATGAGAGGTGATACTTCCTTGACAATTATTTGATTCACTGTTCACAAAGCTACAGTACCATGAAAAATGACTAAAGAACCATTAGTAAAAATGCAACTCAGAGAAACACAATTTGTTTTGTGTGTGTGTGCTAGCACTGGGGCTTGAACTCAACACTTCATGCTCTTGCTTAGCTTTCACTCATGACTGGCACTCTTACCACTTGAGCCACAGCTTCACTTTCAGCTTTTTAGTAGTGAGCTACTGGTACCCAGCTTCAGAAGTTGTAAGTCTCTAGACAGGATTTTACACATACCTATTCTTATTTAATACAAAAAGACTAAGAATAGGGTAGTATTTAAATAGTAATAACAATCAAGTTTGATCCATGTGAAAAATGCTACCATACGGATAATCAGGCTCTAGTGGCTCATATCTGTACTTAGTCATAGCTACTGTAAGGACTTCAGTTTGAAACTAGCCTAGGGAGACAAATCTGAGAGCCTCTTAGTTCCAATTAACCAGCAAAAATCTGGAAGTGGAGGTGAAGCGGTAGAGTGGTAAAGTGGTAGAGTGACAGTCTTGAATGAAAAAGGAAAGTGACAACATCCAGGCCCTAAGTTTAAGCCCATCACACACACACACACACACACACACTCACAGAGAGAGAGAGAGAGAGAGAGAGAGAGAGAGAGAGAGAGAGAGAGAGAGAGAGGCGCTACATGTATGGAAAAGTGCTTTAAGAGATCTCAATGAATAATTACTTGTTCAAGGTTCTAAACATTGCTAAAGGAGTGCCTGAAGTTCTTCCAAAGTAGGCTTCCTTGGCCATCAACAATGTGGCCTGGCTTTGAGAGGATGATAGACATGCAGCTATTGTAGAATTGTTGCAGCAGTGTGAAAAGGTTTGTCCTTTCCCTGACCCCGCTGGACCCAGTCAGGGTTTGTTTTGTCCTCCAGTGTTCTGGTTTTCAAAGATAAAACATCTCATAAAATGATCTCCCCCAAAGAGAGAATTTCTATTTAATTTATTTCTAGGGTACACATCAGTTTTAGAGATGAAGGTCATGAAAGTTTCCACAGATATCGATATTTTTCCCCCCAGACAGAATGTGGTTTAGATTTAGCTCAAATTGCAAATCAAAGGAAAGTCTTGCACTAGGCTTTCCTAAGTGTAAAATTGGAGATATAAATTATCCTGCATTAGGCTAGAGTCCAGATAACAGAAGAGAAAGAAAATCGGTTCTTTTATTCAGAAGAAATACACTATGGTATGGCTGATGCTGGCCACTATAATTCTAGCCCCTAGAAGAATGTTCTCGTTTCATAATATCACGGGTGTCTAGATGCATCCATCAGTTTCCTGGAAAAATTCAATTATGAAAGACATTTATTTCAATATTTTAGGTGGCATAATTTTTACTTCCTGGGGGCAATTTCAAGCAAATCCTGTAGCATATCACATAACACAAATTCACAATGAAATTACTTTTTCATATATTTACTCAAAAGTGGGACTCAAGCTATAAAACAATGTCCACAAAATGATTTGGGAAACAAACTCACTGGATCATTGGCAATGGTAAAGAATTTAACTTCTTACAGGTGTGACAATGTTATTTTGGTGTTATTAATATCCAAGGTCCCTAACCTCTAGGGATAAAATTCAAAGCACTTAGCAATGAGATGATAGGATACACAGAAGAGTTTCTGGACAAGAAGGCAAGGGAAATTTAATGACCAGGTATATACTGTTAGCTGTTGAATGTGAGTAATATATACACAGAGCTTTAAGTTTTTTCATGATATCTACATGAATAGCCCAAATGAACAGAATTCATGAAAGACAGGTACTCACAGATCTTATATATAGTCTTTTCTCCATCATTCTCCTCAATACTGCAATAAAAAAAATCACTTATTCTACAACTGGTGGCTCATACTCATAAGTCTAGCTACTCAGGAAGCTGACACCTAGAGGATTGAGGTTTGAAGCTAGACCAAGCAGAAAAGTTCACAAGATTCCATCTCTAACATAACTAGCAAAACGACATGGTGCTTTGGACATGGTGCGAGCGGTACAGCTATTTTTACCAAAATGCAACTCCTGCATAGCATTCACTACAAATGCTGCCAGATGACCTCTGACTGACAGCTTAGTAAGTGTTAAAGAAATACATGCTTCAGCATTTAGAACTGGAGTTGGCTCTCAGGGTCAGTGCAGCTGTGAAAGCAAAGCATATAAAACACAATGTGGAAAATTAGGGGAAAAAATCAATTCATCATTAGTAATGATATACTTTGATAGCATTTTCAGAGTTCTCAACATGGGCTAGGCACCTTTCCTGAGGCTTTGCTTACTTTCCTCGCTAAATACTTATGGTTACCCTGGATGTTTAGCACCCAACACCATGGTTGTCCCACTGTGTAGGCAAGAAATCTTAAAAGAGTTTAATTTGCCCATTTTCTTTTAGGGCGAGAGACAAAGCTAGAAGAGAAGCCCAAGAGAACTCTAGAGCTTGAATACAGAGGAGAACTCTGTCTTCTCAGAGCCAAAAAGCTGAGAAATGATATTTTCCATTCCCAGATAATTGGCATTTTGTACAATACCAGATCACTCACATGCTATCCTGTTGCAGAAATCACTGACAATTAAAAACAAAGGTCACCAATACAGAGAAGAAGTAGAAACCTTCTGTTTCATGATTTATGTAGAGTCATTGTAATAAACACATACAGGGAAAAAAGAAAATAAACTTGGATAAACGTGTTTGACAATCAGAGGAAAAGGAGAAAAGTATTGTCTCATCTTGTCTCAGTAAGTTCTTATTAAGAATTACAGAGACCCACAAAAAAAGTGTTTTGCATTTTGCTACTAATTGATAGTTCACTGACCCACTCACAGCGCAATGAAGCATTATCATAAAGTGTCCTTTTTGACCTCCTGCTCATTGTTTAAGGTCACTGAGTTCTAGGACCATCTGAAACCTGGAGTGAAAGGACCTTGAGAATAGATAGTATCACCTCTCTTAGCTTTATCTACAACATTCATTCAGTAGTAATATAAAGTGGGTGTTCTGTCCTTTGGGTCCTTGGTCCTCTTCCTACTCTCTGGAGTGGGCTAACAGGTGCTGTCCATGGTCATTTGCCATGTAAATGAGCACTATCAGGAAACTTCTCTCCAAAAATGTGCACACATAATCATTTTCAATAATGCATATTAAATCCCATTAGAAGGCAATGCTTTGTCACCTGACCTTTCATTATATGATTGAAAGACCCACCTGTAGGAGGACAAAAGTGGAGATAAAAGATAATGTCACAGTGGACTTTGGACTAGAGACTAGAAGATGGCTACCATGCTGTTGTTGGAAAATATAAGACTGAACTTCAGGTATGGATGGGGATTTATTACTGTGAACTACTGATTGAACTGTAACACTAAGAAGCTGAGTAGTCTTGGGCAGGGCATGGCCTTGGGCAACTTAATAACTTTCTCAATGAAACAAGACCTGTGAATTATGGGAGGGTTTTTCCAGCACAGAAATTCTATTCTTCTATCATTAGATTCTCTATAAGTGGCAAGGATAGAACCTTACTTCTTCTCAAGTAACCAATTATGTTTAAGAGAGGATTTCACAGTGACAAAAACACTAGATACAAGCTAACAGCTTTGGTACAAATTCCTATTAACAAGATATACAAAATTAATTCTAGAAAATTAATATTGACAAATAATTGGTTCATCAGTCAGTGTGAAGAAATATGAGACAAACAAGGCCTTTTCTATACAACATGTGCCTGGCATGCTGAATTTAAAACTTGGGCAGTAAAGTAAATTCCTGTATTGTCTTCTCATGTTTCCTTGTACCACCTCTTGAGTGCCATGTTTTCTTTCATCTCAATCTCTGAGCATGGTATTTCTTCTCTCTAGAATCTCATCTCCAATTCCTTCTTTGATTTAACACTATTTTACTTTAACAGCCTATCTTCTAGGGTCATTCTGGACTCTGAAGACTGGGTTAAGTACCTTCCTGTAGAACCTGAAGAACCTTGTGTTTATCACTATGTTTACTTACCTGCACTATACTTGTGAGGCCCTGCTTGCTCCTTGCTTGCCAAAGAGATTTCGATACTACCTCAATACCCAGATTGTATCACATCTACAGAGAGCCATTATTTATTGAAAACAGAATAACATGAATCTCTTAGAATCTCTTAAGAATTTTTCTATTTATTAAATTCAAATCAGATGGCCCCAAATTATGATGGTTCATTTTAAAATTTTGAACCTGTAATAGTCCAAAAATATGACTTGAATAGAAGCTCTACTTCAAGTTTTGAATTTTGATCTTTTTCTAGGCTAGCAATACATCATATGATACTCTCTTGGGATGCCAAATGGTAGGTTAATGTTAAATGTTCTGAGAACATACAAGGCAAGGCTGACTGAGCTATAATGATTGGTAGGTTAGCTATGTTAAATACAATTTAGACATGGTATTTTCAACTGACAATCAGGATGTAATCTGATAGCTTCTCCTTTTAAACTGATTGGGAAATGTTTATAATTTATATTAAAAAAAAGAAATTTGTTTTCCACAAAACTTAAATGTTGATTTTTTGCTCTGTTTTATAGGATTACTTATAATACAAAAGCTGATTAAAAGATTTACTTTAAATTTTAAAATGCTACTAGAAGGAAAAGAGCATGCTATTAAACTCTCACCTTTTTTAAATGTCTATAAAAGAGGAAACACAATTTCCCTGTCTCATTGTCATACTCAACCTTCTCAATGGAAGACCTTTGAGAAACACAAGAAGATAGCTGTCATGATCCTTAAAGGTTAGGCTTTGATGATTGGAAAATACTCTTTCACTGGAGGAACTTAGACTTCTAGGCAGTACAAGGAGGGAGAACAATTCTCTGTAGTTAGATACAATATTATAAAAGGTTATCTGGGTTTCCTAAACCTGATGATTTTTGGCACTTCATTTAGACTTTTGTTTGGTCTTACTATAAAGACTTTCTGATCCTTCCTTAGTATACAAGGTTATGAAAACTTCCCTCACCCACACTTACTGATTTCAGAGCTTGTTTCCTACTCTGAATGTTTGTGGCATGGAAGAGGCAAGAACTGCAATAGTTGTAAGCCTCAACAGTGTGTGATAGCTCACGTCAATTATCTAGCTATTTAGTAGGTGAAGGTCAAGAACATAATACTCAGAGGCCATCCTTGGCAAAAAAAACAAAAACAAAAGCAAAAAAAAGGCAGAATTCAGGATTCCCATCTCAACCAATAAAAAGCTGGGTGCAGTGTAAGAAGTGTAAATAAAAGGATCCAGGTTCAGGCAGGACTCAGGCAAAAAGTGTAATCCCATTTGAGAAAAAAATGGCTCTTTAAAAATCTGTAAACATAAGCACAATAAGAAAACTGAAGGATTTGGCTTAGGTTTACATGACTACTTTAAAAAAGTAAATGTCAGGCAATAACTAAAAGAAAAGTACAATTACATAGTATGTATGTGTATGTATATACGTATGTGTATATGAATATATGCAATATATATTAATTTAAATTATATAAATTAATTTAAATTTTAAAAGAAAATAGATAAATATTTCAAGACAGTCTCTGCCTTCAAAGAACCCACAGTCTAGTGGGGGACATGGATATGTTCCTAATTACAGATGTCCTTTGCCAAATGCCATAAGGGAAGGACATGTAGGCTAAGGCAAAGGGAAGATAGAGAAGGCTCATGATCCTGTAGGTGAGAAATCATGCTATGGACCTGCTACCCAGAGCGGGCTCATCTCAAATTGAGTTCTCAATAGAATCAAGTGGGCCTAATGGACATTTACAAAATAATCTACCCTAAAGCAGTGGATTATAATTCTTTTCCAACAGACAGTGGAACATTCTTAGAGACAGATCAGATGCAAGGCCACAAAACTAGTATTAACAAAGTCAAGAAGATTAAAACCCTATCAAGTACCTTTTTTTTCAATCACAGTGGTATGAAAAAAATAATTACTACACTTTTTTTCCAGAACGAGGGTTTGAACTAAGGGCCTTAGGATCTTGCTTAACCTTTTTACTTAAGGCTAGCACTCTATTTCATATCTCAGCCTCCTGAGCAGCTAAGATGACAAGCATGAGCCACCAGTGTCTGGCTTTCATTATAGCATTTTTTTCTTTACTTTTCTTTTTTTTGTCAGTCGTGGGGCTTGGACACTGGGCTTGGGCGCTGTCCCTCTGCTCTTCAGCTTAAGGCCGGTGCTCTATCGCTTGAGCCATAATGTCACTTCCAGTTTTCTGGTGGTTTATTGGAGATAAGCATCTCACGAACTTTCCTGCCTAGACTGGCTTTGAACTGTGATCCTCAGACTTCATTCTCCTGAGTAGCTAGATTACAGGTGTGAGCCACCAGCACCCGGCTTATTACAGCAATCTTGAGAAAGGAAAACAAAAGTTGGTGACATTACTCTTCCAGGAGTAAAAGTAAATGTAAAAGCTACAGTAAATGCAGTATTACTGGTGTAAAAACAGATGCTCAGACTAATGAAACCAAAGAGGAAGCCTATGCATATATGGTCAACTCCCTTTTGACAAGGAGAAGGGATAGTCTGTTCAATAAGGGGTGCTAGAAAAACAAGGTATCCACATACAAAAGCATGAAATTGTATGCTGATCCACCATTATACACAAAAATTAACTCACAGTAGACGAAAGACCTACATGTAAGGCACGAAACTATAAAATTCACCACAGGAAAGAAAAGGGAAAAGCTTTCTGACTTGGACCTTGGCAAACTATGTAACAATAAAAAAAAAAAAGAGCAAGAGGGATTATATCAAACAAAAAAAGATTCTGCCAGTAAGGTAAACTAGATAGGTTTAATCAGTAGGCCGATGAAGAGAACATCACATGGTATTCAAGCAGGAAGAGAAGTTTTATTATTACTGAACTGCTGCCCCACCGCGCAAGGTGGAGATGCACAGGCCGAAAAGGCCGGAGGGCTGTTTTGCCTACCAGCCTTAACTGGGAAAGGGGCAGGGACGTGTGGCAAGGGAAGGGAAGGTGTGGTACCATCAGATGCGGATGTGACCGCAGGGTCTGGTACCCTCCCTCGGTCCAATGGGAGGCATGCCCAGGATGTGACCTCAGAGGAGGGGTGTACCAGTTACCTAGGTGTGCCTCTAGGTGTGCGAGTTACTTAGGTGATGCAGGTACAGGGCAGAGACTTAAGAAGGAAGCCAGGGCCTGCATGACCCAGGGCAGACCTTATACTGCACAGTACAGAAAATAACAAAATAAAATGATAGATGATAGATAAATGACAGATAGATAGATAGATAGATAGATAGATAGATAGATAGATAGATAGATAGATAGATAGATAGTGAGTTTTTTCAGAACCATTGGTTAATATCCAGAATATATTTTTAAAATTCACATAACTTTCTGGGCACCACTGGCTCACACCTATAATCCTAGCTACTCAGAATGTTCAGATCTGAGGATTGTGGTTTGAAGCCAACCGGGCAGGAACATCTGTGAGACTCATATCCAATAAACTACCAAAAATCCAGAAATGTTGTGACTCAAGTGGTAATATGCTAACCTTGAAGGCAAAAAAATTCAGGGACAGTGCACAGGCCCTGAATTCAAGTCGTAGGATAGCATATATGCACAAAAAATGTTTCACACAACTCAATAGCAAAATAATGAGCAACATGATTTTAAAATGGATAAAGGGCCTGCACTGATGTTCCCCAAAGAAGATATAAAAATAGCTTACAGCCAGGCCCTCGTGACCACACTTGTAATCCCTGCTACTCAGCAGGCTGAGGTCTGAGGATCCAGGTTCAAAGCCAGCCTGGGAAGACTAACTGGTAGACTTTTATCTAACTAGCAAAAAGGCAGAATTGATAGAGTGGTAGAATACCAACCATAATTAAAAAGCTGAGCAAGAGAGCATGAGTTCCAGAGTCCTAACCTCAGTACTGACACACAAAGTAAAATGATAAAATATATGAAAACATATTCAGGATTGTTCATCAATGGAAATGCAAGTCAGAACCATGAAGTATCATCTAGAACCTATAAGGTAGGCTAACATTGAAAAGATAAGCAAATGATGTGTTGGCAAATACAAAGTAAAGAGAATCCTGATACATTGTTGGTGAGAGTCTAGTTTGATTCAGCTGTTATGAAAAGCAGAATGGAGTTTCTTAAAGAAATAAAAACAGAACCAGCTACCAGTGACTCACACCTATTATCCTAGCTAGTCAAGAGGCTGAGATCCAGAGGATCATTGTTCAAAGCCAGCACTAGCAGCAAAGTACATGAGACTCTATATCCAACTAACCAGCAAAACCCCAGAAGTGGAGGTATGGCTCAAGTGGTAGACTACCAGCCTAGTGAGGGAACTGAGGAAATCAAGGACTTGGATTCAAACCCCAGTACTGACTTCCCAATAAATGAATAAGTAAATAAACGAAAATCAATCCCATTTCTGGGATTCTACCCAAAGGAGATTAACTTAACACATTCTAAAGATACCTGCACCCCAAGTTCATGGTAGCATTGTTCATAGGAGCTAAGGTCTATCAATAGATGGATGCTTAAGACAGTGTGCTAGATATATATAATGGAACATTATTCATCCTTAAAATGAATGAAATCATGCCATTAACATAAAATGGATGAGCCTGGAAGATGCTAAGTGAAAACCAGATACAGAAAGAAAAATACCACACACTCCCAATTATATGCAGAATCTAAAACAGAACAACCTCAAAACAAAGAATGAAACAAAGAATGCACGTAGGGTTAACAGGGGCATGCTGGTTTGGGCTCAGAGAAAATGAGTTATAGGTTATATAAGATGAATAAGTCCACAGAACTACTGTATTACATGGAAATATAATACATAAAACAATATAGTAGAATTTTGCTGAGAAAAGATCTTTAGGTACTCAAATAACTACAAGATGAACATTATTATTTGCTTGACAGTACTATTTCACTACATGTGAATATATCAAAGCATCATTATACACAAAACATAAAATAAAATACTTGCTAACATAAGGGAGGTTCACAACTTTATGTTTTTTCTAGGGTATTTTCCCCCACTATTTTCTTGAATATTTAGCATTCACATTAATGCCCATTAGTTATCTGGAATAGAATAAAGAGCTACAGAAAACCCCAGAAAGCAAACCCAGAATGTATTACAACATTAGCATCCAATACACTTCAGAGCTTTTAAAGGAGGTGGTGAGCATAAAATAAGCTGGTTGGCAATTACTCAATACCAAAGGTTCATCTTAGAACTTTCAGTCAATTTAATTTCCAATTAAGTATGTATTAGTCACCTGGCC
Source organism: Dipodomys spectabilis (assembly GCF_019054845.1). Lineage (NCBI taxonomy): Eukaryota > Metazoa > Chordata > Mammalia > Rodentia > Heteromyidae > Dipodomys > Dipodomys spectabilis. Next base: position 9,699,919 of record NW_024870773.1, read on the forward strand.
TTGAGTGAGAACACTCACACTGAGTGAGCTTTATAATGTCCTGAATTAGGCACACTGAAGGCAGTGAAGGGCAGCTGGAGGAAGTGTTGATTGTGGTAGAGCTGCCTTCCTGATTTTCTCTAGAAGAAGGGGAGCTGGAGAAGGAGGGAAAGAGGAATTTGTATCTTTGCAGGAGGAGGAGCAACAAGGAGTTTTTTGGCCACATAGGAATTTTTTTAAAAACAGAAGCGATTTTCTAGCTACAGGGAAGTCCTAGATGGTGTTTACTAATTCTACAGATACTTAATTCTGCTTTTAAAGTTATAGCACATTCAGTCTGACCAAAGAGAAAATTCACCTTTCTCGTACAAAATATAGAAACCAGACATACCAGAAAGTTTAAAACACCGAAATGTCTTCTACAAATAGACATGAATATACAAACACACATTAGCTAGACATACATAAAAATAGCACTTTGACTTGTGACTTGCAGCTACTGTCCAGGAAGCCAGTCCTTTTATCTCCAATAAACACTGCAGGAAGCCAGCCTTCTTTAAGTTAAATCTTCAAGAAAGCAGATTGCTATCACCAGATACAATCCAGGATGCTAAATAATAACTTCTCTAACAATTGGCCCAAAATAGCCAAGACCTGATTATTGACTGGCAGCTTTCTTAATTCTGATCCCTGCTTCTAACTTAGAACCAGAGAAAGTCAGACATAGTTCCCTAACTAAGTGTATATATAGCTCCTCTGCTTCTACCAACTCAATTTCCTGCTATCCCACTTCCTGTTATCCCACTTCTTGCTTCCCCAAGCCAACAGCTCCCAGGCAGGAAGTACATGAAGTCTCCTCTGTTAGCACCATAAACTTGTAATATCTTTGCTGAGGACATCTTGGTAACTTTTCAAATTATGAAATAAAAGTGATTTTTAAAAAATATACAGCAATAGGTGCTTCTACTCATCTGTACTTAAAACTGGTAATCAGTGACTTTTTAAAGAGATAAACAACAAGTATTTTTTAAGACTTGACTGTCTTCCTACCCAAAAAGCATGAGGAGATACTGACAGTTGCTATCACTTTAAATTCTCTTGGCTTTCTTATTTCCTTCTACATAATATGTGAGCTTCACAGGCTTATACATAGCCTTTAGGGACCTTGGCACTCCTGCCCCTCTACCAGTTATTTCTTTTATGCACATATTTTCTTTAAAAATACTAGATTCCCTTTTCCAAAATATAAGAATAATATGTTAATTGGAGAAATTCTGAAAAATGTAATTTATATTCTATGCAAAATATGACCAATCTTTCAGTACACATGGCTGGCCATCATACCATTAAATACACATAGCATGGGGCTGAGAAGTTGGCTCTGTGGTAGAGTGCTTGCCTCTCATGGATGAGGTCCTAGGTTTGATTGTGCAGCACATAAGCAGAAAAAGCTGGAAGTGGCACTATGGCTCCAGTGGTAGGGTGCTAGCCTTGAGCTGAAGAGCTGAGGGACAGCGCCCAGGCCCAGAGTTCAGAACCCACGACCAACAAAAAACAAAAACAAAAAACAAATACAGATAGCATTAATTTTATGTATATAGTATATTTCTGAATAATGGTAGAAGTCAGCCACTGGTGGCTCATACCTATAGTCCTGACTACTCAGGATGAGATCTGAGGATCACAGTTTGAAGCCAAATTGGGCAGAAAAATCTGTGAAATTCTTTTCTCAGGTTAACCACCAAGAATCCAGAAGTGGAGCTGTGTCTCAAGTGGCTGAGTAAAAAAGCCTTGAGTAAAAAAGCATAGCAAGAGTGTGGGACTCTGAGTACAAGCATCAATGAGCGCTCTCTCTCTCTCTCTCTCTTCTCTCTCTCTCTCTCTCTCTCTCTCTCTCTCTCTCTCTCTCTCTCTCTCACACACACACACACACACTAGTAGGTTTTCCAATCTCACTAATATTAATATGTTATTGAGATCCTAGCTTCACATAATATCTACAGCCAAACTAATTATTATCCTTACAGCATAATTGTCACTTCAAAGAATAGCTTCACACAGAATATCATAGAGTAAATATAGAATAAATATGTGAATAAAACAATAATGAATTAGGTATAGAAATGTCATCTATTTTTTAAAAGTTCATTTACTTAACTGATAAAATTCCTTAAGAAGGAATTAAATTATAAGCTATACTGCTACCAGTGTATTTTAAGGAAGAATCCTGGTGTATCATACTCAGCCTCACGATCAGGGACCATGATTTCAAGGAGACATGGCTTGGATTTGAGCTCAGAGCACACCTGCTGATCATGACCAACAGTCTCTTAAGAATTTGTAGCATTACTCCAGTATAATTCCCTTGCTAAATATTTGATTCTTTCCTGAATATGACCTGCCTCATAACTTTGGAAATCATTTAGAAGGAATAAACCATTAGAATTATTTCCTTTTATATGACTCAGTGAGTCATTTTAATTCAAAGTTGCTTTCATAACATTATCTGATAGGTCTGTGGGATAATTATGTTTTATGGTTGGTTGTAGGAGTCACAGAAATTAACACAGGTCCAACACGGAATGGTTTAAATCAAGAACACATAAAATACAGACTGAAGACAGTAACCAGGGGGGAAACTTTGATGGAAATGGTCTGTAGTACAAACCATTACATCAAAGGGAGGACATGCAGATGTATCCCATATTTAGTGCAATCCATCCAGACAATAAAGGGAATCACCTAGTAGCCTCATGCAACATGAGATCTTAGTATCATCTGAAGTGCAGAGTCTTTAGTGAAGAGTTTCCAATCTTAACTCCAACTCCATTTAGTCAAAGGGGTAATAAAAAGATAATCACTCATTTTGTCTGAAATGTTGATTAACTCTCAGGTGCTACAACATATCTGTGACTGGGGATGAAAGAGTGGATATGAATGAGTTCTGCTCTGACTTCACTTTTCAGTGCCTCCTACACAGCTGCACCCGGATGTCAGAGATACCTCTGACTTAGGATACAGGAAACTTAGGATACAGGAAACAGAACACATTATCTGCCCCCCACACCAAATCCTCTTTGCCTTCCACTCTCAATCCATGTCAGCCTTGCAGTTTCCCAAACAACACTATGATATTCCTCTGATAAATCCTGTGTTTATACCTCCCCATCTTCCATCCTGAATTCTATACTTAATTCTCTGTTATGGTTTGAAAATAAAGTACTCTCCAAACTTAAAAAAAGGCTCCTGTGTTAAAGGCTTAGTCACTTCACTTACTGGAGGTGTTTTTTTAAAGAAGTTATTGAATCACTAGCTCATTCATCAATGGGTTAACCCACCAATGAGCTCATAGCTCATTGCTAAATGACCTATTTGAAATTGGGATCTGGACAGAGGAAGTGATTGGATATGCCTTTGAAGAATAGAAATTATCCCCCCACACCCAATCTACCCCGCCCCCCGGAAGTGAGCAACTTTCATCCACCACACCCATCTCTCATGATGCTCTGTCTCACTACAGACTTGGAAGCAGTGAAGCCAGCTAACCATGGATTGAAACTTCTGAGACTGTCAGCCCAAACAAATCCTTCTTCCCTTAAGTTATTTCTCAGGTACCTCTATCATATTCACAACACTCTAATGCACTCCATTAAAAAAAATTAGAAAAAAATGCAATAAATATAAGCAATAATTTGAAAATATTCTCCACTCCTTTCATAAACACTAAGAGCACAGTGTATCTGAACACCAAACTCATTTTAGCACTCAATGTTTTCTTAAAATATTAACCTACATCACTTTCTGCTTATTATTTTTTAACCTTATATACTTCCTTAACACAAGAGTCAGAATTACAAGATAACCAATGGTAACATGAACGTATATGAATGGCTGGAAAGTAAAATGCAATGCCAATGAAGCAATGCACTGGTGGAAAATTATGTACATGAAGCAGAGGTGAGGCTAGCTGGAATCTCTCATAATTATGAGTTCACAATCAGAACATTGTACTCCCAGTGACACACAGCATGACCAAATTTCTTGTTCTGACTTTTGGTTTGTCTATTTTATTCCTGCCACTGTATTCCCATAAGAAGCTATTAAATCTCCCTCTAGGCTTATTATTTTCTATTTCTCCTCTCTCCTCATCCCTCATTTGTTTTTGCTTTGCATTGGTGATAAGCACTTTGCTCCTAGCTAGAGGCCACTGGGGAGAAAAAATAATCAACACTCATCTCTATGTTGCAAAATCTGCATACTCTTACCAGAGGATCATAGAAAGCTTGAATTTTAGAGCTATCAGGAACTTTTATGACCATTGAGGACATCATAGCTAAGAGCCTTAGACAGGATTATTATGGCATCTTGGTGACTGAAATGGGACTAAGCCAGGTCTCTTAACAGCCCCTTTTATGGCAAAAGATCTGTGGTTAAGAACTGTCATATATATATATATATATATATATATATATATATATATATATACACACACACACATCTATATGAGTGTATGCATGTATGTGTATATACACACATACACACATACGTGACATTTATGAGTATGTGTATATATTTATAGTATGTGATATCATGTATGATATAGATGACATTTATAATGTATATCATATATATGATATTTATGATATATGTATGATATTTCCTCTATCCATAGATTTGGGTTCTTAGGATTCCTCCAGGATTTTAATTGCTGTAATTGAGTTTCAAGGATCTGTTATCTTCTCTTCCAGACTTTTTGTGTCATTTGCTCTATGGCTCAGGGAAGAATCTGGGCCACAGCTGGAGGCAGCGAGGAGGAGAGGAGTCTGCATGGGGACACCACAGCTGCAGATCTGTAGATCGTGGAGGTTAGCCCTGACAGCAACACAGTCTGTCATTTGCCTGTGTATTTTTATAATGGAGATGAAATTCAGTTGGTATTTAATTATTGTTTTGATAATTTGGTGGTTTTAAAATCATTTGCCAATGTTATTTTAAAATTACTTCTCTTTTGATTTTGTCCTTTCTTTTAATGGGACAATTAAATACCACTGATTAAGGCTTACAAATGGAAAAAATTAGCCATGCTCATAACAAAAAATATTTTAGGAAATGGTACAATGGACCCCTGAGAGAATGCTCAAAAATTAAGAAGAATAGTAAAGCAAGAGGAGAGACACAAGCTGAGTGTCAGGAGTCAAGGACTTCAACAAGCTCTAGAGGGGTGGAAAAAGGAGAGGGACAGACTCTCCTGAAGACCCAGCAGGAAGTGAAGGGGAGAGGAAAGTGGAAGGAGAGACGGAGGCTGCAGCTTTGACACTGAATGCTTCATGGCTTGACTCATGCCCTGCTAAGACTGCCAGGAGCAGAATATCAAACAAGGGTTGTCAACAACCATAGTCAGACAGGGGAGATTGTTTGTCTCTCCATAAAGTTGGGGGAATGCAAGGGAGATTTCCAGGCAGAAGAGAGCTCTGGGTTCTAGTCAAGTTCAGTCTGTAGAGTTTTTTTGTTTGTTTGTTTTTACTTGAAACACACTGCTCCCAGTAGAGCAGTCATCATGGTTCCTTGTAGAAAAGAGGGTCAGGGATGGTAACCTTTCCTTGGAACTGTTCTTGGAGCATCCTTTCCACTTCATCTCTCTCTTTTTTTAAACGAATGTATTTGCACACACATGCTTTGCCTATGCTGTGTTAAATTTTCACTTGTTTAGCAAACATTGAGGATATCTTAAGTACCAGAGGAATCAGAACCTAGGGATTCAGAATTCTTAGCTCAGCAGGGTCAATAATCAAAAGCCACTTATTAAATGATATACAGGGCACCGTAGGGAGAAGCTCACTTTAATGGAGACAGAGAAGGAGTGGGAAGAAACTGGGAGAAGATTCATGGAAAAGGACTTTAGGGGCTGGGGAGTGGGGATTTGTCAGGAGGATTAGAAGAGGTTAAAATCAGAAAGTTCCAAAGAAGAGTTAAAGTGAGAGTCTCTAGCCAGGTGCTAGTGGCTCATGTCTCTAATCCTAGCTACTCAGGGGGCTAAGATTGAGGATCATAGTTCAAAGCCAGCAGAGGCAGGAATATCCACGAAATTTTTTATCTCCAATAAGCACCAAAAAGCTGGAAGTGGAAGTGTGGCTCAAGTGGTAGAATAAAAAAAAAAAAGCTAAGGAACAGCACCCAAGTCCCCAAGGTCAAGTCCATGTACCAGCAACCCCTCCCCCCCAAAATTAGTGAGAGTCTCAATATTCATGATGTGTGATTTCCTTCAAGTTCTCAAAACAGATACCCTTAAAATCATGTGAGATGAGTCATTACTTCCAATTTTCAATAATTAGATGAACTTGTTTAGTAATGGGTGAACTCCCATACTGTTCTATAACATTTATCTAGAAGCTGGAAGCCAGGAAAACTCTTGTTAGAATCAATGAAACTCCTGTTCCTACATGGCTTAGAGTATATTTCAGAGAGTCAGGTCTACTCTTACATTCAGGCTCCAGAATTCTAAATAAAATTTTGTTTATATCCTAAGTTTAACGAAACTATTAAAGTTACAACTTCAACCTAGAAACAGGTGACTAGCTATCCTATTTTTTTTACTATGTTCACAAGGTAATGCAGTGTTGGAGAAAGTAGAACTAAAGAAAGGCCAAACAGAGATGGCATGTTACAACTTAAAGCTCTCAAGTTATCTCTGCTAGCAATGAAGAGCTGTTTCGTGGTCATCAACTTCTTGGAGTACAAATGTTTCCTTCAGGCTCATCCAGGGCTTTCTCTATATAACCTTGAAGAGATGGCCATAGACATTCCAACTGTAACCAGTCTTATGAGTCTTTTCTCTATTGAAGTAAGTATTTCCACTCGTAGCACCATGGCTTATCATATCTGGGATCTTTTCTCAACTACACACAGAATGGCTTCTAAACCAAGATTTGAGTTTCCATGAAAAACAGAAACCATTAAACTGGAGAACTAGAGTGAGTATCAGGCTCCACAGAGACAGTACCAGGACTAGTAAGAGCTGGAGAGGTTCTAGATAGCCCTGTGCCTTATGAAGATAGACAACATCAACTTAGTGTGGGCAAAAGAGATGCCAAGGAAAAGGCTAATAGGCCAAATGCCATTATGTGTTTTTATGCAAATTCACAGAACAAGCACCACATGCACCTGGAAGCTTCAGTCAGCTTCTCAGAGAGGCCCAGAGAGGAGAGTAGGCCTGCTGAAGAGAACAGGAAGACACAAACCAGCAAGGGCAGATATGCCCTGTTATACAAGAAATGACAACCTACATCCTTCCCGAAGGAGAAACAGAAAAAATGCTCAGGGATCCCAGTGCACCCCCACCCCCGAGGCCTCTCCAGCCTTCTGTCTCTGTTCTAAACACCACAGAGAGCACCCTGGGCTGCTCACCAGTGATGCTACAAAGTAGCTGGGAGGGATATGGAGAAACCTTCCATGGGTAACTAAGAAGACTGGGAAAAGAAGGCTGCTGATCTAAAGAACAAACACAAAAAAGGTATTGCTCCTTACTGAGCTATAGGAAAGTCTGTGGTAGCAATAAAGGCACACATGAAGACTGAAAAGAGCAGGGGGAAAATGCTTGGCACCCATGGCTCATGCTTGTAATCCTAGCTACTAAGAGGATTGTGATCAGAGGATCATGGTTCAAAGCCAGCCTAGGCAAGAAAGTCTGTGAGGCTCTTACCTCTAATAAACTACCAAAAAGCCAGAGAAGAGCAGTGGCTTAGATAATAGAGCACTAGCCTCGAGTAAAAAAGCACAGACATAGGACCTGGACCCTGAGTTCAAATCCCAGGACATCACAATAAAAAGAAAAGAGCAGGAAAAAGAATGAAAGGAAGACAACTAAAATGATAAAGACAGAGAAGATAATTATAATGGATAGTTTGCTTCAAGGGCAGATTCTTCATGTCATTAAACATTTACTTACCACCATAATACAATTCGCTCCCTTTATCAGAGAAAAAATGAATAAGTGAAATGTAAGACTACATTAAGATTTTTTGTAACTATACAGTGTATTACAAAATGTGTCACCAGGAAGTCTTGTCCTGGTGATGTTCTATGGCCACTGACCTTACAAGGTGTACTTTTGAGGTTGTAAACTGGCAAGGAAATTTCAAATGGGTTCTTGTGGTGTAATGTACAAAGCAGTTCTGCATAGGGTAAAGTTATCATTTTCATCTTCAGTTGTCTCAAATGTAGTTTATATGAAATACCTATGGTTGTCTACATAGAATACCACTCTGTGATTGCAACCTAAAAAAAAGTTTCAGCTATTTTCCTTCCAAGTGATCACAACTTTAAAAAAAATTAAAGCAAACAGGTCAAGCATAATGGCCCATTCCTATAATCACAGCTACTTGGGAGGTGGAGATTAAAAAGGATCGCAATTTAAATCCATCTGGACAAAAACAAAGTAAGTAATACTCCATTTCAAAGAAAAAACTAGGTAAGGTAGTCCATGGTTGTAATTTCATCTATGCAGAAAGTGGAGGTGGGAAGATCACAGCTCAAGGTCAACCTTCAAAAGTTTGACAGACTATCTGACACAGAACTAAAAAGCAAAAAGGTTAAAGGTTTCACTCAAGTGGTAGAGTACCTGTTTATCAAATGCAAGACTCTGAATTCAAATTCAAGTTTTATAAAAAATATAAAACAAAACAAAATTAAAAATCAGGGGACCCAATGTACAGAGCATCTATCACTACTTTCAAGTAGTCTCATATATACCAATTGCTATTTCTGTGAGTTGGAGATAGGTACTTAGCTTCTTTGTAACTTATTTCCTTCTAGGTAAACTAGGGGTGATAATATTGCTATTCTCTTGTAGGGCTTACAAGTGATATATGATATAATACAATATAATATTTATAATATATGCAGCTTAGCACAGAGCTAACCCATAGAAGGCACTTGATCAATGCCTATTTATTTGAATTCATGATAGAATTCTAAAATGTCAGCCACCTAAAGACACTGAATAAATTATCATGCATAATAGTTAAATAAACTATAACTCCTTCATGCTGATTAGTATATGTCATAAGTAATGATTTTGATGGAAGAGAAAAGAGCATTGTTTCCAAATAAACAGTTTCACTATACCTATGGGAAATAAAATATTGCATGACAGTAGAAAATCATAACATGCATCTTAATTCTCTGTTAATGAAAATAAAAGTGAATGTCATACATGGTTATTTGAGTTGGATAATATATGACAAGGTGTTAAAGAATAGTCTAATTTTCAGAAATACTTATGACACATCCAATTAACATTTGTATCAAAGTGTATTTGTCCCCTCTCATTCAAATCAACAAAAAAATCAACACACCTTGAGAGCTATAAGTAATTTATTCAATGACCTCCACTTGTAAAGAGAACCTTGCTTAAAAATCACATCCAAAGAGTAAATGAAAGGTGAAGGTCTTAGGAATTAAAATAAAGAGAGCATCAACATCCTACATAACACAACACTACTGACTTGCTAATACATAACACTCTGAGATTCTAGGACTGAGTGGAAATGTCCTTCAGTGAAATTCAACCTGGTTCTTCATGGAAACCATGTTAGGCTTGACAAGTACCATGAGCTAACTGAATCACTGAATCCATTTTCTAGCAAGGGCTCATGCTTACTAATAATGCTAATGGCTCCTGTCTTCCCTCTAACAGTAGGAGACATAAACTCCACTGTCAAAAGCAAAACAAGTAAGCACCCTGGGCCTATAAAAACCATCTTCTAGACATTTTTCTTTTAAAAGCCAATAGGTAAAGGGGAAAATATCTGCTGTTCTCCCCTTATCTCAACATTTTTCACCCTGAACAATCTCTCTTCCAGGTTCCAGTGCTCAAATTTGTCACAAATATCTTCAAGACAGGTCATCTGACAGTGGCCCCTAGGGATGTTTGAAAATTCAGTAATGGGAGCCTGGAGGATAAATTACTTCTTCACATTTTTCTTCATTTGCTAAACCAAGGAAATTATTTTGATTTTCAAGACTACTAGCCCCAAATCACAAAATCATGTCATCACTCACAGTGAAAAAAAATGAAATTCAAGTATTTTTCTTTTCTAGCAGTGCTAGAGTTTGAACACAAGGCCTCACACTTGCTAGAAAAGTGCTCTACCATTTGAGCCAGGCCCTTTTGCTCTTTTTTCATTTAGTTATTTTTAAGATAAAGCTGGCCAGGACCAGCCTGGGACCCAAGAATCTTAGGCCTTATGAGTGGCTGGGATTATAAGCATGGACCATTATTTCAGGCTCAAGTAATTTTCATTTCAAGACTACGTTCAAGGTCCCTAGGGAAGAAATGGCATCTCATTAGACAAAAGACATTTAGCAGTTATAAGGACCTTTTGACTCATGTGTGAGAAAGTAAAAACCAGAAGATATAGTTTCAGTAGATATTTCTAAACACTTTAGCATATATAATCCCCACTGATTTAAATTACTTAAATATCTGGTTGGATAAACCTCCTAAATAACTCCTGTGTTCTGGTACAAAGGACACCTCACACAGCATGTGTGTGTGTGTGTGTGTGTGAGAGAGAGAGAGACAGACAGACAGACAGACAGACAGAGACAGACAGAGACAGATAGAGACAGACAGACAGACAGACAGAGACAGAGAAAGAGAAAGAGAGGGATAGGGGAAGAAAGAGAGCAAGCAAGCAAGAGAGAGATAAAGAAAAACAGACTTTTATGAACCCCAAGGTTTACTTCTGGAAAGGCATACTGTAAGAACAGAAATATTGTTGGCACAATTGACTCATGCCTGTAATCCTAGCTACTCAGAAGGCTAAGATCTGAGGATGAGAGTTTGAAGCCAACCCAGGCAGAAAAGTCCCCATGAGACTCTTGTCTCCAGTTAACCACTCAAAAGCTAGTAGTGGAGCTGTGGTTCAAAGTGGCAGAGTTCTAGCTTTGAGCAAAAGAGTTCAAGGACAGCACCCATTCAAGCCCCATACCAAAAAAAAAAAGCCTTTACTACATGGAGAGAGGTGGGAAGATAGCTGCCCAAGATTAGGCAATCTTATGAATCCAGTAGTAGGTTGTATAATCAGGAAACGTGATCCTCACAAAGACATCAACAAGAGGAAGAACTGTAAATTGTATAAGTCCTAAGAATGCAGGATATGGGCAAACTAGGAAGTTCTTCATTCTTCATTGGCTCTGGAAGAATTTCTTGAGTATCTGCTAGTGCTGGACTAGGCTAGCTGCTGGGAAGATTATAATAAAATTAACCAAGTGGTTCTTGTTGAAAAAGTCTAAGTTAGGGAGTAATAAATACATCAGTTATGACCAGCGGTAAAGGAATCCACAGAGCAGGGTGGTAAAAGAAGGACTCAAGTTCATTAGGGACCAGTACTCCAAAGGGCATAAAGTTTTGGAGACTAGGTCTGTGAGACACTGCCATGGGAAGAAAGCAGAAAAGGCTAAGATGTAGAGAGGGAAAACTCAGCTTTGAAAGGACGTTTTTATTTTGAGAAACAACTAAGCATGGCAGGAGTGTACAGACTGCAGGAATGGACCAACTGCTCTTGAGATTTCCAGAGGAAGTTGGCCCAAATAAGCAGGTTTTGCTTAATTGGCTTCCCCTAGGAATTCAAGCACATGACACTGACAAAAAAAGTCATTCTGGGGGTGATGGTTCTCAGTATAAAACAAGCCGAGACCTAATTATATCATGTTCCCAGGAAGTCTGAGTGCAGGTTAGTGCGAGGTGCATGGATGGATTGATCACATGTTGCTCAACCCTGGGTGGTGAGAGAGAAGTCATGCCTTATTTATTTATTTATTTACTTATTTACTTATTTATTTTGTTGGTCATGGGGTTTAAACTCTGGGCCTGAGCGTTGTCCTTACACTCTTTAGCTCAAGATGAGCACTCTACCACTTGAACCACAATGTCACTTCCTGTTTTCTGGTGGCTAATAGGAGATAAGAGTCTCATGAACTTTCCTGACTGGACTGACTATGAACTGCAATCCTCAGATCTCAGCCTCTTGAGTAGCTAGGCTTACAGGAGTGAGCCACCAGCACTTGTCTAGAAGCCACACCTTTTGCAGAGGAATGACCACTTCTCATTGGGCTTTTGAAAACGTCTATCCTGACTGTGGCTCTGCATACCTTTCCAAGTCTTCTGTCTCCTTTGTATTTTTCTTTATTATCAACCCATCCACAGGTATGCTCTTCTAAGGCCTATTCTGAGTTCTATCTAAGCAAGGAATCTCCTTCCTTAATTTCTCCAGTTACCCTAATCTTCATAGTCAGTGCCATCCTGCCACATTTTAGCCCTGCCTAGGACATTCATTTGTAGGCCAAAAAAAAAAATTTCTGTGATGTTTTTTGACGCCACCACCTACACTGCCTTTATCTTTCATCTGAAATCCTCCCCAACTGTCTATCTTCATAAAGCTTCTATATGGCACAAAGTCACCCTGGATCAGAAGACCAGGAAGCACAAGATGTACCACCATACTCCTCCAAATTTTAGCAGAAATAAAACACTGATTTCTTCTCCACCCCATTCATTTATCTTCACTACTATCATCTACCAAGATTCCTCTGGTTACTGTCACCTGGTATTGTATCCTTGCTCCTATCTAGTTTTTCCTCCAGAAATTCAAAACAGTTCTCATTGTTCCTGCCAGATATTTTGATCAGCGCATGCTGGGTAGGAGATGAGCACTGATGACACTATAAAGTGCTTTTCTTAGTTTCTGTTTTTCTTGCTGGTATCAGAGTTTGAACTCAAAGCCTCACATTGCTAGGCAAGTATTCTTCCACTTGAGCCCCACCTCTAGACCTAGACATTTTTGCCTCAATGTTTGGGGGTAAGGTCTCCTATTTTTTGCATACGTCTTTCCTTGGACTATGATCCTCCTACCTACACCTCTCAAGTAACTGGGATTATAGGCATGAGTCACCATGTCCAGCCTACAAAGTGCTTTTAAAATGATATATTCTCTGGGGAGGGGGGACCAAGATGGCGACGGGGCAGTAGGGAAACGCCACAGCTCTCTCCAACCAAAAAGAGAGTTCGAGTTCCAACCTTTAATCTCCCCAAGAGACCGACAACAACAAAAAGACGAACACTCAGAGAAAAACCAGAGGTGGAAAATAACAAAAAAAGAAAGAGAGGAAAAGAAGAATTTCAGAACAGAGAAGAACGAAGACCCCTCCCCCAACCTTTACTGGCCGCGCGGCAGTGCGCCAAGCCGCCGGCCAGCCGGCCCCGGGGGGGCTGCCGGAGCCCCAGAGACACAGGGGGCTGCTTGCAGATCACCAGGTACCAGATTGCAGAACAGCGGATCGCCAGGAACAGAGAAACCTACCAGCCGGGAGTCTCCACGAGAATCCCACCCCCACCCCTCACTCTCCACCTGAACAGAGAGGATCCATCCCGCCAAAGCCGCCCGGCACCAGCAACGACCCGGCGGGGGCCGCCCAACCCAGCCCGCAACCACCCCAACTGAACTCGGACTGCAACAACAACTGACGACCTACAGGGTGAGTACCCCACAGGGGACAGTGAATCCCTCAAGGGAGACCAGAGCTGGAGGGAATCCCCAGACCCTGACCTAGACTCCCTACCCCAACACCCGGACCACAGGACCCACTAAAACTGGGAACTGTTTGAGAGCTCCACCAGCCGGTGGAGCACACTCTGCTGGCCAGGCCAGAGCAAGAGTGCCCCTGGAAGGGAGCTTAAGTGCCCAAGCCAGAAACAGCGCCCCTGGATCAAGACTACCAACAGTAGAAGAAATTTGAACTGTGTCCTCCAGGCTGCATAACCTAGGTGGTATACACATTAGCACAGGCCTAACGAGCGCGCTCCAGGCTGGGGCCGGAACCAGGCCCGGGGACCCGCGCCTGAGCAACACAACCAACTCCTCCCAACTGAAGTCAAAAGCTGAGCATACGCCTCAACAGAGGGGAGAGAAACAGGGAACAGCACTCCCCGGGAAGCACGCCTGTGACAACAAAAGACCTGGAGGCTCAGGACAAGAGAAGCCCAAACCCCACCAAAACTCCACCCATATACCCTAGGCTGGGAATTGGGCAACACAGGCTGCCAGCACCTGATAGTAAGCAGGAGCTCAGGCTGATAAGGCAGCTCAGCAATAGTGTGATAGTCTTGGAAGTATGAGGCCCTGGATCTGATTCCTCAGCATCACAAAAGCAAAAAGGGTCAGAAGTGGTGCTGTGGCTCAAATAGTAGGGTGCCAGCCTTGAGCTGAAGAGCTGAGGGACAGCACCCAAACCTAGAGTTCAAGCCCACAACCAGCCCAAAACAAACAAACAAAAACACATCAGGAGCCCACAGCAGACTCCAGTATTTGGGAGAGTGCTTCCAGAGCATCTGATCTTCCCAAGAGCACCCGCAGGAGCAAACACAAGCAGTCTAGGCTGCTCAACCCTTCCAAAGGCGGGAATTGCCAGCAATCTACAGCAGAGAGCTGAGAATCCTAAGTAAGTCAGAATAGCAGCTGGAAATAGGCTCCCAACAGAATCCAGATCAGGCACAGACTCTCTCTACCAATACAGAATCAGCAACCAAGCAAAGACAGACACACCAAAACAAAATTGAAGAGCAGTCTCCTGAACCCCCATGCGAAAATCACAGAGAAAAATCACAAGGTTTACCACTACCCAGGACAGCAAGCTCACCTCAAAAGCCAGCAGCCACGCAGGGGAGAGCCCCAGTGGGAGCAAAGCAGGAATGGAAGACAAAAGCTACATCCAAGGGTTGCTGGAGGCAATGACTCAAGAAATAAAGCGAGAAATGGATCAGAAATTGAAAGAGCACAAGGATGAACTATCAAAAGATATACAGGATATCAAACAAAAGTTGGATGCAAAAATAGAAGCTGCACAAACCTCAGTAAGAAGTGAGATAAATGCCAAATTAGAGGTAATGCATACTGATCTCACCTCTCAATGAGGTGAGATCAGTACTCTGAGAAACAACATTGAATCCATAAAGGGATCCATTTCCACCATGCAAACCACAATAGAAGCCACGGTCAACAGAGTGAATGAAATGGAAGGTAGTGTCAGATACAGAAGACAGAATACACCAACTGGACCAAAAAGTGACAGATATGGAAAAATCACTCAAATTAAACCAAAGGGAAATTCAAGAGCAAGCAGATAATGCTAAAAAATTTAACCTTCGCATAATCGGAGTGGACGAAGGTGAGGAATTCCAGAGCAAGGGAATGCAACACCTATTTAACAAGATAGTCAATGAAAATTTTCCCCACCTCAAAAGCGACCATCTTAACTACATCACAAAAGCTTATCGAACACCCAACAAGCAAGATCCCAGGAGAAACACTTCTAGACACATTATAGTAAAAATGATGGATCTGAATAATAAGGAAACAATCCTGCATGCAGCAAAAATGAAGAAGGAGCTATACTACAACGGGAAAAAAATTAGAATCACTGCAGATCTCTCCACACAAACAATGAATGCAAGAAAAGCCTGGGAAAGCACCATACGAGCCCTGAGAGCCAATAACTGCCAACCCAGACTGAGATACCCGGCAAAGCTAGCATTCACATTCGATGGAGAACTGAAAACTTTTAATAGCAAAGAAAAACTAAATGAATACATAAACATTAAGCCAGCATTACAAAGAATTCTAAGAGGGGGGACACAACCTGAAGAAAGCAACCAGGAACTGGGACCTGCCCCAAACAGGCATTACTCAAAGTCTAACTGAGCAAGCACAGGAGGAAAGGAAAGAAGAAAAACTTAGGAAAACGGAATGGCAGGGACAACAATGCATCTCTCTATACTTTCTCTTAATATAAATGGGCTGAATTCGCCAATTAAAAGAAAACGAACTGAGGACTGGATCAGAAAACAAGACCCATCCATCTGTTGCCTTCAGGAGACCCACCTCTCAGCCAAACATACAAACAAACTCAGAGTGAAGGGGTGAAAAAGGATCTACCAATCAAATGCCCCCAGTAAGAAAGCAGGTGTAGCTATCCTGATATCTGACAAAATAAACTTTTCATTAAAATCAGTACAGAAAGACAAGGACGGACACTACGTATTAATAAAGGGAACAATCCAAGAGGAGGATATAACCATCATCAACTTATATGCCCCAAATATCGGTGCACCCAGATATGTCAAACAAATGCTCTCAAACTTACAGAATAAAATAGATCCCAATACGACAATACTAGGAGACTTTAACACGCCACTCTCACCAAAGGACAGGTCTACCAACCAGAGGATTGGCAAAGAAGCTACCGAATTAAGTGAGGCCATACTTCAAGTGGAATTAACTGACATCTACCGAGTATTTCACCCTAAAACAACACAGTACACATTCTTCTCAGCAGCTCATAGAACTTTCTCCAAAATAGACCATATCATAGTTCATGCAAGGAACTTAAGCAAATACAAAGGGATCGACATAATCCCCTGTATCCTATCTGACCACAGTGGAATCAAGCTAGCTCTCAATAACAAAGCATACCGCAGAAATTTCTCTAATACATGGAAATTGAACAGCACACTCCTTAACAATACCTGGGTAACAGAAGAGATCAGAGAAGAAATAAAGCATTTCCTACAACTCAATGAAAATGAAAACACCTCACAAAGAAACTTTGGGACACAGCAAAAGCAGTCCTGAGGGGCAAATTTATTGCCCTCAGTGCCCACATCAAGAGAATGGAGACAGACCAAGTAAATAATCTCATGTTGCAACTAAAACAGCTAGAAAAACAAGAAAAAATGGGACCTAAAGCTACTAGATGAAGCCAGATAACCAAATTAAGAGCAGAGATTAACCAATTAGAAAATCAGAAAACCATAACCAAAATAAACCAAACAAAAAGCTGGTTCTTTGAAAAAATAAACAAAATTGATGGCCCGTTGGCAAGATTAATTAAAAAAAGAAGAGAGGAAACCCATATTAATAGGATTAGGGATGCCACCGGAAACATCACAACACGTACCCAAGATATCCAAACAATTCTAACAGACTACTTTCAAAAGCTATACTCTCTAAAGGAAGAAAATCTGGCAGAAATGGATGCATTTTTAGAGAAATACAAGTTACCCAAACTGAGCAAAGAAGAAGTTAACCAATTAAATAAGCCAATATCCTATAATGAGATACAGGAAGCTATCAAAAGTCTTCCAACAAAAAAAAGCCCAGGACCAGATGGATTCACAGCAGAATTCTATAAGACCTTTAAAGAAGAACTAATACCCATACTCCTCAAGCTCTTCAGAGAAACAGAGAAGGAGGGAGCTATCCCAAACTCATTCTACGAAGCCAATATCACACTCATCCCCAAACCAGGCAAAGACCCAACCAAAAAGGAGAATTACAGGCCAATCTCCTTGATGAACACAGATGCAAAGATCCTTAACAAGATTCTAGCTAACAGAATCCAGAAACACATTAAAAAAATAATACACTATGATCAGGTAGGCTTCATCCCAGAGACACAGGGATGGTTTAACATACGTAAGTCAATAAATGTAATCCAGCATATCAACAGAGCCAAGGTCAAGAATCACATGATTATCGCCACAGATGCAGAAAAGGCCTTTGATAAAATTCAACATTCATTCATGCTAAAAGCTCTGGAGAAAATAGGAATAGAAGGAACATTTCTAAAAACAATAAAAGCCATTTATGACAGACCAATAGCCAATATTATACTTAATGGGGAAAGGCTACAACCAATCCTCCTAAAAACAGGAACAGAGCAAGGATGCCCACTGTCTCCACTCCTCTTCAACATAGTCCTAGAACCCTTAGCCAGGGCAATAAGGCAAGAAAAAGACATTAAAGGGATCTGCATAGGGAAAGAAGAAGTGAAACTATCCCTTTTTGCAGACGACATGATACTATACCTCCACGATCCCAAAAACTCCATCCCCAAACTTTTAGAAATCATAAGTCACTTTGGCAAAATAGCAGGATACAAAATAAACCCACAAAAATCAGTTGCCTTCCTATACACTGATAACGTACAGGAAGAGAGGGAAATAAAGGGAGCAACCCCATTCACAATAACCTCCCCAAAAATAAAATATTTAGGAATTAACCTAACCAAAGATGTAAAAGAACTATTTAATGAGAACTATAAAAAGTTAAAGAAAGAAATTGCAGAAGACACTAGGAAATGGAAAGACCTCCCATGCTCCTGGATAGGCCGACTTAATATAGTAAAGATGGTGATACTTCCAAAACTAATATACAAATTCAATGCAATTCCTATTAAAATCCCAATGACGTACATCACTGAAATACAGAAAACAGTCCAAAAATTTATATGGAACAACAAAAGACCAAGAATAGCCAAAACAATTCTAGGGGATAAAGACAATATGGGAGGGCTATCCATGCCGAACTTCAAACTCTACTACAGAGCTATAATCACAAAGACAGCATGGTACTGGCACAAAAACAGACCCGAAGACCAATGGAACAGAATAGAAGATCCAGATATAAATCCACAGGCCTACAGCCAGCTGATATTCGACAAAGGAGCCAAAGGCATACAATGGAAGAAACACAGCCTCTTCAACCGCTGGTGCTGGGAAAACTGGGAGGCGACATGCAGAAAACTAAAAGTGGACCCCAGCCTATCACCATGCACCAACATCAACTCAAAATGGATTAAAGACCTTAACATTAAACCTGAATCTCTGAAACTACTGCAGGACAGAGTAGGAGAGACACTTGAACTAATAGGCACAGGAAGGAACTTCCTGAACAGAGTCCCAGGGTCACAACAAGTTGGAGAGAGACTCTACAAATGGGACTACCTTAAAATAAAAAGCTTCTGCACAGCTAAATCTATCGCAACTAAGCTAGACAGACAACCAACTAATTGGGAAAAAATATTTACCAGCAATATATCAGACAAGGGGTTAACATCCTGTATATACAGGGAACTCAAGAAACTAATCCCTCCCAAACCTAACAAACCAATTACTAAATGGGCAAGGGAACTAAAGAGGGACTTCTCAAATGAAGAAATAAAAATGGCAAAGAAATACATGAGGAAATGTTCATCATCCCTGGTGGTGAAGGAAATGCAAATAAAGACAACCCTGAGATACCACCTCACCCCAGTCAGAATGTCCCACATCCACAAATCAGCCAACGACAAATGCTGGAGGGGATGTGGAGAAAGAGGAACCCTATTACACTGCTGGTGGGAATGTACACTTATACAACCACTTTGGAAAGCAGTCTGGAGGGTCCTTAGAAAGCTAAAGATTGACCTCCCTTACGACCCAGTCATACCACTTCTAGGCATCTACCCTGAACAACAGGAACCAATATACAAGGACACGTGCACCTCCATGTTTATTGCAGCACTGTTTGCAATAGCTAGGATATGGAAACAACCTAGATGCCCCACCACAGATGAATGGATCCAAAAAATGTGGTATCTATACACAATGGAATATTATGCAGCCATTAGAAATGACAAAATAATGGCATTTGCAGGGAAATGGATGGAGCTAGAAGGAATCATGTTGAGCGAGGTAAGCCAAGAACGAAGAGACAAACGGTACATGGTCTCCCTGATAAGTGGATGCTAAATCCAAAATGTTAGGTGATACGACAAAACTAACAGGACTTAAGAAACAAAGAACTCCTGCTCATCTGGTTGAACCACTACTAAATATCCCCATGCTGCTGATCACAAATATGGTATATAACATGTGAACACTGTTATATATTACAGACTGTGGTAGACAATTTGCTCCAGGGAAGTTAGAATGAACTTGTGACTTTGAAATTATGTAATCACTTAATCACAATCAAAATAAAAAAAAAAAAAGAACCTCGGGGAAGGGAGGGAGGGAGGGGAGGGTAGGGGGAAAACAATGGAGGGGGTAACAATGTTCAAGAGGAAGTGTACTCATTACCTCACTCATGTAACTGTAACCCTCTGTATAGTATCTTTACAATAAAAAAAAATACAAAATAAAATAAAATGATATATTCTTATGAACCAAGATGGACCTCAGGTCCCTGTATAGTTTCAGCTTCTCAGCTTTCTGTCAGCTTTCCTGATTGCTCCTTCATTTCTATAGCCAGTCACCTCCCATTCTGCCAGTGGAGCAGGTATAATCCTATGTGCTTTGCTTAATTCCGCCACTGTCACCTCCATAGCAACTTCCCTACAAAGCAGGCAGAGACTGACTCCCAACTCCCATCTCCTAGGCCCCTGTTCCCATACATGCAAGTTCTTGCTCAAATTCACATAATGTGGTCACCCTACATGGAAAACGTATCTGTGTCCATCTGCAATATAAGTTATCAGAGAGAAGACAAGGAGTGGTATTCAACCCAGGCCTTAGAACAGAGTCTATGTTCAAGAAGGATGCAAGATCATGGGAAAACTGAGCCATGGAACAAAGATAAGTTTGCAGTCATGCTCAGAAATAGACGTTGTCACCCATTTATTTTTATTAGTTCCTATCACCAGATGGACTTCCTCCTGCAAGTTCCTTCTTCCTGTGGTCAGCCATCCATTCACCAGGCCACAGTTCACCACTCATATGACCCTGGGCTCTGCAAGTGTTTCCACTTTTGTCGGTTTTGTTTTCTAAGGCTACAAATTATCTGTAGGCCAAGTAGAGTTACAAACAGCCTTCAGAAGCTTAGCTAGTAAAGAAAATAAATCTTTCCCTTTCTTTTTCAAAGAGTTGTAAGGTAGTTAGAGCTTAAAGTCCTCAGACTGTTCATTAGTGGTTCTCATGAGGGGGAGAGCGTCTCTATAGAATATAAGAGGTTGTGTTCCCATGCATTAAGTCCATTGCCACTCTCTCCATGGTAACCAGTCATATGATTTCCAATGATGCCTAATATGCATGAGGACTCAAGCCAGGTGATGATGACCGACTCATTACCATTATATTGTGTGTGCATCACATTCTGTCCAGGATGGAAATAACTTGAATGTTGGGATAATGTATATCCAAATAATGGCTCTTGATCATTTAATCTATCATTCATTCATTTATGTAACATTGCGTGAGGAAGTACTATGTGACAGGAAATGGTATAGCAGCAAATAGAAATGCAACAACATGAAATAAATAACAAAAGTCTCTCATGCTATTTTCAGCAAAAAGACAATAAATAAATATTGTGTTCTAATAAAGAATCTTCCTCAGAATGCCACTAGAGGTTGGGATTGTTAAGTTTTATGAGTCAACTCTGTTGGACTATGGCTCCCAGATCTTTGGCTGAATGCTATCCTGGAAGTTTCTATAATGTTTTTGGTTTGTTGTGTTTTTTTTTTTTTTTTGTATTTTTTGGGTAATAGTGACATTTAAGTCTGAACTCTGAGTAACACAGACTTCCCTGTACAGTAAGAAGGTATGTGTCCAATACAAGGGAGACCTCCCCAGGCAAGGATTCTGACATTCTTTGGACAGCTGGCCTGGGGCTTGAACTACCTCACTGGCTTTTGCTTTCACCCCCACTTTGTGAGCCCATTAGGCAGAGTTTGTATCACCCAGCTTCTACAATCATGGAAGCCAATTCAGTAAATAATGTTCTCTATATCTTTTCACATCCCTTTAGTTCGGTTTCTTGGAAGGATGCTGAATAACACCGAAGCAAGGTTCTTAAAAACTAATATTATAGAGAATGAGCCAATGCGAGCAGAGTTGCCCACAATTATTTCCATTGTGGCACTCATCATGTTTCCCAGAGCTGACTTATGAGAGATTGGTTTTCTTGCTTTTCCTTTGGCCCTTTTGATGTCACATCTAGGTGTGCCCTCACTTGAGTTAACAGTGAGGGAGGAAAGTCAGTACTTAAGAAGGTAAACATCCTTGGGGTGGAGGGTAGGGGAAGAAGTTGGGCAGGTGGAGAGGGAAGGGATGGTAGAGGAAAAGCAAAAGAGGGGGTAACAACGCTCGATAAGAAATGTACTCATTTCCTTACTCATGTAACTGTAATCCCTCTGTACAGTATCTTTACAATAAAATATATAATAAAAAAGTAGGTAAATATCACACCTACCACGAGCACCTCTCCACCTTTCCTTGTCCTTAAAAGTCCTCTCAGAACCCAGCTAGTTCAGATGGATCCAGAGTAACCTAACTGTTGATCTCTATATCTAAACAAAATCTTGGATCTTCTATTGATATGATCTTCTATCATATCCATTCTTCTAGCCTTGCCTCAAGTGCTACCTTAAGGTTTGGCTAGGCTTGCTTGCTGACAGCTGGCACTCTTCCAGTTGGGCCATACCTCCAACTCAGCTTTTTGCTAGCTAATTGGAGACATAGTCTTTTGGACTTTTCTGTCCTGGCTGGCTTTTTTGAAATTTAATTGTAAAGGTGTAAGGTAGTAAGTGCATTTCTTGTTGAACATTGTTACCTCCTTCCTCATTTTTCTCCGACTTTCCCTTCCATCTGGCTTTGAATCATGATCTTCTAGATTTACAGGTATGAGCCAGTGGTATTGGCACCTAGCTACCTTTTAATTTTTTCCTGAAGTCTTTGCTGTTACTTGCCAGGATACAATTAATGACCTTTTTAATTAATTACATATGCAAAGACATTTTGATTCTTCTGAAAATTAAAGGGACATATAAAAGCAAGGCAATAGTGATCCAATATTCAAATATTAGCTTAATTGAAACATATCCTAGAAAACCAGAGCATATGTGAGAAGGCAGAAATAGTACTATTGTCAGGGCGTATGAATACCAGTATTGATAAATGCACTTTGCAAACACAAGTTCCCAGGCCTTGATAGAGAAGAGAATTAAGTTTAAAATGTAAGGATTCCAAAATATAAAATCTTGTCCACCCAGGCACTGGTGGCTCACACCTATAATCCTAGCTTCTCATTAAATTGAGTTCTGAGGATTATGGTTCAAATCCAGTCCAGGCAGAAAAAGTATACAAGACTTTTATCTCCAATTAACTAGCAAAAAGCTGGCAGTAGAAGTGTGGTTCAAATGGTAGAGCAACATACTTGCATGAAAGAGCCACATGAGAGAACATGGCCCTGAGTTCAAGTCCCAGTTCCAGTACATTTAAGGATGCATGCACACACAAATATACTCACCCCAGACTTGCTCAGTGAGGTGGATGTTCACACACACACACACACACACACACACACACACACCAAATTTGTTCAGTGAGGTGGATGTTGGTCTTTCTCTCAATGTTGCAGCATGTGAGCTCCATAATTTTAAGTACTTACAACTCTCCTCATTTCCTCTATCGTTTACACCCTCATCCCTAGAAGTAAACACAACTGTACACTCAAGCAACTATCCATTCCTTCCACTGGAATGTCTTAGGAAAATGTCCCCCTACCTGAGAATTTCCAGAACTAACCCATACCAAACTCACTGAAATGCCAGAACTGTTTCTCCCTCCAGTTGATTTTTAACAGACATTATATGCTTAGTTTAGAGTGACTTGCAAAAAAAATAAGAAAACTAAGTTCTGTGTGACAATAGATATTGAGCAAGATTACCAATCAGACTGTGGTAAGAGCCAACATAATGCTGACTATTTTCAACAGGCCCATTGGGAGGTAGTTTCAATGTTTTACTTAGCTTAATGTTCAGGTTTCCTGTGCAAGTTATAACCAAATATACCATAAAGGTGATGCTACAATAATCTTATGGAAACTACTAGCAATCTGTGGCTTGCTTCCTCCCCCTCTCCATAGTTTCAGTAGTGCCAATTTTGGCTTTGATTCCAGGCAAGTAAATCCATCACTTGTATCATTTTTACAGAGGTGGGAATGGATTGGGATAGCTTCTGTGCGTTCTCCTATGTACTGTTAGGGGCTGGCACATCACAGGACAAATGGCCAGGAATTAGTGCATCTCTGGAACCTCCTCCATCATGCCTAAAGCCTCTTGTAACTTAACTGATGATAGGAGATCTATACACAGTTACCAGCCCCCACAGCTCCTGGCTGCTCAGAAATGTTTTGTAGGGATGCTATCCCACCCCTCCTTCTGATCCTCAGGAATGGGATTGCCAATACACCACATCCTTTTTTTATTTTTTATATCCTTCTAGAATTCTACTTCCTGTCTCCAGATTAACTTCTGTAGAACTTTCTTGTCTAGACCTTCCAAGAACATAGACTTCCACCTCTTCATTACTCTATATGCGGACATGCATTTGCTGACTTTAAATCAATAAATAAAATCAATGACTTCCTCACATGTATCTCCAACACCGACCTCTTCCCTCATCACCAGACACACTAGATGTCTCCTCTCACATTTAGATGTCTAGTGGTATCTAAACACAACAGTTCTCATGTAGAACTCTTTTACATCCTCTCCTGAAATCCAGGTCTCATGGTTTGCCCATCAGTAAGTGGTACAC
The DNA here is from genome assembly GCF_019054845.1 of Dipodomys spectabilis. NCBI lineage: Eukaryota > Metazoa > Chordata > Mammalia > Rodentia > Heteromyidae > Dipodomys > Dipodomys spectabilis. The sequence goes on from NW_024870773.1 coordinate 9,724,313, forward strand.
TGTGGCATTACTCTGACATGAACCTTACATTCAGTCTCTTGCTTCTATTGTCACTTTGAGCCCACTTCAACAGCAGATCCCTTCAGCTTTCTCTCCAGCTCTCTGATGTTTATTTCATACCTGCTACACCACACTGGACCATGCATAACACCACTGCTATTCACCTGGACTGCCACTGCCTCTGCCCCTAACTGATCTACTTACCCATGGTCAGTTGTCCATACAACAGTATGTTATCGTTTCAAAGAAAAAGCCAGATGACGTCATGTCAGTGCCTCAGATCATTCAAAAGTTTCTTATCATATTAGAAGAGCTTTCAAGGATCTAACTATGGTGCCATGGTCCAAATAGGACTTGGCTCTATATAGGCTTTTACTATTGCTCTTCCATCTACCTATCTATTACATTCATATTAATCTTCATGCACTTTCCCAAAGCCACAAATCCATTCCCAGATCTTTACATTTGTTATTTCCTCTACTACAACCCCAGAATCACCTCAGACTCATGTAATCACTTCCTTATTGTATCACCTGAAGGTCACCCCCTTATAGAAGCCTGAGCTACCTAATAGAGCCCCAGTCTCTTTCCTCACATTTCCTATCTCCTATTCTGTTGTATTACTGGAAGTACATGTTTACTTGTTTGATGGCTGTCTCTCCTACTAAATTTAAAGAAAGAAAAAAATGGGCTTTTATCAATTCATTCACCCTTGACCTTCATTTCAGTCTTGGCTAGAAACTCAAGTGATTTGGGGTTGGCTTTGCATGGTCAGCCTATGTAATGACAGAAAGACATACTCAGAAACTTCTTATCAGTGCCACAGCTGAGATGTGGGAGGAGGTGTGAAATAAGCTCAGGCTTTCTCTGTTCAATGAACCACTTGTAAGAAATTTTATTTCCTTTATCTGGGCCTGAAGGATTGAATAGTATGAAGTTAGTCAAAATCATGTCAACTAAAAATGTCAACAGAAAGCTAGTTCTAAGAAATATAATTCAAAAGGAAGAAAGGGAAAGTAGATGGGGAGAAGGAGAAAGAAAAGGAAAGGAAAAGAAGAGGTAGGGAAGCAGTAAGGAAGGGAAAGGGGAAAGACTGAGAGGGGCAAGGAAAGAAATAGGGACAGGGAAGAGGGGAGGGAAACAGAAGAAAGAAAGCAAAAGAAAGAAAGAAAGAGAAAGAGAGAGAAAGAAAGAAAGAAAGAAAGAAAGAAAGAAAGAAAGAAAGAAAGAAAGAAAGAAAGAAAGAAAGAAAGAAAGAAAGAAAGAAAGAAAGAAAGAAAGAACAGGAAGAAAGAACAGGAAGAAAGAAGATGAACTAGGCCCTGAGAGGAGACTGGAGCTGGGACTGCTTCCTTCCAGGTTTTGTTTTTGTTTTAGGGATTATAGAAAAAAACAAAAACCTTGGCTCCAACCAGCCCAGTTCTTGGAATGAAAAGAATGCCTCTAGGTCCCGCTCTCCATAAGGACTTGACCCACCTTCATTGTTCTGTTAAGGACTGACCAACTAAACAGGTAGCCAGTAATCCAGCTCATGCTGGCCTGCTGGCAACATCCTGAGTTTACTATAAACTCCACCTTTTCACATGTAAATGTTAAACTCCACTAAACTCCTTTGTGTATGTTTACCTTAAGCCCGCTTTACCATTGAATTTGTGAGTCATTTAAACCCAAAATGATAGGCTGGTTTAAACAGACTTTATGTGACAAAGTGTAACCTCACTGGCCACCTGCTTGTGGTCTGGTATGACTTTGCAATCTTTTGAGTGTGTGACAATCTCATTGGTCGCCTACGTGACCAGGCTTCACCTTGTGATTTTTGCCTTTAAAAACCTAAGCATGTGGGCCGTTCGGGGTTGCAGTATCAGCTCCCGAGCCTGTGCTGCAGCCCTGGCCGGTCAGTGTAGGAACCTTCTCAATAAAGTTGCTTCTTTAATATCAACTTTGTTGCGGTGGGCTCTGTCACTCCGGACGACTAGGTGGGCTTGCCTGCCTGAGTAGGGGGTCTTTCTACTACAGTAAGGAAGGAAGGAAGGAAGGAAAGGAAGGAGGGAGGGGAGGGAGGGAGGGAGGGAGGGAGGGAGGGAGGGAGGGAGAAAAAAGGAAGGAAAGAAGAGAAGGAAGGAAGTGAAAGAGGGAGAAAGAAAAAGGAGAGAGGAAGAGAGACGAGAAGAAAGGAAGGAAGAGAAGGAGGAACCAAGGCAGGAGGGTGGGAAGGAATAATGGAAGGAACCATCCTACAATGACTTAAGGCATGGCCTGATCCTGAATAGATAAAGAATGTTTTTCCATCATAAAAGCTATATTCTCTCCTCTTGCAGATGTGTTTCCTCTGTATAGCTAAGGAGTAAATACTGGTAAGGCTCCAGAAAGATGGTGGAAGAGAAACAAGCTCTCCCATAGAAAGCAGTTTTAGTGTTCCAGTGAACAGTCCTAGGCCACAGAATTATACCAAGTGTGCCATCACAGTACAGAGAGTTTGGCCAGAGAGGAAAATCCAGGCAAGGAGACAGATCTGAGCACTTGCCGGTAGCCGTGGTTGCAGCAGTGGAGGCAGCAGCTGCGGTGGCGGTGGCGGGGGCCATAGCTGCCGGTGCCTACAACACAGAGAGTCTGGGCACAGCGGGCAAGCAGATTCTACTCAACACCAGCAAGAATTGACAAGGAGCAGAATCTTCATCCTGCAGATCACAGACCAGAGACGACCCAGGAACCAACACTCCGGGGTGAGTAGAACCCTGACATCCTCACTCCTTCTCAAGGAGCAGAGGACAGAAGGCCACTCCTTCCCCACCACCACCACAGGAGATCTCCATCTTTGATACTGACAAAGGCCCAGCTGAGCAGCTAGCTCCAACTCAGGTCTTGGAAGAAAACAAGAGTCATTTAGCAGGTCACAGGAACCTGCCCTGACCTGCCAGGGGAAAGTCACCCAGCCCAGGAAGAGAAGCTCCGCCCCCAGAGGACTGGCTTTCTTCACTGGGTAAACAGAACCAGAGGCTGCCCTTCCCTACAGCAGCCTAGACAATCCATTGAAATTCAGTAAACATAAACCCTGAGAATGGCTCCAAGCTGGGCTCTGTGAGTGTCTCAGAAGCTAGCCCCTCAGGGAAAAGCTACTGTTTGCTGAAAGGCCTCAACTCTACGCAGAGCCTAGCCTCACCACAGCATCTCCAAACTAGAGGACACAGCCATCTCCCTCTTTTGTGATACTCAAAGAAAATCAGCATCCCACTGAACTAGCCTGGGAGGAGGATCACAAAATACTGGGTAAAGCAGAGCATTTTTCTGCCTGCTCAAACAAACTGATTTAAGAAACCAATCAAGCCACAGAAAACCAAACATCACAAGCAGACAAAAGAGTCCATCAAGAGACTGGTTATGGACACAGGATCTTCCAATCTACCCCAACCCCCCAAAATCAAAGAACTCTTTTTTGTACCTTTTTTTAAAAATTTTTTAAATTTTTTAAAATTGTTTTCTATTAATCTTTTTTTCCTGTTATAATTTTTATTTTAGGTGTGTGTGTGTGTGTGTGTGTGTGTGTGTGTGTGTGTGTGTGTGTGTGTGCGTGCGCGCACGCGCACGCGCATGCTTTTTTTTTTATCTCTACTGACCTTTCCGTCCTTTGTTTTTCTTTTTCATTCATTTTTTCTTGTCTTTCGTTCTTTTTTGCATGACTTAATTGCTGTTCTGCTCATCCTCAGATATATACCCATCGTCAATTATTAGACCTATCACCCATTGTGTACATACTTAATCCAGAAATTTATTACTCCATTCAAAACCTCTTAGGCTTAAATTCCTTAATAGCAGTATTACCTCTTTATACCTATATAATTTTTTAAGAATTTTTACTTTTTAGTTTTCATGTCTCCTTTTTATGCCTCCCCTCCTCTCTTCCTATCCCTGTTCTTCTCTCAATTTCACCTTTAAAATTAGATAATTTTTAAGTTTCACTTTTTAAATTTAAATTTTTTTCTTTCCATTTTTTCTTCTCTCTTTTTTTTTCTCTCTCCTATCATTCTGTCCAATCCATTTCCCTCTTTGAGATTAGGACTTGATTAATGTCACTCTCCTTTTACCTCTCCACATCCCTCTAATCCTATTTTTCCCCACATTTCTCCCTAAACCTAATAATTTCTGGTTTGCCAAATTCTTCTTTGCTGTTCTTACCCAATTAATCCACCATAGTTGTTTGATGCTGAATAGAATGTATCTGTTGAACTAGATTGTATCTGCAGCCTTTTGACTGTGCAACTACAGGACTTCGGTTAATGCTTGCCTTAAAATAGTATTCTAGCACAAAATTGGTGTAACTTTCATACCAAATGGGCAGAACAAGCCAGAAAAACACAAGAAAAATGTCAAGTCCGGGTATCTCGACTCCCACTCATGATAATCAGGTGAAAGAACAGATAATGAATAATCCAGAGGAGAGTTCTCAAAAAGCTGTACAAACACTACTGGTAAACAGAGTGAATGAAAAGACTGAAAACCTGCAAAGGAATCAGTGTGAGTGTGATAGGGAGAGAGAGGAGGCAAACCAAAAATTAATACAGGAAGCTCATGAGCACGAGGAAGCTACTCAAAAATTGATACAGGAATTGCGTGAGCAGGTTGAGAACACTCAAAGAGAAATAAAGGAATTGCATGAGCAGGCTGAGAACAGACAAAGAAAGTCAGGAATGGCCTGAGTACACAGAGAACAAAGAGAACTACAGGAATTTCGTGAACTTAAGGAAGCTAATCAAAAAGTAATACAGGAATTGCGAGAGCGGGATGAGAATAGATAAAGATCAATAGAGGCATTCATGGAATCCATAAACAGACAGCTGAAAGAGTTCAGGGAGACCACAAAGGGAATGCTGAATGGAGCCTGACTGAAGGAATGGGAGTCCAAGGAAACCATAATCAATCAACTAGGGGTTTGAGAATAAACACTGAACATCAAATTAAGGAAACAAAAAGTTCATACAAGATCTAAAACAAGGCTCCAATAAAGAATTTAAAGTCATCAAAGCCAACCAATAAGAAGGAAAAAGAAATAAAAAAAACAAAGTAGAAAGCCCTGACAGTAGGTTAGACCATGCAGAAGATTGAATCTCAGGGATTGAAGACAGCCTAGATATTATAGAGAAAGAACATACAACTATCCAAGACAAATCCAAGAAATATGATAGATCTATTCAACATTTGGAAGACACCATCAGAAGGCCTAATCTGAGGATAATGGGTGTAGAGGAGCACCTAGAAACAGAAATTAATGGTCTAGGAAATTTGTTTAACAGGATCCTAGCAGAGAACTTCCCAAACATGCAAAGAGATAGACCTATTCAGATACAAGAAGCTTTTAGAACCCCAAATAGACCAAACCAGAACAGGACATCTCACCATCACATTATAATCCACACATGATCAATTCAGACCAAGGAAAAGATCCTTAAAGCTGTCAAGGAGAAAAGATCAATCACCTATAAAGGAAAACCAATTCGAATCACCTCAGATTTCTCAGCAGAGACAATTAAAGCAAGAAGAGCCTGGAATGATAGTATGCCATGCTCTAAAGACAAACAACTATCAACCAAGAGTACTGTACCCAGCTAAACTCTCCTTTATAACCTAAGGTCAAATAAAAACCTTCCATACCAAAGAAATACTGAAACAATATATCTCCACCAAACCAGCCCTACAAAAGATTCTTAAAGATGTCCTACACATAGAAAACCAACAAGACCACAATAAAGAAACTGCACCCAAACTGATAATCTAAGAACCATAGGAAGAACTCAGTTGACACAACCCCCAAGAAGATGGATAAAATGTCAGGAACTCCTAAATACCTCTCAGTCCTATCTCTCAACAACCAGACTTAACTCTCCAATTAAGTGACACAGACTATCTAGTTGGATTAAAAAGCAAGATCCTTCTATCTGCTGCCTTCATGAATTACACCTTGCCCATAAAAACAAACACATTTTGAAAGTGAAAGGCTGGAACAAAATCTACCAAGCAAATGGCTCCCATAAACAGGCGGGAGTTGCAATCCTAATATCAGATAAAATAGACTTCAAATTAAAATTAGTGAGAAGAGATAAAGAAGGTTGCTGCATACTAATTAAGGGATCTCTCCTTCAGGAGGATATTACAATTCTAAATCTCTATTCGCCAAACAACAGAGCACCCAAATTTATCCAAGAAACACTACATTCCCTGAAATCTCACATAGATCCAAAGTCATTAATTGTTGGGACTTTAACACACCACTATCCCCAGAAGATAGATCCACTCGGCAAAAAACTCAACAGAGAAAGTACAGATCTAAACAACTGCATAGATCAACTAGATTAAACAGACATCTACCGAATATGTCACCAGCAGCATCAGAATACACGTTCTTCTCAGCAGCACATGGAACATTCTCCAAAACAGACCACATTTTAGGTCACAAAGCAAACTTGTCCAAATTCAGAAACATTGAAGTTATACTTGGCATTCTCTCAGACCACAAGGGAATTAAATTAGAACTCAACACCAAAAGCCACCAAAGAAAGTCCTGTAACACATGGAGGCTGAACAACACACTGTTAAATCACCAGTGGGTCATGGAAGAGATTAGAAACAAAATTCAAATGTTCATGATATTCAACAAAAATGAGCACACAAATTACCAGCTCCTCTGGGACACAGAAAAGGCAGTATTCAGAGGCAAGTTTATAGCTCTGAGTTTCTACATTGAGAAATTGGAGAAATCTGAAATCAACAATTTAATGAGACATCTGAACCTCCTTGTAAAAGAGCAGCAAGATAAATCCCAATCCAGTAGATGGAAATAAATAAAATTAAATCAGAATCAAATGAATTAGAATCCAAAGAAAAAACATAGAAAGAATCAACAAAACAAAGAGCTGGTTCTTCAAAAAAATTAACAAAATTGACAGACCCTTAGCAAATCTTATCAGAAAAAGAAGAGAACATACCCAAATAAATAAACTTAGAGATGAGTTTATCACTACAGAAACAACTAAGATTCAGAACATTATAAGGGAATACTTCTCAAATCTTTATGCTAATAAGTTTGAGAACTTGGCAGAAATACATCTTTTGCTAGCAAATATCAACATGCCGAAACTAAACCAAGATGACTTAATCCATGTTAACAGGCCCATATCAAGCATTGAAATAGAAACAGCAATAAGAGACCTCCCATCTAAGAAAAGCCCAGAACCAGATGGATTTACAGTGGAATTACACAAGGCCTTCAAAGCAGAACTCACAACAATACTCTTCCAACTCTTCAATGACATTGAAAGAGAAAGTTCACTACTGAACTCATTCTATGAAGCCATCATAACCCTCAATCCCACACCAGGCAGGGACTCATCAAAGAAAGAGAACTATAGACCAATTTCTTTGATGAACATTAATGTAAAACTTCTTAACAAAATTTTGGCCAGTCGACTTCAACAATTCATCCAAAAAATCATACACCACGATCAAACAGGATTCATTTCAGGGATGCAAAGCTGGTTCATTATATGCAAATCACTTAATATAATTCATCACATCAACAAGAGCAAGGATAAGAACCACATGATTTTCTGAATCGATGCAGAAAAAGCATTTGACAAGATCCAACACCCCTTTATGATGAAAGTTCTGGAAAAATTAGAATCCATGGAACATTCCTCAATACAATAAAGGGTGTATATGACAAACCTACTGGCAGCTTTATACTTAATGGTAAAAAACTAAAGCCATTTCCTCTTAACTCAGGAACGAGACAAGGATATCCACTCTCTCTACTTCTCTACAGCAATAAGAAAAGATGCAAACTTAAAAGGGATCCAAATAGGGAAAGATGAAGTAAAACTCTCCCTCTTGGCAGATGACATGATCTTGAATTTAAAGAATCCCACAGACTCCACTCCCAAATTACTCAAGCTGATTCAAAACTTTGGAAAAGTAGCAGGGTATAAAATTAACCCTCAAAAATCAATGGCTTTTCTGTTTGCCAACAATGAGAAAAGCATGGCTGAAAGCAGGAAAGCAACTGCATTCATGGCTGAAATCAGGAAAACAACTGCATTCATAATAGCCCTACAAAAAATAAAATACCTAGAAATTAACCAAAGAAGTGAAGGACCTTATGATGAAAACTTTAAAAACCTGAAAAAGGAAATCAAAACAGGACTTAGAAAGTGGCAAAACCTCCCAGGCTCCTAGATTGGAAGGATCAACATCGTGAAAATGGCAATATTTCCCAAGGCTATCTACAAATTCGATGCAATACCTATCAATGTTCCAACCTCATTTTTCAAGGGAATAGAAGAGGCAATCCAAAATTCATATGGAACAATAAAAGACCCCAAATAGCAAAAAAAATCCTTAACAGAAAGAACAGTGCTGGAGGAATATCAATACCAAATTTCAAACTCTACTATAAAGCCATAGTAATCAAAACAGCTTGGTACTGGCACAAGAACAGACCTCAGAACCAATGGAATAGAATTGAAAATCCAGAAATGAACCCACAGACATATAGCCATCTAATCTTCGATAAGGGAGCTAAAAAAATAGAATGGAAGAAAGACAGCCTCTTCAGTAAATGGTACTGGCAAAATTGGTTAACTACTTGTAGAAAACTAAAACTAGATCCTTATATATCACCCTGCACCAGAATCAACTCCAAATGGATCAAAGACCTTGGAGTCAAAGCAGACACTCTGAAAACATTACAGGTTGGAATAGGAGAAACCCTAGGTCTCCTTGGCACAGGCCAAAATTTTCTTAATAGATACCCAGAAACACAACAAATCAAAGAAAGGTTGGACAAATGGGATTGCATGAAATTGCAGAACTTCTGCATGGCACAGGACATAGCTAGTAAGATCAATAGAAAGCCCACGGATTTGGGAGAATATCTTCACTAACCAAACAATGGACAAGGTTCTCATATCTAAAATATACCTGGAACTCAAAAAGTTAAACCCCCAACAACAAATCCTCAAAGAAACAACTGCCCAATAAATAAGTGGGCTAAAGACTTAAAGAGAAACTTCTCTGAAGAGGAAAGAAGGATGGCCAATAGACATATGAAGAAATACTCAACCTCTCTAGCCATAAAAGAAATGCAAACCAAAACAACATTGAGATTAACACCTTACCCCAGTTAGAATGGCTATAATCAAGAAATCTAATTACAACAGATGCTGGAGGGGATGTGGACAGAAGGGAACCTTACTGCATTGTTGGTTGGAGTGTAAACTTGTTCAACCACTTTGGAAAGCACTATGGAGGTTCCTCAAAAGACTCCACATAGAGCTCCCCTATGACCCACCAATCCCACTTTGGAGAATTTACCCAAATGATCACAAACAAGACCATACTAAAGCTACCAGCACAACTGTGTTTACTGCAGCATTATTTACCCCAGCTAAGCTATGGAACCAACCCAGATGCCCCTCAGTAGATGAATGGATCACGAAAATGTGGTATATATACACAATGGAATTCTATGCCTCCATCAGAAAGAATGACATTGCCCCATTTGTTAGGAAATGGAAAGACAGAAAAAATTATATAAAGTGAAGTAAGCCAAGCCCAAAAAAACATAGGTCCTATGGTTTCCCTTATTTGCAATATCTAGTATATGTCTGAGATAAGCAGAAAAGGTCAGATAAGTTGATGTTAGGTGAAATGAACCCCAAGATAAGTATTCAAATGTTTTTGCTTTCATGCGATTGTTTCTAACATATTTATAAGATGATTTCTTTGTTTCTTTGTATGTCCCTCCCCCACAGTATAAACCCTGCTCTCATTGTATTTGATGTTGGTATAATTTGTGGAGGGGGAGGAAAAAAACAAATTGTTTAAAAAGGGATACAGGTGGACCCATTGCAACAATGAGATGTACAAGTCGTTATGTCGAAAAAAGAACTTTACAACTTTGGCCCATGGGCAGAGGGAGGGGAACATGGGAGGAGGGTGGTTGGGAGTTGGGAAGGAATGGGAAGGGGAAACAAAGGAGGAGGCAGCAATGCTTGATAAGAAATGTACTCATTATCTTGCCCATGTAATTGTAACTCCTCTGCGTGGTATTTTCACAATAAAAAAAAGAGCAAATGCTGCCAACTCCAGAGTTGGAGGTGTCTAATAGGAAGAGGCATCTTTCTCCCAGTAGTCTTATATTAGTCACAGGAATGACTTATGTTTACCCGTCAGCCTATGTTCAGGCAACCAAATAGGACAAAGGATTGGAAACTCAGATATAACCAAGCAAAGCAGAACCAGAACACAAGCACAAAATGTGATGCTCCTATCTCCACCTGTGCACATTCCTGGTATATAGAAGAAAAATTGGGGTGGTGATAGTAATGAAGAGAAGACCACCTCCCCCTCCCCCAGTGCTCTGTGTCTCCAAACACACCTGGGTGGGCCTTGTTCATTCAAACAACAAAGTAGGGTAATTGAACATGTGCCCATATAATCTGTTCCTCCCCATTTCATTTTTCTCAAGTAAATGGGTCTACCTGATGAATACATTTTATTTATTGATATGTTGGTTCTCAATTTTTCCCCTAGGAGAATAAAGCCTCCATGACAAGAGAAATATTTTTAATCTTTTCGTAACTGATATTTTCTCAGTGCTAAATACAGTACCCAAAAGTATGTGATAGAATAATCAATTATCTATTCATACATTCCTTCTGTGCAAGAAGCAAAAGGTGAAATATAGTCAAGTACCAATGCTCATATCTACTGTGCTAGCTACTCAGGAGGTTGAAAACTGAAAGATCATGCTCTGAGATTAGCCTGGGTAAAAAAGTTTTCTAGATTCTATCTACAATTAACCAGCAAAACGTTGGGCTAGAGATCATCCTACCAAATGGGAGGCCCTGAGTTCAAACCTCAATGCCATTAATTTTTAAAAAGGCAAAATGTAATAGTCTTTTGTAAAAAAAAAAAAAAACAAACAACTCACCTCTCATTATTTCCTCATCATCCTGCTTCTCAGATTACAAGAAATAAGATGAAAATTAAGTATTCACATTTTGATCCTAGTACAAAAAAAGAATGTATTAAAGAAGAACTATGAAAAAGTTATGACCCAAGGCAGTTAAGTGTGTAATGGCTGAAGTAGGATCACAGGCATACAGAAAATCAATTTATAATTGCAGACAACGAACTTGAGAACAAAGGCTAGATGAATCATGCAAAAACATATTCACTAGGCTGTGACATACTTCTTCAGTGGTTAATCCCAGAGAGAAAATCCACAGGTAAGTAATATTACTAATGCAGTGGGGAGGAGAACTCACCAGAGATTTAAGAAGGTGAAATATTTCATACCTGGAAAAACAATATCAACTTTAGAAACTTTTAAGGAGTTGGACATCTTCCAAGAAACTTAATGAACAGGAATAAATATTAAAGTACAGTCTCATGAAACTTTAAGCATAAAGAATTTTGGAAATGAGTCCTCAATTAACTCACTAGGATAGCTACCATGGCTTACAACGTAGATCAGTGGTAGAGCATATGTTTAGCAAGCACGAGGCCTCCAGTTCAGTCTTCAGAATCTCTTCACACCCCTAAAAGACAAGTGCTAACATGTGCTTATGTGGGTATGAAGGAAGAGATCTCAGTACCCTGTAGGTAGAAATACAAATTGGTACAGCCATTATGAAAAAACAGATTCTAAGAAAGTATAACTATTTCTGATCAAGGAGTTTTGTTTATATATGCAAAGGAAATGGCACCACCATTTCAAAAAATAATTCGCTTTTATGTCTTGAATGCAGTATTGATCACAAGGTCCACAAAAGAAGACAACCTAGATATCTATCGATAGACTAATCAATGAAGAAACACACATATACACACACATATACATACACATGTACATGCATGTCTACAGATCCAGATCCAGAAGACAAATGTTTTATTGTTATGTCTATAAATAACAATGTACACAGAAGGAAAAATGTTGCCCAATCTTATATGTGGAATCTAAAAGAAAAAACAGGTCAAATGTAGAGAGACAGAAAAAAGATAGCTAAATGATAGAAAATAGAAAATATAATGGAAAAATACATATGAAAACCTAGTGTACCATAATAAGACAATATTGTGTTCAAGACTTTACTGTACGAGGAGAATATACAATGCTTTTGTCACAGGAGGAAATGAATAACTGAACTATGATTATGTTTATTTCTTCTTCCATAGTAATTGTGTGTGTGAGGGTGGGGGTTGCCCATACCAGGGCTTGATTTCAGGACCTTGAACTCTCATACAGCTTTCTTGCTCAAAGCTGGCACTCTACCACTTGAGCCATGAATCCAGTTCAGAATTTTGCTAGTTAATTGAACACTGACTTTTGTGGACTTTTCAGTCTGGGCTGACTTCAAAGCTGTGGTCCTCCGCATGTCAGTCTCCTGCAGAGCTAGGATTATAGAATGAGCCACAGACACCCATCTTGTGTGTGTATATTTTTAACCTTCTGTTGTATAGCTTAACTATGCACAGTAAAATATTTAAATAAATAAGTGAAATTAACCACACTGGGGGACAAAAACAACTTCGGTGTCTTTCCCAATATCTTCTCTGTAGTAATAACTGACAGCACAGCAGAGGAGAAGTTGATGAGAGGAGGATTTTATAAATATTTATGTGCTGGGATAACATGCATTAAATGACCCCACATGCAAATGAATATTATATTTTTAAAAACACATTTAGGAGAGTGTAAAGTCTTATAAACTTGGACCCAAAGTTTTTCTTCAAATTTTCACTAACAATACATTGCAGGTCACCAAAAGACTAATAAAACCAAAATATAGAGATATTTTAGTAGAAAATAAGCTGCCAGTAGTTATTGAAACTACTTAGAAATAAGTAAACACAGTAATTGCTATGAGAAAAATAGTATCTTTTCACAAACAGTGGTGATTTTCATTCTTATAGCAATTAAAATAGAATAAAAGAATAATACATGCATTGAAAGAGAGGACATTTTATTGCAAAATCATTGTTTGTGTAAAATTACAGATAAAACTGTGACAATCTTTTGGGAACAGGCAGAGATGAGGAAGGACCCCAGAAAACAAAAGACTAAAAATTGTGTTTAAAAATGTTAATGAAAGTACTACTAAAATTTAAAACACACTATTTTTGTCTTCAATACAGAGCATCTGGTAATTAGCATATCAAATTCTATGCAAGACACACCTGGTAAAGTTCTAAAACCTTTTGGAAGTACATTCAAGATTTGAGTGAAGAGAAAGAAATGTCACGTCTGTGGGTCAGAATACTCAATTTCACAAAGAACTCAATTCCTCTCACAATGATCTTTGAATTGCACAGAATTCAATAAAAATCGTAGTAGTACCTTTTTTATGGAACTTGGCAAGCTTATTTTAAAATTTATATGAAAGAACAAAGGCCAAGAATAGCCCAGAAAGTGCTAAAGAAAAATAAAGGGAGAAGCTGGCCCAGCAGCTGTTAAGATTATTGCAGACTTGTGGTGAGGAATGGTAACAACGGTGCACAGGCTTAAAGATACCAAACAAAACAAAATAGACATGAGTACCTGGAACCCGTACTGCAGGAGAAGGGGACTTGTGGCAGAGGTGGTATTAGAAAACAAAGAGAAAGGGAATCTCTGACAGAGACAGTTACTTTTATAAATGGGAGATATGACTTCTACCAGACTTGCCATTCTACACTCTCCCCACAAAGGATATAGCTTGAACATAAAATTCCTAACCATTCTAGAGAATGTTAATATGGTTTCACATGTGAAAAGACAGGAGTGAAGTAAATGACTTAGGCCTTTGGGTGCCTTTAAAACTAAGAATTTTTTCTGTTCATAAAAAAAAAATATCATGAAGAAATTCTGAAACTCTGCTAGCTAGGGTGCAAAATGATATGACTTCTTTGGAAAATCATTTGAGTTTCTTGACACTTAAACATTTACCTACTCTTCACCTGGCCTATAAATTTTTTAATTCAGTGTCATCCATGGATAATTCAAAGTAGACATGTAAAATCCTAAAAGTACCAGGTGCTAGAGTCATAGTAAAGAATGAATTCTAAAAATATTTTTAGACCACCACAGGTCTTATATTCACACCATAGTAACAATCAAAATCAGAAAATCATCTTAACAGTCCAGATGTATTCTTGTATTTTGATCTAGAAACCTTATTTTTAATAATCTTTGTTTTTATAGTTTATTCATAACCATTAAAAGTAATAAGTGTTCAACAATATTAAATATATTGAGTAAATCATGTGTCTCTTCAAAGTTGTGGGTTGCAGGCATTAAAGCTGATAGCTTTTTAAATTACATTTTTATAATCTTTAAGTAGTTGTACAAAGGAGTTACCATTCAACAAATTCATTATTTTCCCCCATCCCTCCCAACTTACTCCCTTCAATTTTCTTATTTCCTAGAATTTGCAAGGCATATCTTAGTATGATGATATCTATCAACAAATAAGCAATATGAAAATTCTGATTCTAGTCCAGCATTACATCATACGTGTGAAATACAGAAAAAGCAGCGCTTAGAAGTAAATTCATAGCATTGAATGTGTATCCATCCCATGTCAACTTGACAGCAAAGACACATTGTGAGAAATGTGTTAGACAAATGTCATTGTTGTGTGAATGCTACAGATTGTGCTTCTATAAACCTAGATAGCATGATCTACTACTCATCTAGGCTGTACTGATGGTACAAACCTATTGTATACACTGTATACAATACACTGTATACACTGTATACTCTGCAATGGGCAGCTAGAACACTGTAGTACTTGTGCATCTAAGCAAACTTAAAACATAGGAAAGATATAGTAAGAATATGGCATAAAAGATAGCATACCTGGACAGGACATTGAACAAGGCTCGCAGGATAAGAAGCTGCTCTAAGACAATCAGTGAGTGACTGGGAATTCTTGGGACATAACTGTACACTAGTATAGTGTATATAATATAGCACATTTGGACTACATTGCATTTATTTTTAAAATACTTTTTTTTCTAAAATAATGAGTGATATGAGGGTAAAACAGGCTCTGTTAGGGAGGAGACTATCACCTGTGTCTGAGTGAGGTGAATGACATAGAAGTCGCATTGATAAAATAGAATGATAAAAGCAGTTGAAATTTTTTTGGAAGAGGAAAGAAGGAGAGAAGGGAGACAGCAGAGGGGATGAAGTTGATGGGGTACATTGTACGTATATATGAAAATGTCGCAATAAATCTCCCTGGTTATAACTATTGTATGTTGATAGAAAATCTTTTAAAATAATCTTCTTTCTTTTAATAGTAATTAACCTTAGCTAACTGTAACTTTTTAACTTTATAAACTCTTTTTAATCATTTTACTCTTAAAAACAGCTTGGTACACAAACATGCACAGTCACAGAGAATTTGTTGTCTTGATAACTTTGCTCTATACATTTTTTTCTGTTTTCAAGATTTTTACTTCTTGAATGTCATGTGAAAACTTAGACACAGAAGGACCTGAGCTTGGTCCCTCACGGGTCACCTGGTCCAACCCAGGGTCAGGATTGCAGCATCACTACCAGCTGTGTCCATTTTGTGTCCCACTGGTCTTGGGGCAACACAAGCACAGAGCTGTCTTCCTATGCTGATCACATCTTCTGGAATTCCTCCTACAAGACCTGCCTGAGGCAGGTTTAATTCAATCCTTTCATTTAAATAAGGAGTACACTATAAAATCATAGCAAAAAGTACCTAGCAGCAACATTGTCGAATACTGTTGTTTTCAACTGTTGTGTGCTGGATGTAATTGTATGTGCTGTACTTTTCTGTGACTAGCCACACAGCGTGTATGCTCATACATCTCTGCTAACACAAGGGCAATGCTCTACATTGCACAGCAGCGCTCCACCCTATCATGCTAGGATGGCTATGTATCACTAAGCAACAGAAACTGCTCAGCTCTATTGCAGTCTTTGGGGATCAGGAGAGATCAATGGTTGACAGCGGTTGGGACTGAGGTTGTAAGATGGACAGACACAGACTTTGAGGACATTGAAAACGTACTTGCTGATTGTCCAGTAATGAAGCCACATGTCATTCTGCACTTTCAAGTCCACAGAAAGTACAATACCATGAGTGAACCCCACTGCGAACACTGAACTTCCATTGCTAAAGATGCATCAGTAGGGCATCATCAATTATAGCCACGTGCCATGCTGGTCCAGGTTGTGAATAACTGGGCAGTCTATGCATATGTTGTCTGAGTGCCGAGTGTGTGGGAAATCTCTGCACTTTACTCCATTTTGCTTTGAGCTTAAACAATATACATTTGAAGCTGTTGTTGGAACGTGAGTTGGCTAGGCAAGTGCTGAGAGAGGAGTATACAAGTTCAAGACTATCTAGGTCATTTAGTGAGTTCAGGGATAGCCTAGGCTACATAGCAAGACCTATCGAGAAAGAGGGGGGGGGAAGAAGAAAGAAAGAAAAAAAAGAAAGAAAGAGATTGAAAGAGAAAAAGAAAGATGAAAGGAAAGAAGGAAGAGGGAGATGAATGAAGAAATAAAGAAAGAGGGAAAGAGGAGAAAAGTTAGTAAATAAGAAAATTTCGAAAAAAACCAATGCTAAACCACCAGGGTCACCTTTTACACTCTAGGAATTTTGTTCAAGTTGGTACTAAAGAAACGTAAACATCAAGAACAGTTAAAGGGAAATTTGAAAGCCATATAAGAACTTAAAAGAATTGAGTGATAACCTAAATTTACTTAGAATGGTAAAGAGATTAAGGAAGACTGCTTTCTGGAAGTCATGCAACCAACAGACAGGCAAAAAGGAATTGAGAGCTCTCAGTTTTTTCCCACATAGAATGATTTATTTACTGAATATGGGGAGAAAAAAGAACAGAAAACCCAGAGCATAATTTCCAAATTGAGAAATTATATCAAGTTTAACTTGGTTTTGTAAGGTAGAAGAAACAAAAAGAAGATGATACAGAGGTGAAGAGTTGTTTAGAACTGTTTTAGCAGACAGCTGCTTATAATTTTGGTTTAGATTTGGAACTCTATTCTTGCAAAAACTAAACATGCTCAATCTATAACAGATGTAACCAAGGGTTTATCATTGTACAATGCTAGTTTTTGTAAGTCAAAAGTTCAGTGGATAAACAAGTTATGAATATAAATACATATATATATATATATCCATATACAAAATCACATCTACAGAGAATCAAATAATGAGCTCTAATCAATGGAAGACACTAATTACTCCATCAACTTCAGAGTTTTTGAAGAGAGGGGACAATTGGTTCAAGTACTTGTTGTACTTAATCCTGGTTTATTTTCATAGGTCTGCACATGATGTACAGATAGATTTGTACATAGATCTGAATAAGCACAAAGTTCAACTCAAAAAGATGTCTAATAGGGGCTGGGAAGATAGCTCAGTGGTAGAGTGCTTGCCTTGCATGCATGAAGCCCTGGATTCGATTCCTCAGCACCACATAAGCAGAAAAATCCAGAAGTGGCGCTGTGGCTCAAGTGGTAGAGCGCTCACCTTGAGCTGAAGAGCTGAGGGACAGCTCCCAGGCCCAGAGTTCAGACCCCGTGACCTACCAAAAAAAAGAAAAAGAAAGATACCTAATAATGTCATGAGTCAAGATTCACCTAAGTAACAGTCTTTAGCCAAAGGGAGGAAATGTTTAATTCAAGATGTATATAGGAAAAAAAAGATGTACATAGGTCATGGTGTCTTGAAATCATCTCAGCCTTCCTGCCTAATCTGCCAACTTCTGTTCTGTTATCCTCTCTCTCCATAGTTCCTGACAGAATCTTCGCCATAGACCACTCTTAGAGTGAGTTTTCAGAAAGTCTCTGCATAAGTTACACAATTTTGAGGTCCTGCTACAGGAGATGGACATGCAATGAGCCAATTCTACCAGATGCCTGAAGGGAGGGTATCAAGAGTCCACGTCTGGCTGAGACTCCATGGGACCAGCTGGCAGGAGTGCAAACTCATTGTGAGAAGGATCTGCTCAGTGTTGGATGTACAGAGCTCCCACTGTGGAGAACCAAGTCCAACCCAATCACACACCTGGCCTTGGAGGGGGATGAAGGTCATGCAGGCACTCAGGAAGACAAAGTCATCAGATAAACACAGCATGTCTTCCTGGCACATCAGTCAACTTAATGACAAGTAATTAAGTCATAAGTGATATTAAAATAATTATACACATCACAGAGAGAAATAGAAAATTTGCATGATTTTTAAGTTGAAACACAAAACTGCAAAAGAAAATTAGATAGGTATTTTAGGACCAATAAGGAATAGCCACCTGAACTTTGTGATTAAATCTCCATTGTTTTCCATGTATAGGGATCCAAGGTCCTAAAATCCAAGAGATTCTGTGAAGTTATCCACATTAGCAATCAAAATCTTGCTCACCTTTGAACTGTATCTCCACCATTATTAAATCTAATATCATTTTGAAAAATAGCTTTGGCCACAGCATTTAGTTAAAAGGACACAAAAAGGTAAGCAATACATAATTTAAAATCACAAATGTAGAAAATCTTTGCTAATTAAATTCAACTCAAGCTTCATAAAAGGAAAGATTAAAATTAACAAGATGAAAATGTATACACAGCAGTAGCAGTGAAAATTTAAACATTTAAATGACAGAAATATGAACTCACAGGAAGTATCAAGTCTTATAAAAATATACTGAGCAAAATTTTAAAACCTTGTATTCAGAGTTTGTTTGCTTGTTTGGGGGGCTACTAGGGTTTTGAACTCACGGTTTTGTATTTGCTAGGCAAACATTCTACTCCTTAAACCACAGTTCCTTTTCCTTTCAATTTATCTTTCAAGTATGGTCTTAATTTGGCTGAGGTCAGGCATGTCCTACCATGTCCCTTCCAATGTATTCATTTTTTCCAGATAATTTTTAACATATATTTTATTTTATTTTATTTTGGTCGGTTGTGGGACCTGAACTCTGGGCCTGGGTGCTGTCCCTCAGCTCTTAAGCTCAAGGCTAGTGCTCTACCACTTGAGCCACAGTGCCACTTCTGGCTTTTTCTGCTTATGTGGTGCTGAGGAATCAAACCCAGGGCCTCATACATTCAAGGCAAGCACTCTACCACTGGGCCACCTTCCCAGCCCTACATATATTTTAAAGTCAGCAAACTTCAAAGCTATTAGGTACAAACTACAATGGCATCTCTACAAAAATATCTCTAAAAATACTAAAATTCTAATTCTGCTAACTTCATAATAGTCCCAAAACATGTAAAAAGCACTATATATTCTGTGATGCACTTTAAATACTCACCACTTGAAGTGACTCATGAGTAATTCTAGACTGCTGACAAACTGAGGATGAACAGTCAGGAATCTGAGCCACAAAAAACTGAGGATCCAAGTGCATATATAAAGACTTTTGTGCTCTTTTCTTAGGACAGACCAACATGCCCTCACTATTTGTCTATTTTTAAATCTTTAAATAAAGCTCCAAAAAGATAATGTTTCTCATTTTCCCAGGACATGGCAGCTAGGCAACAGATAATGGAATCATCAGAGGAGGAAAGAAAATTCTGACAGGAATGGGAAAGTGTAGCTCACAGGGACAGCAAGAATGAGAAAAACTGGAATGAATCAGGCATGGTCACTATGAGCCCAGAAACACAGAGCTATGCACACAGAAACTGTACACTAAGACCTTCAAGGACATGGTTGGTATGCTGCAGGAGAAACAAAAAAGACTGTGGTGATTGGACAGGGTAGACTTCTCAGTATTTATTTGAGCCCCCAGATCTAACTAAAGGACACTTTAGTGTCCTGTGCTGTCCAGAGGGTGGCTAAGAATGAGTGTGTGACCCAGTTCTGACCAACAAGGTAAAGAGGATCAGGATATGAGTCCAGCCCAAACAAAAGTACAATCTAAAGCAAAGAAAGGATTAGGAGCAGGGTTCAACTGTTCACCTAGCAAGCTAGAGACTCAGAATTTAACCCCCAGTAATAATCCAAAAAAGAGAAAGAGAGGCCTTGAGTTTAACCTCCAGTAATGATCAAAGAGGGGGAGAGAAAGAGAGAGAGAGAGAGAGAGGAAGAAAAGGAGAAAGAATTCCTTTGTCTATTTTGTCACTAATCTAAAGATGAGGCCAATACATAGGACAGGGAAAAATTTAGGAAGGCACAGAGAGAAAGAGAGAGAGAGAGGAGAGAGAGAGAGAGAGAGAGAGAGAGAGAGAGAGAGAGAGAGAGAGAGAGAGAGAGAGAGAGCTAGATTCAAGGTCAAAGTCTGCCAAGAAGAAACAGAATATGAGGACTGCATTATCTCCTGGTGGAACCCAATATGAAGTTACATTTCTACTGTATACAGTCCAAAGCTTCTTGTTACACAGACTAAGCTCAAATCCTGATTTTATCCCTAACTACTAGAGATAGATAGTCTAAACCTCAGTTTACTCATTGGTACATTAAGATTCCTGTTGATAATTGTGAGTATTTAATGAGCTGAAGAAGGTAAAACATACTGTATGCCACTTGTTCTGTTACTCCAAATTATGTAAAAAGCCAGAAGTATGAATAGACAGTAAGAAGCTAGAAACACTTGGGAAATACCTTTATCCAAAAATTATTTGAGCTGTAAAATAACCAATTAAAATAATAGCAAGAATTCTTTCTAACAGGGTATTTATACCAATTGAATAGCTTTTGGTAGACTTAGTGGGAATTATTCATCATTCTTTTTATATATGGATATATTTAAATTTTGCAAAATATATTATCACATAAAATTTACCATTTTAACTGCTCTTAAACAGAGTTCAGTAGCATGTAAATGTGCTTAATACTGTCATGTTATCATCATGGCCACTCATTCACAAAAGTGAAGCCCGGTATCCATTATGTCATCACAACCTATCCTTCTCTCCTTCTGTCTGGGGAAACAACACCTTTTCTATCTTCTGTCTCTACCAGAAGTGGGATACTAAAGTCTGTCCTTTGTGACTGGCATATTTCACTTAGCAGTGTGCTTTTTAAGTTTTACCCATGTTGTAGCATATGCACAATTTCCTTTTTTAATGCATTAATAATATTTCTTGTATTAAGTTACCACATTTCCTTTATTTGCTAGACTATGAATGGATATTTGGATTGCAATAGAAAATAATCATTAAAGCAAAGAAGATAGGATTCCTATACCTTCTTGTCTTTATTAGTACATTATTTCACAATAGTTAAGTTATAGAATTAACCTAGGTAATCATCAATGGACAAATAGATTTTTAAAAAATGGTATGTGTGCACCAGGGCCTATTATTTGGCCAGAAAGAAGAAGAAAGTCATGTCACTTGCAGGAAAACATAGAACTGAAGATCATCACGTTAAGCAAAATAAGTCAGACTAAGAAAAGTATGTATCACAGGTTTTCTCTCATATACAGAATCAAGAAAAAATAAAGTAGCAGTATACTTGGGAGGGAGAAGAGTGGTCAGGGGATGGAGGAAGTCTAAGATAGCAGTAATAGAGGAATAAACATAATAAAAGTACATTATATCTATCTATGAAAATAACACAATGAAACCCATTATTTTGTACAATTAGTATGTACTAATTGTAAAAGGCAAATACTCTAAAAGAATTTGGATGGAAACAAGAAAATAATAAGATATTGGAATCCTATGCACCTGGCTGAAGGGAAAAAGAAATTTTAATTTTTTATTACAAATCTCCACTTCTTGTTCTTATGTTAATTTCTCCCATTGTATCAGCAGAATAAAAATATGGTTCCAAAATGAGGAAAATGTATCTGAAAAAAACAACTGTCTGGAAAAGTTTAACAATTTATTTATAGTGAAGGCAAACCTACTCAAGAGAACATTTTTCATTACTTTGGTTAGTTTGAATTAGCTTATGTCACCATAACTATGAGTTATTTATTTACTTCCAATGTTTATAAGGACTAGAGAGAACTGTATATACCAACTGCAAAAGCTGTAGCAGGACTTCACCATGTGGGTTCAGAAGAAGAGACAGAAGAGCTGTTTATAATAATCACACAGCTTCACACATTACTTGACCACACCTGTCCAATGCATGGGTCTATGAAGAAATCTGGAGAAGGTGCCCAACTCAGGACATTATTAAATTACAAAAGTATCCAGAACAGGAACCCTGGCCTGACTTCCCATCCCCTGGTGCCTGCAGTCCTTGGGCATAATTGGTCAGGAAGGGACACAGGAGCGGCTTCAGAAGGCAACTGGAAATTCCCAGAGTCACTGTGGAAGTTTCATGTGAGATCTCAAGGTCACTTGCTCAGGGAAGCTGGCTAATTTCCCAGATGTTGCATGAGGCCTTCACAAATATTATATTCTAAAAATGATTTTTAATGGGCCTAAAAAAATAGGACTCAGAGACTACAAAGCCTCTACAGAACAAGTGGGTAGAAGCTATGATGAATGCCATGAATGTAGGAAATATTCTTAGGGTTTTTGATAAGTTCAAAAAGGTGTCAGTGGAATGCATACCTTTCCATTTTAATTTTCTAAGACAAACCAAGAATCACAGGTTTTTTAGTCCTTAGGGAACATGACCCATTTCCAAATGGGTGATCTATGAATGTTAGTAGAATAATGCTAGGTTACATTGTCCACTGAGGGGAATCTGCATTGATTCCATATTTTAGCTGTAGTAAACAAAATAGGCTAGACCCAAAGAAACTTAGCTTTCATGGTTTTCCTCATTCATAATCATTAGAATGTGCCTATAAATCTACAAGTAAACACAATGGATGGTAAAAGACAAAAAATTACACTTGGTCATGATAAATTAAATGGGACTCTAAACAGTCACACAGTGAGAACAAAGGAGGATATTCTTAGGAGAGGATCACAAAGGCTCAATAACTATGTGCATAACAGCATATAAAATGATGTTTATCAAAATGAACTCCAAGAAATGGAAACAAGAGGTTTTTGTTATTTTGCTTTTTGGTTTTGGGATGTGTGTGTGTGTGTGTGTGTGTCTGTGTGTGTGTGTGTCTGTGTGTGTGTGTGTCTGTGTGTGTGTGTTTGTGTGTGTGTGTGTGTGTGTGTGTGTGTGTGTGTGTGTGTGTGTTCTCCTTTGTTGCTATTTTTTATTTCTGTACCTTTTGTCTTGTAAGTAAGTTTATCTATTTTGGGGAAATTAAGGGGAAGCACAAAAATGGTGGGACACAGAGTGAACAAATGCAGCAGTGATACTCACTAGACACTATGTAGAACATGGCCTATATAACTTATAGGGGATCAGGAGGGGAAAACTGGGAGAAAATAAGTGAAGCGGTGACACTTTTCAAAAAGAAATGTACTCATTATTGAAGTTACATAACTGTGACCCCTCTGTACATCACAACTGAGGAATCAGAGATTGAGAGGATCATGGTTTGAGACCAGCCTGGGTGAAAAGTTAACATTTCAAAAAAATAAGCCAGCCCATGGTGTGGTGGTGGGGTGTACTTGTGATCCTAAATACGCATGAGATATAGGTAGGAGGATAGTAGACTAAAGCTAGCTTTAAGCAAAAGCATGAGACCCTATCCGAAAATAAAAACTAAAGTAAATAGGGGCTGAAGGAAGGCTCAAGTGGTAGATCATCTGTCCAGCAAGTGTGAGGAATTGAGTTCAAAACCCTGTACCACAAAAATAGCCATCCTGAAGTGAACTATACAGTGGTAATTGCTATATTCAGAATGCTGTGCAGGCACCATCTCTACCCAGTTGCATAATATTTCCATAATCCTATAATATTTCCATTACCCATTAATCAGTTTCTCCTCTATTCCCCACATCTAGGCAATACCATTCTGCATTTGAAGTCTGTGAATGATCTATTCTGAATATTTTCACATGAACGGAAGCATACATGTAGCCTTCTGTATCTAGCTTCTTTTAAATTTCATCATGTCATAACTCTTATCAGTACTTTACTCTTTTTTATGATTGAACAGTATTCCATTTGTTCATCTATTTATCCACTGATAGACATACCTTCTTATATATTGGGAAGGATATTGCTGTAAACATGTATGAATGTGTATGTGCTTAAACCTGTTTTCACAATTTTGAATCTACATTTAGGAACAGAACTGCAGAATCTGGTGCTCATTCTGTTTACATCTTTGAGGAAACATCAAACACAGACACTTCTAACCAAATGATCAATTTCTTGAAATGAAGTCCCGGAGTCTAAGTTTGCATTTTGCATGCTTGCTTTTCTTCTCTTGCACTCTTCATAAATTATGCATCCTGACTATGCTTCTATAGATGGCCCAAAACAATTTATCAAATAGCTATTCCATCTTGGAAAGAACATGGTTCTTCTGAACAACAGAAACCTATCTTTATCTCCTTTTACTAAGCAGATCTCTGTCAATTTTTTCACTTTTTTCTTGCTTCCATATCTGACCAGTTTTATGGACCAATACTCTTAACCTATGATAAATGAATGCAATTTTAAAACTATGTTAAGTTTATGATATGTAACAAAGCAAGCAAAGAACACATAAAAGCAAATGAGAAACAAATCTTGAATCATAAAATCTTTCCCTTGGACACAAAACATACTCATAAATAGTGATTTCTCAGAATATTTCTGCTAACCAATAACCCATATTTAAGTGTTTCAAAAGGAGATATGAGAAATACAACTATTCTGGTAAGACTTAGATACGTGAAGGTAAAGAGCATTTTGGACGTAGTCACTTGTGGACATAGTCTCCACATTATCTATGAAGAACACAGTTTGGGAGAGGAGAAAACCTTCCTGGATCCTCTACCTAACCGAGTCTAAAACTGGGCAGGCTACCATTGTAGCAAAGGAGATTTAGGCTAATCAACAACAATGCCAGGTTATAATGGCTATGATACTAAAACACAGTCCAACGAAGTTAAGAAACCTGCATGAAATACACATATTCAAGGGGATTCATATAGAATCCTCTATGATTATTACTATGAGGTTCTGGGTCTCATCAGGATGAGCTGTACTTTGCTTGAGGCACTGTTTTGTGGACACTAATTTTAGACAATGTGAATCATCTCAATAATAATGTTCCATCACAGTTCAAACCTATTGCCGAGTAGAGGATTTCTAGCATGAATTTTATGTACAAATTCCACCTTAGCATCCTTTGTATCTTCATCTTTACTTTTGTTCTCATCATGTGGTTTGTTATTATACTGACTTCGCTTATTAGGTTAGAAATAATATAAGAACACAAAGAAAGAAACATCCTTAGTCACTCTATCCCTCCCTGCTCCCAAGAATACTTCTGATTTTAGGATTCTTAGTTGGTATGTTTTCAGAAAAATACAATTATTCAAGTTGGAGGATATCAGGGTAACCCACACTACCAGACTTTGAGAGTGTAACCTCAACTTCCTGAACTTTATTTTCTCAATTACCTAGTGGGCAAAATTCCTGCCTCATAATGTGTACAGAATGTATAAGATGAGCTTAACACAATGCCTAGACCATTAGTAACTGCTCAGCAGACGACAGCACTAATATTGTGAGCTACCATGCTTTCAAAGCTTAGCTTAGGACAAAAAAATCATCTAAAGATAGAATTTAACCGTGCTATCAAGAAAAAAACTAAGTTTACAGAAACCTACAGGTGAAAATGAGGAGAAAAAATAAAGCTATGAAGTTCAGGAAATACTCTCAGAGTCAGACTATAGGGGAGGAAGGGCAAGGCAGGAAAGAAGTTTAGAGCTAAAGGAAAATTTAATTTATATATGCTGTTTTTTTGCCAGTTTAGCACATATTTCTATGCATTTAAAAAGATGAAGTATGGACAGACATCATAATAGGTACAAAGGGAGAAAATAATTATAAATATCTATCTATCTATCTGTCTGTCTGTCTGTCTATCTGTGGAATGTGAAAAGTAGTACCTAACAACAATGTGTAGTGCTGCATGCATGTAAAGCCAGGAGAATCATGTCCAGGTAGTTAGTGTAAGACTTTATTTCAAAAGCAAAATAAAAAAATCAAAAGAGCTGGGGGTATGGCTCAAACTGGTGGAAAGTTTGCCTATCAAGCATGAGGTCCTAAGGACAATCCTCAGTACAAAACAAAAACATAAACAAAAACAAAAACAAACTCCTGGCACACTGGATCAGCTTTCCCATTGATTTACAGCATAAGATCATGCAGATGTCTATGTATTTCATCCAGGCTGGAGATAGGAAGGGAGAGAGTTTCCACAGGGAGAAGTTAGTTTTCTTTTTCTTCTTTTTCTCTTTGAAGTTAGTTCTAAGTATTATGCTTGGGAAGTCTGACAAATCTAATTGTATCACAGGAATGACAGAGCAGGTTCAGTTTGCATATACAGGTGGATCTAAATGTATGCATTGAATTTATGTCTTAATTTGTAATCCAAACTTTTTTCTTACAAATCACACTTATTTATCATGAGGAGACTCTAGCAACAAAAGAGTACTTAGTAAGCTGGGTACTGGTGGTTCATGTCTATAATTCTAGTTATTCAGGAGGTTGAGGTCTGACAATCACAGTTCAAAGACAGCCCAAGCAGGAAAGTCCATGAACTCTTATCTCCAAAGAACCAGAAAAAAAAGCTGGAAGCAGAGCTGTATCTCAAGTGGTAAAGCATTAACTTTAAATGTGAAAAAGCTAAGAAACAACACCAAGGTCCTGAGCTCCAGCCTTGATATGGGTGCGCGCGCACAGATACACACACTTACACACACACACACACACATACACACACACACACACACACACAAAGTTCTAAATAATCAACTAAGCTGTGTGTGTGTATGTGTGGTGTGTGTGTGTGTGTGTGTGTGTGTGTGTGTGTGTGTGTGTGTGTGTGTGTGTGCGTGCATAAGAAATCCAAGCCGAGTGCCGGTGGCTCACACCTGTAATCCTAGCTATTCAGGAGGCTGATATCTGAGGATCGCAGTTCAAAGCCAGCCTAGGCAGGAAAGTCCATGAGACTCTTATCCAATTAACCACCAGAAAACCAGAAGTGGCACTGTGGCGCAAGTGGTAGCCTTGACCTGAAGAGCCCAGGGACAACACTCAGGTCCAGAGTTCAAGCCCCACAATTGACAAAAATAAAAAATAAGAAGGAAATACAGTGATCCCAAATACAGTCCTTTATTGCAGATCAGAGCTTTGTTTTAGATTGATTTAAATATAAGTATTCTTCATTTGTTTTATTAAAAAGAAACTTCACAATTGGCCCGAACATAGTTTTGCTTCATTCAGGATACACTGAGTCTATTGTGTTCGTATATTTTAATGACATATTCTCCTCTAATGGAAGTATGTGCATAAATTTCTTGCATATAGCATTAATCACAATGCGTCCATAAGTAAATTATTTGAAGTATTATAAGAATAATGCCTTCTAAGATTAAGACAGTCTATGTATTATCTGGGTCTCAGTTCATGCTTCCTCATCACCAGTAAGACAAAAATGTTGCTATTACTTGCATATGGCAGAACAGTGTTCCCCTCTGAAACAAAACAATTTTATTCTTAAAATGATGCATCCTTTTAAAGGTCATTTTGGTGAACCGAGTAATGGCATTTATATTTTTAATAAAATGATGTAAAACCTAGACTGTTGTGCTTTGCTTTTCTTTCATGCAAGTTTAGTTTCTCAATTTTAGTAACATGGTCGCCTTCTTCAGAACCGATTCTAGCTGAGTGTGTTCCCATGATTAATCCTCTGAACAGCTAACAGTTTAACAAAGTGAACTCCAAGAAGGTAACATGTGTTGTCAAGGGGAGTAGGAGACAAGTGGAGAGAGATAAGGTGGGTAAATGCAGCTATAATATTCAATGTACACATGTAAAAAATGTAACCAGGTAAACTGAGGGATGGGTGTGGTGGGAAAGGTAAGGTAGAATGATGGAAGGGATGACATTGATTAAGATACATTGTACTGACAAATGGACATGTTGAATTGAAACTCCTTTGTACAGCTATTTAGGAATAATTTTAAAAAGAATATATTTTAGGTGAAGGAAAATGAGTATATATATGTATATGTGTGTGTGTGTAAGTATATACACACCTATATTTAACACTGAAATTCTCAAGTTTCCATGTTAGTCATTCTGCTTCATTTTCCCTTCAAAGAATCTCACAGGTATATATTTGAAACCTCACATGATGACTCATAAAGAAATGTAACATTGTATAGCTACATCAGAGAAGCAATAAAATTGATACAACTATTACCATTAGGTTATATAACAACTTCTAGTAACAGGGTGATAAGCTAAAACTAGTTTATTTACTTCTTATATTGCAGGGGAACCTCAAGTTTCTCATAAATTATTTAAGATAAAGCATATAAAAAACCTAGTTTTGCAGAATTTTTACCAATTTTCCCTATGCCATTCACCGCATTGATTCAACAAGTATAGAACTAAACACTATATGACAAAAATGAAAGGGCTGGTCTCTTTCCTCCATCATGAGAGGAAGGCAGGCATTATACTGCTGCAACAACAGTGGCCACACAATGCAGTAGGTACTGTCTGTAGTTAGGGTACAGGGATATGAAGGACCATCCAAGTCTTTAGAATTGCACAAAGTAAACTTAAGGGAGAGCTGTAAAGGGGTTTTGTAGTCATTCACAAGTCACCTGAGAAGGAAAAGAAAGAAGGGAGATGTTTGGGCCCAAAGACCAGAGGGGCTTCAAATGTAAGAGAGTTTTGAGAAAGCATTCAGAGCATTTTCAGAACCATGCGAGTAGAGGGTGTGTGTGTGTGTGTGTGTGTGTGTGTGTGTGTGCGAGTAGAGGGTGTGTGTGTGTGTGTGTGTGTGTGTGTGTGTGTGTGTGTATAAAACTCTACCAAAGTCCTAATGTGGTCCTTCCTGCAGGATCTGGGGGAAGCTACCCTCCACAGAACTTCACCTTTGTCTTCAACCTTGCTTGCCTTCCTCTTTCTTCCTATCTTAATTTCCTCAGTCCCCATAAATCTCCTCCTAGAAAAGTTATTTAATATGTTTCTGGCACCTAAGTCTTCCCCCTTCGGTTGGGGTCTGCTTTTTGAGAACACAGTGAGTAAGAAAGTCAGCACTGTAGTAGTTCCAGGAAAATCGTGAGGTACACTGCAGCAATATATGACAGAAAAGATACAGAGGATTATGCCTGCAATCACAGCTACTTGGGGGGTAGGGTAGGAAGATCAGAGTCTGAGGCTACCCAGGCCAAATATGAGAACCTACCTGAAAAATGAATGAAATGCAAAAGGAATGTGAGAGGAGGGGGCAAGAGATAGAGTGCTTTGAGGCTCTGGGTTCAAATCCTAGTTTGAAATCAAGGTCCTAAGTGAAATTTTCCAAAGACACCAGAAACGGTCATTCAGGTCTGTTTTGACTGAGGAGCAGGATGATCTAAGCTGATTTTTTTTAGCTAGCCTTCACTTCCAGAATCACATCACATGTACAAGTAGAAATTAAAGTTGAACATTATTAGAGATTCTGTGTTTTAATGGTATACTACTGTAATCTCAGCACTCAGGAGGCTGAAGTAGGAAGAACTTGAGTTCAAAGTCATCCAGAGCTACATAGCAGGATGTTGCCCTCTCCACTTCCCCCCACAAAACCACCAGAAATTCTATTATATTTGTGCAAATCAACATGGGCTCCTAGACACAAATAAATTGACCAGAACCTTAAACATTGAACACAGAAGCAGCACTTCCATATTCCATGTTCTACTCAGTGTGCAGAATGGCCACCACTATTTGGACCAGTTTCCTCATCTGTTATAGTTACCTAGCCAGGGACTGGATGAACTCAACTGTTGGAAGGACAAAAACAAAGAGCTCTGATGGGAAATCTGAAGGAACAGAATGTGCTAGCTTCTGCTTGGAGCCTTGAGGTCTTAGAAATAAAGAAATAACCCAGTATGATAGCCAGGGACAAAGAGCCAATGGGAAAGAGTTTTTCCAGGGCAGACCCTATGCTGGATAGTTCTATAGAGGGGGTAAACACAGTGAAAAATTCAATAAATTCTAATACTTCTAATCAGGAGTTTTCTAGTAAGTCTCTGCATTTGTGCCCTGTTTTCCTATCTACAAGTTTTCAAATAATCTACCAAATACCCCTCTCCAGTTCTTTTCTAAATTCTGGTTTATGACTTGAAATCTTGGCTCAACTTGTCTCCACTTCTCACTGAGATTTTGCTAGAAGGCATTTTCTTGTTGGCATAAATGATTGTGAAAAGCAATTGATTTCATTGTGATATTTCCATATGTATGTATGATGTACTTTGATAATATTCTGCCATCTGTTACTCTTACTTATCGCTCCTTTCCCTTTTCTCTTTCTGCATTCCTAATAGTCCCCTTCTACTTTCATATTCATTTTTTGTAAATTCCACATATGGAAGAAAACAGACAATATTTGTTTTTCTGTGCCTAGATTATTTTGCTTAGAACCTTTAGTTCTATCTATTTTCCTACAAATGTCATTATTTCATTGATCTTATAGCTGAGTAATGTTCCTTTATGTCTATATACCCTATTTCCTTCATCTGTTCATCCTTTGACAGCACTTTGGCTGAATCCATAGCTTGGCTACTGTAAGTGCTGCAATAAACTAGTATCTCTACTTCATGTTGACTTGAATTCCTTATACACACATTCAGGTTTTTTGTGCCTGTCCTTGGGCTTGAACTCAGAGCCTGGGCACTGTCCCTGAGTTTCTTTTTGTTCAAGGCTAGCTCTCTATCACTTGAGCCACAGCTCCACTTCCAGCTTTTTGGGTGTTTAATTGAGATAAGAGTCTTACAAGGCTTGCTTGCCCAGGCTGGCTTCAAACCATGATCCTTAGATATCAGCCTCCTTAGTAGCTAGGATTACAGGCATGAGCCGCCTGTGCCCAGCTGGTAGTCCTATTTTTAACTGAGGAAGACCCATAGTGTTATCTCCACCAGTATAGGAGGGTCCCTTCTCCCATCCCCATCCTCACTATAGTTACTCAGTTTTCTGAGAGTCCTAGCAGCTTTACTTTAACTCAGTTAACACGTCCATCATCTGACACCATACACCAAAATAAATGTCTGCAAGCTGCGTCCACTCCAGCCATTCACAGAAAAGGCAATTCTGGGCTCCTAAGAGGCAATTGAAGGTTTCACTAATAAATAATATACAAACTTTCCTTGAACACTTGCTTAAATATATAATAAAGATGGCATGCTGAGTTGGTTCTTGTATTACTTAATCACCCGGTATTCATAGCTATTGATAATTAGATAGCAGTAACAAGTAGAACTAATGTCACGGTAACATTTGATTTCTTACAGTAGACACAGAAGTTCAAAGGCCCTATGGAAATAAAATTCAACTGTTCCTGACATTTGCAAGGAATATTAATTAGCTTAAATTATTTGTTAAGAGCCTCAAAGAAAAGTGCCCTTGAAATAAAGTGGGTTCAAAATAGATAGCTAGTAAGTTGCAGGTAAATTATAATGCAATCATTTTAAATTTGTCTAATATTCAATCTCACATCTGTTTCCTGTCTCTTCCAGCCTGAGTGACTACTCGGTTCACCAGAAATTTAAGGAGTTTTCCAAGGCCAGACATGGTGGCTCACACCTATAATCCCAGGTACTAAGGAGATGGGGACTGGAAAGACTGGCTCAAAGCCAGCCCAGGAAAAACTTTAGTGAGACTCCATCTCAACCAGCAAGCTGGGCATGATGGCATAAGCTGTGATCTCAACTACATGAAAAGTATAAATAGAAGGATTGAGTTCCTAGGCTTGCCCAGACCACAAATACAAGACACTATTTAAAGAACAGCTAAAGAAAAAATTGGGCTTGAGGCATGGTTAGAGCCTTAGAATGCTTGCTTAGCAATTACAAGGCCCTGAATTTTAAGTCCTTATATTTAAATAAAACTTTTTCTCACAGACTGAATCCATAATGTTGACTGAGCCACTATGAGAATACAGGACAGGAGATGGGCAGTAGGTTCTTCCTCCCTCCTTCTCCTCCATCAAACTACAGAGCACACACCTCTGGTAGGATCTTCTCCTGACTTTCAGAGGAGGGAAGTTTGGAAACTATGGTTTTCCCCTGACTACAAGATCCCAATAAGAATTCACCATTGCAAAGTCCTCTGGTGAGATGTGAGAGGAGGACATCATCATTTACCAATGGTGGCTGGAGGCGCACTCATGTCCAGAGACACACAAAGGAAGAAGAAACCCTGGATTCTGGAGTCCTCTCAGAGACCTAAGAAGAAGCTTTCCTGTAATTCCCATACATCCTACTTCCTGAAAGTGGTCACCAGGGCTTGGCTGCCCCATCCTCCAAGAGTTGTAGGAATTTCTAACTGACAGAGTTAAACTTTGTTCCACTCAGACACCTCAACAAGCTTCTGTCTCCCATATTCACTTACTCAAAAGAAGACATTGTTTTGACCCATTGAAGCCTTGACATGAGCTGGACCACATTTCCTATGAGGAAAGCTTCCTTCTCTGGAGCCAGACCAGCTCTCTTATCTCTTGTTGTCTAACGTTATAATACCTGGGCTGATCCTTGGACCTTCTGTATTAGTTCCTTCTCACTGCTGTAACAAAATTCCATGAACCAGCATATCTATTTATTGCTGGAGTTCTGGTTTTGGGGGAGGGGGGATTTTTTTTGTTAGTTGTAGGGTTTGAACTCTGGGCCTGGGCACTGTCCCTCAGCTCTTCAACTCAAGGCTAGCTCTCCACCATTTAAGCCATAGTGCCACTTCTGCCTTTTTCTGCTTATGTGGTGCTGAGGAATTGAACCCAGGGCCTCATGCATGCAAGGCAAGCACTCCACCACTGAGCTATCTTCCCAGCCCTATTGCTGGAGTTCTGTAGGTCACAAGTTAGCTCTGGACTAAAATGAAGGTGTCACTAGGGCTTCCCTCTTTCTGGGCGCTGCAGGGAGAATCTATTTCTTCTATTTTTCTATCTTCTGAAAGTTGTCTTCCATCACGTTAACCTGTGTTCCCATCATCCCATCTCCTGATGTGATCCTCTTTCCTCCTTCTTAGAAAGATTCCTGGGAAGCGAGGCACCAGTGGCTCATGCCTGTAACCAAACTACTCAGGAGGATCAGAACCAAGGATTACAGTTCAAAATTAGCCTGAGCAGGAAAAGTCTGAGACTGTTATCTCCAAATAACCACCAAAAATCCAGAAGTGGAGCTGTGGGTCAAGTGGTAGAGTGTAAAAGGTAAAGGACAGTTTCCAAGCCCTGTGTTAAGCCTCGGTGCTAAAACAAAAGACTCCTAGGATTACATTGGGACCCCCCCTGGATAATAAACATTTACCTCTCCATCTCAGCATCTTGAACTAATCACATGTGAAAAGTCCTTCATTCCACATAAGGCAAAAATTACCAGGTTTAAGGAGACAGAATGTGGATATCTAGGAGGAGATGGGCATCATTCTATTGTCCATGCCTTCATTATGGTACTAGCCTGAAAGCCTCATTCACATTCAAGCCAGTGGTATTGGGGGGACCATAAAGATCTGATCCTCTTCTTCCTCTCTTCCTATATACACATGCCTTAGCTGTGAGGTTCAAATTCTAATAGAGTAACACCAAAGAGCACAACTTTGGATTAATCCTAAAGTATGCTCTACCACAGACTGGACAGCACTTTGCACAAAAGTGTATATAGACAAGCAAAATAACTTTGTCTATTTCCCATCTAGTTAGCAATCCTGATAGGAGTGGTTTGTTTTACTGATCAAACCCTAGAGAAAGAGAAAAAACAGGGTAGAAACTAACACAGTCCCTATATTCATTGTTCCCACTGCACAGATAGATGATGAATGCCCTGGAGATTCCTTTGAAATGGAATTTGTTTCTTATGTAGCGAAGCTGTAATTCAGATCTTGGTACGACACATTTTTCATAATCAAGGCACACCTGAATAAATCTATATTTGAGCAAAAGTTCAACTCAACTTGAACTGTCTGCAAAATATAATGAATTTTCCAAAAATACCTTTACCACTTGACACTAAAATACAGTAAAGCTATAGCACCCAATCTTTCTCAACTTCATATCAGCACAGAACAAAAAGCCTGTGAAGGCTGATCAATGAGGCTACTCTATTCATTCACGCCAGATTAGTAAGAGTGTGTTTATTGTTAAGATTGCCACAATTTCTTCAGCCAATACATTCCTCGTTAGTCATCATGACATTCATAACAATATTTCAATCAATATCAGATTCAGAAATGTCCTTGGTGACAACAAAGAATACCTCCCAATGCAGAAGCTTCATCAGCTTGTCTGAGAATAGCATTATTTGATGAGCACACACCCAAGGATTAATGAAAATTTTAAATAATATGATGGCAAAA
This sequence comes from Dipodomys spectabilis, assembly GCF_019054845.1. Taxonomy (NCBI): domain Eukaryota; kingdom Metazoa; phylum Chordata; class Mammalia; order Rodentia; family Heteromyidae; genus Dipodomys; species Dipodomys spectabilis. The sequence continues at coordinate 9,758,719 of NW_024870773.1, forward strand.
ACCAGATATTACGTTGGCCTGAATTAAAATGCAGTGCAGGGACTTGTTGGCCTAGACATAGTGCTGCCTGCAGACGGTAAATGAAGGTCACACTTCACTCTTGCCACTTGCCCTTTATCCATCCATCCATCTACCCATCCATCCATTCATTCTTCCAACCATCCATCCATCCTTCCATCCTTCTATTCATCCACTCATCTTCTCATCCATCCATCTTTCCATTTATCTATCCTTCCATCATCCATCCATCATTCCGTCCATCTATGTTCCATCGTCCTCTTTCCTTCCATTTGTCCATCCTTCTATCCATCCATGTTTGTTTACTCATTCCTTCACTCATTCTGCATCTCTTTCATATGCAACCCTGGGGATGGGATATGAAAGCAAACAGCACAGTTCCTGCCTTCCATTTCTCCAGGCACTGGAAGCCAAAGAGAGTTAATCACTCTCCTCCTAGAGCTCCCAACTGAAGACAACAGTGCAGTGGCCATGTGTTTAGTCAATGGAACTAGATGGCCTCCTTGTGACCTTGAGTGAGTTACTTAAAGAACTCAATGCCTCATCTCTCTATGTAATAAAGAGAGATGAGGCATAATATGGACTTTGTAGGCACAGTAAAGAGTATTAGATTGGTGTGATGATGCCATATAAGTGCCTGTAAATAAAGAACGTGATAGATTCATACCAAAGGTAACATTGGAGCCATGCTTTGAAAATTAGCTCAATGTTTGGTCATCAGTAAAGAAGAAAAACTATTCCAGATGCAAGGAAGCTTCTTTTTCCTTTCTTCTTGAGTTGGATAGACTTTGCTAGGGATGGAAAACAAGGTCTCACACATACAAATCATGGGATCTACCTCGGAGATACAGTCCCAGCAGGGGTTTTTTTTTTCATTTTTTTTTTTAAATTACCATCTATTTGCTACTACAGTGGGACACTAGGAAGAGATACCCAAGTGTCTCCCAGACACTTTAGGTACCTACCTTGAGTACCTTTGCCCTACCACCTGGTAGGACAACATCTGGTGGCAATATCTGGTGGGTCCACCACAAACACTTTTGCTGAAAATTTGGCACAAAGCTGGAGCCTAGAAAAGAGCCAGTGCATCTTATTCCAGAAGAGCCCAGATCTACACTGTCCTTGTCCTCTAGTTCAGATATATCCTGTTTCCTCTTGAGATTTCCAACAATGTCTTAAAAGAAGCATCTGTAAGTCCTCTCCCTTCTAATTCCAGAACAAATCTCTAATCTGTCCCATTCTCCCATCTCAACTTCTATAGACTCACATCTGGACTGTCTACCTGTGGACTGCCACCCATTTAATCTACTCTCAATAAAGTAGCAATGATCATCTTGTTACCACACAAGTCTTCCTATGTTGCTCCTCCCTTAAATGCTCCATGCTATACTTGGAATAAATCCAAACTCCTTACTCACCAGACTCTGTGATGCCACCCCTTCCTAACTCTTAGGCCCAATGTTTTTTCATCTTCCCATCTCTTCTGTACCCTAACAAGAGTGTCCCTCTGTCATGGCTGCTACAGTGTTCTCTAAGCCCTGGGCCTTTTCATATCGTGTCTCTCCTTCCCTCTTCTTATTCTTGTATGCTCAAAATAAGGAGCAGTCAGGCCAATGGGAAGAGGCTTAAGGAGAAGGTAGGTAGGTGGGGCCATATTCTGGCTCTGCACCTCAGATTGTGCGACCAAGATTCTACCCATCATGTCCCAGCCACACTGGGACATTGATAAAATTAAGTGATTTTACCAGATGTGCTGTTGAATTCCTACTAGCTCCCAGGGTTAAATTAAATAAATGTGAACCTTGTTTCCTTGCTTTTCTTCCTAGTTTTACTTCTCTGGTAAGCCTCACAAATACTTCTTAATTCTTCATGCTATTCTATCTCCTTGCCTCCATTTCAGTCACATAAAAGTGAAGAAATAGATTAGAAAGGGGAGAAATAGTAAGTAATATTTCCTCCTCCAAAGAAAATTTGAAACAAAAATAAAACTGGTGAATCCATATAAGGAAATACTGCTCTGCAGAGGATGATGCAGGCCTCTTAACCAATAATGTGGGCTCAGGTGGAATGACTCTTCCTTCCTATCTCCTTTCTGCCATATCCTTCTTGCTCACTGAGTTCCATCTGTGCTGGCCTTCTGTCCCCTCGTCTCAAAGCATAACCTTTGGGTATGTTGTTCCCTCTTCCAGAATCCATGACCTAATCCCCTTATCATGTGATCTCCACATACCAGAAACCTTCACACTTGTAGTTTTGTACTTTTTCTTGGCCAGTCCTGGGCCTTGAACTCAGGGCCTGGGTGCTGTCCCTGAGCTTCTTCTGCTCAAGGCTACTGCTCTACCATTTGAGCTACAAGTGCCACTTCTGGCTTTTTCTGTTTGTGTGAGGAATCAAACCCAGGGATTCATGCATGCTAGGCAAGCACTCTACTACTAAGCCACCTTCCCAGTCCCTACATTTGTAGATTTTTTTTTAATATTTAGTTTTTATTGTAAAGATACTATACAGAGGTGTTACAGTTACATGAGTAAGGTAATGAGTACATTTCCTGTTGAGCATTGTTACCTCCTCCTTTGTTTTTCCCCTACCATCCCTTCCTCCCCACCTTCCCAACTCCTACCTTTCCCCCAAAGTTGTAAAGTTCATTTTCAACATAGTGTCCTGTACATCTCATTGCTACAATGGGTCAACCTGTACCCCTATATCAGCATTTTGTTATTTCCCTTCCTCTCCCCAAATTAGAAAAATGTATATACAAGATGCAGGACACCGGAATCAAATACAGTGAAAACAGGGATAAGAAAATATAAAAGAAATAAAAAAAAAAATCACATAGCACATTACAAGTACATTAAAATCAACAGCAACAAAGATAAAACCTCTTGTGTCCCTATCTTGGGGTTCATTTCACTTAGAATTATCTTATATGGTCATATCTAAATAGATGTTGACCTTTCTGCTTGTCCTAGACATATACTAGTTATTTCAAATAAGGGAAACCATGGGACTTATGTTTCTTTGGGCCTGGCTTACTTCACTTAATATAATTTTTTCCAAGTCTTTCCATTTCTTAACAAACACACACACACACACGCACACCCCACATTTTCTTAATCCATTCATCTACTGAGGGGCATCTGGGTTGGTTCAATATCTTAGCTATGGTGAATAATGCTGCTTTAAACATGGTTGTGCTGCTTGATGTAGTATGGCCTTGTTTGTGATCATTTGGGTAAATGCCCAAACGTGGGATTGCTGGGTCATAGGGGAGCTCTATTCCACTTGTAGTTTTGTAGTAATTTGCAGCTATTTTATTTTAGTTGTCTACTCCCCAACCTGAAGGACATTAGGTTAGATTAGAATTAGATTCCAACCAATGGAAACATGTCTACTTAAACCTGACCCTAATAAATTTATTTCTTACTATATAATGATCAATAAAAATTCTGTATAAATATATGTATGTATATGTATATGTGTGTATATCTATATATAACCAAATACAACGTGTCTTTTACATACGCTGTCCCTAGTAGTAGCTCTCCTCACCCAACTTGGTGTCTACTGTGGAAACCAAGAAGACTATGTCTTCTAATAGACCCCATTGGGGGTTTTTCCTCCCCTTTTCCAGGCCCCACTGTCAGTGCTTGATCATCTCTTCCTCCTCCATTGCAAAGTGTTTTGAATAGCCAAATTAAGAATGAAGAAATGAGCTAAAGTATGTGGCTTAAGTGGGTGAGCACCTGCCTAGAGAGTAAAAAGTCCTGAGTTCAGCTGGGCACCCGTGGTTCACACCTGTAATTCTAGCTACTCAGTAGGCTGAGATCTGAAGATCCGTTCAAAGCCAGCCCAGGCAGGAAAAGTCCGTGAGACTCCTATCTCCAATAAAACCACTCAGAAAACTGGAAGTGGTGCTGTGGCTCAAGTAGTGAGCAATAGTCTTGAGCTGAAGAGCTGAAGGACAGCGCCTAGGCCCAGAGTTCAATCCCCACAACTGACAAAAAAAAAAAAAAGTCTTGAGTTCAAACCCCAGTACTGACACAGAAAAAGTACAAAGAATAAAATATAGTGGTTGAAAGTATGGCTCAGGTGGTTGAGTGCTAGCCAGTAAGCAAAAGTATCAGATACCAAGTTTGAAAAATATGAGTCCTTGTCTCTGACCAAACAAAAAAAAAGGAAGAAGAATCAAAAGGGGAAGATCATTATTACTCTGATACCCAAACTAGACAAAACTAGATAAAGACAGCATAAGAAAATAAAATATAGACCAATAATCTTTTTGAATGCAGAAACTAATTCCTCAAAAAATACTAAAAAGCTAAATTCAGCAACACATATGAAGAACTACACAACTCATACCAGTGGAATTTGTCCCAGGAATGCAAGGCTGGCTTAACATCTGAAAATCAATAAATATTATCTATCATATTAACAGGATAAAGGACAAAAATATGCTCATCAAAATAGAAGGGCATTTCATAAAATCCATTAACATTTCATGATAAGAAAAGAAGAAAATACTGAATACAGGAATAAAGAAGGAAATACCTCAATCTGACAATAGGCATCTCCAAAAGACCCAAAGGAAATGTTTTACTTAATGGTAAAGACTACATGCTTGCTAGAATCAGAAACGAAAGAAGGATGTCTATTTGTACCTTACTATTAGCATCTTACTGAAGTTCTAGTCCAAGCAATTAGACTAAATGAGAAAAGAAGATGGAATGGGAGGAACATTAAAGGTTGGAAGGAAAGAAAATGGTCTCTATTTGCAATTCACACAACCTTGAATACAGAAAATTCTTTAACATCTATTAGAAAGTTATTAAAAACCAATAAAATTACCCAATGTATTTGTAAAGTAAAGCACTAGTACACAACGAACAGCTGTATGTCGATATACTAATAATAAACAATTCCAAAGTAAAATTGAGAAAACAATTTCATTTATGAAAGCCTCAAAAAGGATAATGTACTTTTGACTAAGTTTAACCAGAGAAATAGAAAACCTGAATTCTTAAAATGAAGCAATATTGAAAAATTAAGGAAAATAAATGCATTGGAAACAGCCTGATGTTCTTATACCTAAAGGTTTGCTTTTGTTAAAATAATGACTCCCAGAATTATCACAGATTCATCACAGCAGAAAGGCAGAGCCCCCCCACCCCAAGAAGCTGACAAGCAGATCTAAAATGTGCATGGAAATTCAAGAAAGAGAGATAAGTAAAACAATATTGAAAAATAAAAACAAAGTCAGAGGACTCACATTTTCCAATTCAAAAAATCAACTATGGAGCTCTACTATTCAAGACAATGTGGCACTTAGAATAAATACATAAATCAAAAAATTAAGATGGGTAGTCCAGGAATAAACCCCCATATTATGGTCAGTTGATGCCCACAATGGTATCAAAACAATTAAATATTTTTCCACAAAGGATGCACACGGAGAAGCATAAATTTGGATATCCTCCTCACACTATAGCAAAAATCTATACTCAGACTTGATTACTAATCAAAATTAAGCAAGAGCTAAAAATTACACAACTCTTAGAAGGAAACATGGAAATAGACCTTAACAAAGTTGAATTTCCTGCAACAAAAGAAATAATAGATTAAATATCAAAACTTTTGGCTTGCAAACCAAACCATAAGGGAAGTAAAAAGACAACCCATAGTCAAGCTGCATTGTACCCATAATCTGACTTTTGGAATTGAGACCCCTTTGTACAACTACTTAATAAAAATAAATATTTTTACAAGGCAAGCTATAGGAAGGGAAAGATGCTTAGAAATTTTATATCATCATCTAATAAGGGACTCATATCGAAAACACATAAAGAACATTTGTAACTCAATAACCAAAAAGAAAAGTTCAAAATGGACAACAAATTGAACAGATATTTTGCAAAGAAGCTATCCAAATGTCAACATTCAAATGTCAACATTATTTGAATGCATTAGTGAAATGCAAATCAAAGCCATAAGACACCAGTTCACATTCATTGGGCAGCTGTAATAAGAAAAGAGACAATGTAGAGAAAACAACCATCATATATTTCTGATTGGCTACAGAATGCTTCAGTGCTTTTAGTGTTTCTTCAAAACACTAAACATTGTGACCATATTGTTCAACTCATCCACTCCTTGATATCTACTCAAGAAAAATAAAGCATACATCCACACAAATGAATTTTTATAGCCCAAGATTGGAAACAACTCAATCATACATCATCTGATAAATGGGTCTGGCATATCCATACGGTGAATAACTTGACAACATAAAGAAATGTAGAAAAATATGCTTCAACATGAAAAAAATCTTGGAAACATCAGAAAGGCCACATAGGACATGGTTTGAATTATATGAACTATCCACAATAGGCAAGTTCACATAGACAGAAAGCAGCTTAGGGCTGGGGAGCCAGGTGGTGAGGGGGAAATCACTGAGTGCTATCGAGTACAGGAGATTCTTGTAAAGAAGATAAAATGTGATAGCCACACAATTATGAATATGTGTTTAAAATTACAGCTTGCTCTTTACATGGACATGAACTATGTCATGTGAATTTTATCTTAGTACAGATGTTTTAGAAATGAAGGAAAGAAAGAAGAAAGAGAAAGAAAGGGAGAAATATAAAGAAAAAGAAAGGAAGAAGGGAGACTGGGAAGGAGGGAGGGAGGATGAAGATACTGAGTTTACATTCTTATTCTTCACCACAGAACTCAATGACCCTCAAGTATCCTCCTATCTTCCTGTTTCAATCCCCAGAAACATAAGTCACCTAACAGAAAGACCCAAGCCTAGAAGAGTTCTAAGTACACACACACACACACACACACACACACACACACACACACACACACACACACACACACACGCTACATAGGGTATTTGAAATTTAATATTTTACCTGACCCACAGATGCAATTTAACATTCAACCTGTGTTGTATTGTTTCAGTTGGTTTTTTGCATTTCAAAGTATTATTTAAAACAATAATGAATAACAAAAGCCTGATATAAACTGCAAAGTATAAAACATTTACTTGCTCTCTGGCCCTTAGAAGAAGTTTGCTGACTCTTTGGTCTATACCTTTTATTTCCCATCATTTATCAAACAGAAAAGGCCAAATGAGGGAAGCACAGGAGGAAACCTTAACCTTCCTTACAACATTATTAATAATAAGAATAATAGAAAGGAGGAGCCAGCTTGTAGACATCCAATACAGCCAACTGGGAAAATTTAATAGTTTTGCAAGCCAACTGACGTGGTGTTGGACTTGGTTATGGTGGAAGTATTTCCAACACAGACAGGACAGCAAGCTGCAAGTCAGGGCTTCTTCCTCCTCTAAAGAGCCAGTACATTTCTAAACAAAACCTCCTAGAAATCTCACCTCCATACTTTTCAGAAATCAGAGGCAGGAAGGAGCCTTGGACTCGATTTTTGGTCCACAGTAATTTGCATATGGGACACCATGATACAAAGTCAGATGTGGATAGGGCAAAATATGCATCACCACCCCCAACCCAAGAAACCCCAGAGTTCCCAGTGACTGTTCTCTACTTTTTCTGTGGGGACACTCAATCTGTGCAAGTAAGTGGCCACCAGGGAAATTTCCACTCTCAGATCTCTGCAGACTGGTAGGGCAAGAAGTACCCTGCCAACATGCCAGGATCTCAGCAGTTTAAACCAAGCTGTCCTCACTCAGGACCCAGAGGAAAGGTTTTTCTGTTCGCCACTAGGGGGCGGGCTGGGCATATTTTGCATGAAGGCGCTCCCGAGACCAAAATGCTGAGGCCTTAAAGGTAGAAAACCAAAGATGGAGGCCAAAACGAAAGGGAGGCAGGAAGGTGGTAGGAATAAGAAAAGTAATGGGCTCTTCTGCTATATTTAATGCCAGAAATTTGACAGGTTAGACTGAGAACTCTCATTCCAGCAAGTTTCCAACAAGCTATGTATCTCCGAAACCAGCAGGTCATCCCATTCTCTCTGATACTACAAGGCGACACTGAGGAACAAATGCTGACTTCACCCTCACAGTCTGATGCTAATTCTCAACGACATCTACAGACTTAATGTTGACTTGATGTTTCATTTATTTGCACTTTATTATTTTGATGTCGTTTTATAAGCTTGCTTGGAAAAGGTAGCAAATAAAGAAGATACAATATTGCCTATTCAATAGACAACATATATTATAAGCTTACATAGTATCATAGACATAATGAATATATAATAGATTCAGGTATGGAAATCAACAAGTCCTAATGATTTATGCAATTAGTATGTGTTATAATAATAAAAATGTGCACAGATAGATATATTTCATCCTACTCCATTGAATAAGCCAGAAAGAATCAAGCCAGAAAGAATCATGCAAGAAATGACTTAGGAAAAAAGCCAATCTAGTGCTTCATGGTATAAGATGATGGAAATTGAGATTTTATTTAATTAGATATGAAGACTCATTTTTCCATATGAGAAGGCAAACTACAGTAGTAGTTTTATATTGCTCAGCAATGCATTAAATAAGGTTTGTTCAAGGTACCCAGGAGCCTAAATTTCACACTGAAAAATTCCACACAGAAAAAAAGAAGATAGAAACAACCTAATTACAAAGAATATTCAGAAGAAAATATGTTTATGAACTGGTGCACAATTGTTTTGAAAATGAAGTCATCCCCTCTTTAATTTTGTTGTTAGGAGAGTTTGTGTTTCTATGACTCCCATCCAAACTTTCTATCGCTTGTTCTCTCTCTCTCTCTCTCTTCCTTTCTCCCTCTTTCTCTCCCCTATAGATTTGTTCTGGCTTCATCTCTTCCATAGTTACAGGAAAATGGATTTCTCATGATGTATTTCAAGTTTATTGGCCTCATTTTTTTTTTCAGCTGTGGTGGCTTCTCCATGTTCCAGAAAAGGGACCATCAACTAATGTAAATCAGACAAGGTCACAGAACATGCTAAGAACAGAGCCAGTAACCTACAAGTACTAAGGCAAAGGCTTGCTTTCTATTTCTAGAGTGAAAAATGGGCACAACAGAGTGATCTTTTTTAGCGAAGCAAAATCAGTGTAAGTCCAGAGGGCTGAAAAATTACCTATTGAGTATACTTGGAAAATGGTGTTGAGCTTCTAGGAATTACAAGCTATACACTTGAGTGTAGTGATTTATATAGATGTGTAATAGGGTAGCAAACCTTAACACTTACATACAACATCTGGAAGAATCACAGTGCAGGGGCTGGGAAGGTGGCTCAGTGGTAGAGTACCTGCCTTGCATGCATGACGCCCTGGGTTTGATTCCTCAGCACCACAAAAGTAAGTTACATAAATTTTCCAACACAAGTTCCTTCCTCTCTCCCTCCCTCTCCCCTTCCCTCCAACCTTTCCTCCCTCCCTCTCTTTCTTCTTTTTGCCAGTCTTTGGGGTTTGAATTCAGGGCTTGGGCACTGTTCTTAAGCTTCTTTTTGCTCAAGGCTTGTGCTCTACCATTTGAACCACAGCACCATTTCCTGCCTTTTCTGTTTATGTGGTACTGTGGAATCAAACCCAGGGCTTCATGCATGCTAAGCAAGCACTCTACCACTAAGCCACATTTCCAGCCCCCCCCCCTTTTTTTAAATAATGCTTTCTCCTCAGTTAAGGATTACCAGGACTGGAGGCAAACAATGAGAATAGAATAGTCATGTTAAGATAAGCAAAAAGCATGAGACCCTCTCTGAAAAATACTTAAAAGGAACAAGGGCTTTAGGTATTGCTCAAATTGTGAGATACTTACCTAGCAAGCAAAGGGCTCTGATTCAACCCCTCAGTATGACAAACAAATGATCAACAAGCAAACAAACAAACTAGACCCAAGAGTAAAGAATAGGATGATAGTAAAAAATTATTTCAGGTGACCAACTAACTAATCTAAAAAGTCTCCCTCTTTCTCTATCACTTTTCTTCCCCTCCTCTCACTCCTCTCCCTCCCCCTTCTTCTCCTTTCTCCCTTCTTTTTCCTCATCCTCTCCCCCTCTCACCCCTCTTTCTCTCCTTTATTCCAATTCTTAGTCCTGACTTAACAAATTCCATCCATTAAGAACTAGTGATCCAGAAATACCTATGTGATCTAATTTGGCTAAAACCTCCATCTTTGGCTTCTGGGAGACCATGATTCCCAGCCTTAATGTCTACCATTTAAGAAACCGGATGTGATCTCTTAGGAGAAGAAGACCCCTGCCCTACTGGAGAAGATCATTAATAGAATATCATGATAAATGTGGTATTTTCTTTCTGGGGAAAGATGTATAGCTGTAAACTTCCAGAAGCCCCAATCTTAAGGAGATAACTGTATCTTTTTCCTAAGTATTTCCAGTACAAGATGGGGCTCCTTCAAGGTCAGTTGCAAAAATAGTATCTAAGGATCCTGGAAGAATTCTCTTTGGAACACAGTTCTAGTTGAAAGAGGGCCTAACTGCCAGGTACCTGGTAGCTCATGTCTGTAATCTAGCTACTCTGAAGCTGAGATCTGAGGGTCACAGTTCAAACCCAGCTCTGAAAGACAACTATGAGAGACACTTATCTCCAATTAACTGGCAAAAATCCAGAAATGGATGCCTGGCTCAAGAGGTGCAGCCCCAGTCTTGAGCAAAATAGCTTAGGGGCAGGCGTAGGCCATGATTTCAAGCCCCAGTATACACACACACACACACACACACACCAACACACCAACACACATCAACACACACACTAAAAAGAAAAGGCCAGGAGACCAGACATGCTACCATAATAATAATGTCCATGTTAACCATGCAGTTTGTTTCAAGCACTGAGCTAAGAATGCAACTTAATCTAGTCCAAATAAGACCCTATATACAAGTATTACAGTATCCTATTTATTTACTCCAGAAATAGTGATAACTATATTGTTGTATATTATATATTAGGTACCACACACACATATGTGAAAATAATAAAATCTTCACCTTAACACTGCTTATCTATATAGTAGAGGAAAGGAAAAAACATAATCAAGGAAAATATATGATGTTTAAAGCCACAGTATCTAAGGGACATTTGTTCAAGGAAGGAAGATAAAAAGTCAGAAGATATAGGTTGTTGGGTTTTTTGTTTGTTTTTGATGAAAGTAGCAAAGAAAGATCCCCTTGAGAAGATTAATTTAAACTAATATTGGGAGTATAGTGAGTCAAACAAATATTTAAAGAAAAGCATTCCCAGCAAAGAGTAGACAAGTTCAAAATTGATAACATGAGAGCAAGTGTGTCTATTTTACAAGCAGGAAAATCAGTCTGGTGAAAGGACACTAATTAAGGGGAAAATAAGGGAAGAAATTGGTAAAATCAGAAGGGGCATTATAAGAACTTTTACTGTGAGAGAGATGGGAAGACTATATTGTATAAATGAACATGATCTGACTCAGGTGTTGGCAGACTTGTTCTGGCTTGTGTGTGGAATCTATAACTGTCAGGTGACAGTTTCAGGCTGAAGCAGACAGAGAAGTCAGCACACCACTATGATAACCCAGAGAAATGATGGCAGCTGGGACTAGGCCAGCTGTTCGGGAAGGAGGACAATTGGTTAAAACTGCAATGCACCAGAGGTTGAATGCTAGTTAGAACAAAAGAGAAATCAAAGATGATTCCAAAGTTTGGGCCTCAAGCAATTAGCAAACAGCAGCTGCTATGTACAAAAGAAGGACCCAGTGAGAGAAGCAATTTTGAGGGAAAGATTTGTCAGGATGAGGAGAGCAAAGGAACATCAGTATTTCAGCTATAGATCATTTGACTTGAGATTAAGATGCCAATCCTGCCTAAGAGATGTCATGTCTCCTTGACACAATTATTCTTTTATCCATTCACTCATCCACTCATTCCACTGTATGCCAATTTGTGGGAAATTTTGAATATGCAGTGAGCAAGGAATACTTAGTTCCTTCTCTAATAAAATTTAGGCTCTAGAGGGAAAGCACTAAGCACTTGCTTAGGCAAGTACCTTTTCCTATATTTAGATAACACCTATAAAGCAAAGCAAAGCAAAATTTACTAAAAAAGAAATAAAGGAGCCAGGCTCTGGTGGCTTATGCCTGTAATACTAGCTAGTCAGGAATGCTGAGATCTGAGGATCATGGTTTGAAGCCAACCCAGCCAGGAAAGTCCATGAGACTCTCGTCTCCAATAAACCACTCAGTAAAGGCCAGAAGTGGCACTGTGGCTCAAATGGTAGAGCACTAGCCTTGAGCAAAAAATGCTCAGAGACAGTACCCAGGCCCAGAGTTCAAACCCCAAAGACCAGCAAAAAGAAGAAAGAGAGGGAAGAAGGGGGAAAGGGGAAGGGAGGGAGGAAGGAAGTTCTGTTGGAAAATTTCTGCAATTTACTTGGGAATTCAGGAAAGATGGACTAGAACCTGAACCTGAGGCTCACTCCAGCGCCTACAAGGCTATATTTTGGAATCACTGAAAGTCAGCACCATCTGCCACTGGGTAGAACAAGAGAAAAGGAGCAATTATTAGGAGTTAGGATTAAACCACTGAACTCCTGGCCAGCCCTGTGCTATGACTCACAGAGAAGCAATGCTTCTTATCAAAAAGGAGGCACAAACCAGGTGATCTTACAAGCATATTCTGGCTCAGTAATTGAGGTTTTTTTTTGGTTATCACTCATGTCCAAATGGAGGAAAGAAGATGTGGGGAACATGGAACTCAAGCACCCAACCCAATACCACAGTTCCAGGACCAGATCTGTGTGAGAGTAGGTTCTGTGGAACCCCAACTAAGTCTTTGCTCCTTTTCCTTCTGAAAGTACAAAGACCACAACAGGAATTGACAGAATGTGGGGAATAGCACATGGGACCCCTTTCAGAGATGAGGGCAGGAAGTGGGTATGAACTAGAGTGACTGAAGACAGAAATTTAAAAAAAAAATTAAAAAGCCTAACCCACTGAATTGCTCCTTGGGTTAGCTATCTGGAGGGCCTGGCCTTCTCTCCATGGGCAACCTAAGAAACGTTTGTGGATATGAATTTGATGCTAGGCTCTGGTTTTCTCCTCTGCAAAAGGAAGCTAGCTAATTTCTTAAACTTACTAATGCTCAGCATTTTTTACCTTAAATAAATTTCCAAATACACTTCTCTCTCCAGGAGCATAATTTTTGCCATATCTGCAAAGACTTGTTCAAATAGTCATTTGATTTAGCAATGCAGTACTGGAAAAAAACCCAAACCAAATATCTATATCTGAAGAAGTAGCTCAGTGTTGCTAAAGAATACCAAAGTTTGGTTGCCCTTACTAATATTTTTTCAAGTTTTTTGTTGTTAGTGGTGGTAGTTGTGGAGCTTGAACTCTGGGCCTGGGCACTGTCCCTGAGACTCTTCGTGCTCAAGGCTAGCACTCTACCACCTGGGCCACAGTGCCACTCCATTATTAATATTTCTTTATGTTAACCTCTAAAATATAATTTTACATAAAAATATAATGTTAATCCACCAAAAATTGTCCGCAATCATAATACTTTCCCCAGCATTTTGACAGTATCTTAAAATGCCTGCAAAATATTTAACAATGAAAATATAGATTATTTTTTCTACTGATTATGAGTTCTTGTCAGTGTTGATATGCAGAATTAATGACACTAACCATAGAATATAAAGCCCAAAAGTAATTAGTACTTTACATTAATACAATTCAGTATCTTATTAAATCATATAAATATCATTTTGTAAAACATGTCTACTAAAAATTCTACTAACACTCTAATCACAAGAGAAGATCCCCATAACTAATCAATATAACTTGAATAAACTCTTGACTCTATAATTAACTTGTAATTGATTAGACTACTGAAAAAAATAGTCCAAACAATGTACTCACTGATAATCCTAGATACCCAGGGGGCTGAGATTCAGAGGGTTGTGGTATAAAGCAAGCCAAGGCAGAAAAGTCTGAGAGATTCTATCTCCAAAAAACCAGCAAAATGCTGAGCTGGAGGTGTGTCTCAAATGGTAAAGAGCCAGCCCCAAGAAAGAAAGCTAAGTAACTGTGAGTCTCTGTGTTTACATACCAGTTTTTCCCTTTTTTTTTTTTGCAGGGTGGGGGGAGGGGGGGTCCGATCATGGGACCTGAACTGTGGGCCTGGGCGCTGTCCCTCAGCTCTTCAGCTCAAGGCTAGTGCTCTACCACTTGAGCCACAGAGCCACTTCCGGCTTTTTTCTTTTTGCTTATGTGGTGCTGAGGAATAGAACCCAGAGCCTCAGGCATGCAAGGCAAGCACTCTACCACTGAGCCACCTTCCCAGCCCTACAGCTTTTCCTTAAGTTCTAAAAAAAGTAGTCCTGTTGTGCACATAAAAAATGAAAATTTAGTTTTCTAGTTTAAAAACCAGCAAAACTAAGGGAAGAAACCCCTTTTTACTAACTTTGCAATTTAGAATGTTTCATATGACATAAATAGTGACTTGGGCTCAATTAATTCAACCAAAGAACGTCTTACATACATTCATTAATCTTCAAGAGTAAAAAGCCATATATAAATAATTTAAATTTGTTTAAAACACACAGGTAGAACATGCTCACAATAAATCGCTAAGTATTATTAGATAGATAAAATAATTATTTTGGTGACTCTGAAGTGCACTGTTTTTTGCCAATCTGTCTCATTTCTTTAGGCACATTCAAATCATGGTATTACCAACATATCTTCCATAAGCTCCACAAGGCAAGAGACCCTGTTCTAAAAGCTTTACTTTTAGTCTCAATATCTAAACAGATGCATGCAAAGATTTCACAGAGAGTTAGTTAGGTACTGATAATTTCCACTGAATGAAAATGAAACATTTCCTTGTTGAAGAATATATACTTTGAAATGTTTAGGACCTCATCTCTTTTTTCCTTCCATCCTCTTCAGATGCCTTAACCTCATCTTTTCTTGTTCATTCCCTTCACTCATTTTGGGTACCCCCAGCACAATGCTCTGAAGTCTATGAATAACTCACTCATGCATTTATTCATTTAACAGTGCTTATTAGTGAACGACTATGGGGCTGGCACTGTACTGGCCTTTGGGTACCCAAGATGAACAACAGTGACCCTGCCTTCGGGGAGGGTGCCCTCTAGCTGACACAGGCCCATTCCACAAATGATGTGGAAGGCAATCACTGTAGTTAAATCCAGGTACTCCTTCTTTTCTGTGAAAGATGGGGCCTTTCACCTGCTTTCCAGACCACTTCTCTCACTCGCTAGAAACTCCCATGAATGCTGGGACCATTCACCAATGATCCCCTCCCCTTCCAGCATCTAGCACCATGCCTAGGAAAGAGACGCCATGAAATGTGATGTGTGGGTAGATGGCTGGCTGGCTGGCTGGATAAATGGATAACCAGTATCCCTTAATAATGACATAATGACAAGTTCACTGGGATCAGTTTCTAATTAACTTCTTTCCCAATGTGTCATGCTTAGTATTAAAATCTGGGTGCCATTTCCGTTCCTTCGGCAAGGAGAGTCTCAGAAATGATGTTTTCACTGAAATCATTTCATCGCGTTTTCTATAAAATTCCGGAGAAACCTCCCAAATGACCGAGCTGTCCTCGCCTGCCCTCTGCAGGCTCTGACCCTAAGAGGAGCACAGATTTTCAGAACTTTTTTTTAACCGTTTGGAAGTTTGGTCAGTTAAAGAGTAAAAGCTCCTTGGGAGGACATGGCTGGAGAAAAGGGAGCGCTACAGAGCTCATTGCTCCAGGACAGGTGAGCAGATACCATGTCAAGTCTCCTAGGAGCCATATGAAAGCCCAGAGGGACCCTTAGCGTCCAGAAGAGGTCCCTGGTCCCTTGGCTCCCAGAGCCCTGTCACCCTCAGAGAAGCCACCCAAACACAAGAATTAGCAACTGCACCTCCAAAGACGCCCAAGATCGAGCCACCCGAAGTGGCACGCCCCCTCCTCCTTCAACCTCTGCGGTCTCGGTCAGGACTGCAGAGCCTCGGAGGGCCCCAGCCACTCCCTGGAAGCCCTGGGCACTGACCTCTGGCATCCCCACCCGCTGCCTCCCGAGTCAGCTTGTCTCTCTTGTCGCTGGTCTTCCAGCTGTCAGGAAACGCGATGCCCTCAGCGCAGCGCACACAGGAAGCCAGGCATGTCCTAAGCACACCAATGTCCAACCTCTGAGTCCCTGGCTCCCCACTGGGGGCGGGGGCAACACCAAGGTCACCAAAATAGGGGTGACTTCCCCACTTTCATTCGGTAGCTCTTTCCTCTTCTCAGATTTCCCCCCCCCCCCCAGTTGACTTTCCATTCCTGCATTCCAGTTGGGGATCTCCCCTTTGGGGCAACCCACAATCCTTCCACCAGGAACCCTACCCTTCGGTGCTTCGCCCTCCAATAGCTTGCCCCCTGTCAGAAGGCTCACGATCTCCCCGGCTCTAGGTTCCTATGCCAGGCTGCCCCCCCTCCCCTTCCCGGGTACCCGCAGGGCCAGAGGGGTGGAGATGTGCCACACACTCGCACCGGAGGAGCGGCCGGACGACCGACGCAAACTTCTGCTGCACTTACTTCGGGCCGAGGCGGCCGCCCCCTCGCCTCTGCTGGCTCTCCCACCGGCAGCTGCTCCGCGGCGGCGACCCGGAGCCACGGCGATCGCATTCCCTCCACCAACGCAGCTGCCAAATGCGCAACACCAGGAAGAGGATCTCTGGATGGCCAACACACCCAAGGGTCCGAGTGTGGCGTGGAGGTTGGGCTGCGAGCGAGGAGAGCAGGGGCTGCGGGCAGCCGCCTGCCCGTCTGCCCGCCCGCTTGGGGATGCTGCGCTCCGCGCCGCGCGCCGGGCTCCCCGGCCGCCTCCTGTCCGACTTGCAGTTCTAGTGCATGCCTGGTCTGCAGCACCCGGGCCGTCCTCCCCCGGAAACGACTTTCAATTCACCTGGAGGCTGGCGAGGCTCCCCGCGGGCGGGCGGGTGGGCAGCGTGACCGCGGGTGCAGAGGAGAGGGAGGAGCGCGGGAGCCGCGGCTCCCCCAGCGAGCGCGCCTCCAGCTTCCTGGACGAGGAGCGCGCAGCCCTCTCCAGCCGCTCTCCTCCGGACTGCAGTCCTGACGTCACCTGCCCCCCCCCCCACACCCCGCCGAGGAGCGGCGCCGAGGGTGGGGTGCTGGGAGCGAGGACGCGTGAGTGTGAGTGGCAGTAGGAGTGCGCGCGTGTGCACGAGAGCAATTGTGCCCCGCAGGGCTGGAGACGCGGCGGCACCGCAGATCCCAGGAGAAGCCAGAAACTGAGCTCCCAGCAAGAGGGGCTTCGCTTCCAGGTTGGGGCGAGATGCTCGGGACACTGAGTTTGGGATGTGACCGAGGGGACCAGATGGGGACGGTGAGAGAGAGGTGGGCGCTGGGGCCCCAAAGTTGATGTCCAGAACGCCTTGTCAAAAGCCATGCTCGAGGTTGAGGAGTAGAGGGGTAGAGGAAAGAGGGGTAGATCGTGAGTGACAGGTTTACGCTCCAGGAGCCTGGACGCAGTGAAGTTGGGGAGCTCTTGGGGATCTTGTTGGCCCGCACCAGATCTCGAGTTCCCAAGAGAAAGCCAAATGTAGAGCGTCTTAGGTGCCTTTCACTCCAGTGGGTTTAAGTTGCTACAAAGAGATCAAAGCGGCCCGGCCTCCCCCACCCTATGCCCGTCCCTCCGGGCATGACCCTGGAAGTCAAGGCCAGAGGCCAGGATAAAGCATTTCCAGCAAGCAAAAAGAAGCCAAGGCCATCGCTGGGCTCGGTGGAGGTGAGGCCCCGTCCTCGGGTCCTGGATCAGAGGCTGGAGTGGTGAAAATCTCTAGCCAGAGCACCTCGAGGTCGCCAGAGCGAGGCCACAGTTGAAGTCTTTGTCATCCCGCAAGCCCATCTACTCCAAAAGACCCACCCACACAGCCACCAACCTCCTCCTGCTAGGAAACAGTATGGGGCTAAGTAAGAGACTTTCTGCAGAAGCGCCAATTCAAGTCTCTTTAATGCTGAGATGGCTAAGGTTGTTCCTGGAGCATTTGTCTCAAGAGTGACCTTTGGGAGCAAATGCATGGCCTCGGCGCCCCTCTCTCCCGCGGAGTGCCCAGAGCCTGCCTGCTGCCCTGCCGCCTCTCGGCAGGAGCAAGATGTACAGTGCGCTTCCCACTGGGGCCAGATTCGCTGCCAGCAGCCAGGCGGCAGGCTTGCCTCTGCAGTGACCCGCCCATGAGGCCAGAAATTTTGCCCTCTTGAGTGGCAGTTGATTCTCACCGAAAACATCTTCCTTCTTGCAACTAGACATTATTTCATTGTCGTTTCATCTCCACTTTTAATGAAAAAAAAAGTGGAGAGTACAGAAGAGGGGGAGGGGGGAAGAGAGAAAATATTCCCTGTATATTGCTCACACTTAAACACACACACACACACACACACACACACACACACACACACACACACACACACACAAAGCACCTCTACAACTTTCTAAAGTTACAGAAGTGGGTTCAGATCAGCAGGAAGTTTTCTTACAATTGTAATTCTCCAGTTGAAATAAACAAGAAGCAAGCTGAGATCCTATCTCAGCTATCTGTTAAGTTTACTAATCTTAGAACTTCCCACTTTTGAAAACTAGACTACTAGAGCTAATTAAGTAAAAGCAAGGACATGCTTAACCATGGGATAGATTTCACAAACAAAAGTGAAAGTGAAGTAAAAATACAGCGAGCTCCTAATTAGAACAAGGGAATGTCAGAGAAGGACACAGGGTCAGTCAGCCTCCAGATTTTTCTGCGGCCGTCCTACTTTTTAATTTGTAAATTTGAAAGCACCCTGGCACGATGATGAAGGAGTTATATAACTAGGTCCTAATTCTACATGATTCAAAAGTAGTGATTCCTCGACAGGAGTCACTATTCAAATTCACATTAATAGTGTAGCAATGAGCAAGTCACTGACATGTTAAAGGAATGATTGAAAAACAAAATTGTGATGGCAGCTGTCAGCTTTCTAAGGCAGGTCAAGGTTTTGCTTCCAAGTGTTCAATGCAGTAAGTTAGTGATGGTCTATTAGCAAGTATGACAGCCAGCTGACAGTGGCTGTGTCATGACTATGTGATGTGGCGGCGCTGAACACTCCTTTCCACATTCCATTCTGCATTCTGTTCACATCTCACAATTACCTTGTTTACATGCTGATGTGACTGGTTGTTTGCTTGTCTGGCTCCTCCATGCTTGCTTTTCTTAGGACACAATACAGTGCCCCGTAAGTGGGTGGCATTTAATAAATGGCTCTTGATAGGATTGGAGTTTTGAGCATTGATGATGATTTGGTTACTGTTTGGAAGTACTGGGGTTTGAACTTGGGGCCTTGGACATGGTGTTCTACCACTTGGCCCACATCCCCCAGTCCTTTTAGTTTTATTTTTTTTTACATAGGTCTTTGGGTTTTCATAGGCCTCTGATTGTGTTCTGTCTACTTCCATCCCCTCCATAGTAGAAATTACAGATCTGAATTATTATGACAGGGCCTTGGATGGATATCAAAAGCATAAAACAACAACATTTATAAATCTTTTTAAAAGTACAATACTGGCATAAGAACAGAAACACAGACCATTAGAACAAAATCAAAAGTCCTGAAATATGTCCAAACATAGACGATCAACTAATACAATGAACAATGGATAGTCAGTCAATAAGTAGTACTGCAAAAACTGGTCTGCACAGGCAAAAGAAAGGAAACTTGGACTCTTACCTTATACCATTTACAAAAATGGACTCAAAATAGAAAACCTAAATATAAGGCCTAACCATAGGAAGAAAACAGAGAGTTACAGTTTGACACTAGCTTTGACCAATGTTTCTTTGGATAGCCTACCAAACGCTCAAGTTAAATAAGGGAGACTAAATCAAACTAAAATGATTTTGCACAACAAAAGAAACAAAACTGAAAGACAACTGATGCACTGGGAAAAATAATTGCAAAGCATTTCTAGAAAACTATAACTCAGCTGAAGCTCCTATAGTAGCTGAGAACAAAAGATCTAATCAAAAATAGATAAAGGACCTGACAGATATTTCTTCAAAGAAGAAGGTCAGTGAAAAGATAGTCAACATCATCAGCTATTTACATCAGCAGATACAAATAAAAACCAAGTTACCACCTTAATTAACCCTGTCAGGATGGATGAGGTAAAAAAAAAAAAAAAATAGCCATCAAGTGAGGGCAAAGATGTAGAAAACAGGAAACTCTGTTGATGGGAGGGCAGATGGTTGAAACCACTGTAGAAAACTGTATGGAGGTTCCAAAAGACAATAAGGATAGAACTACCATATGACCCACCAGCCCCCCTTCTTGACATATACTGAGGGAGATGAACTCACCAGCTCCTAAAGATTAAAGTTGCATGTACAGTGCAGCATTATCCATGATAATCAAGGTACAGAAGCAATCAAAATGTCTACTAATAAATGAAGAGGTTTTACAATGGTATTTATTCAGTGGACTACTATTCAGCCGTAACAAAAGAAAACCCTGCTATTTGTCACAAATAGATGGACAGGGAGGACAAATGTAACAAAGTCAATTAAGTCAACTAAGCCAGACACAGAAAGACAAATCTTGTATGATCTCAATTGTATAAGAAATACTTTTTTTCTTTTAAAGTGAGAGTTCAACATACAAATGATGACACAATGGTTATGACAGGGAAGGCATGAGAAAGGGAGTAGACATATAGGTCAAAGAAAATAGTAGAAAGTTAGGATAAAGAAGCTTAGACCAGCAATCTGAAAAATTAGGATTTTAAAATTAATAGGATTTTATGGTCTTAGGGATTTTATTACATAAGTAGATTTTAGCTGTTCTTGTAAAAAAAAATACCTGAGATATGCTAATTTACTTTGCTGTATGTAGTAACCATTTTGCTATGTATATGTATCCTATAATATCATTTTATAAACTTCAAACACAATAAAATTTATTTTTAAAGTTATATCAATGGACTGGGATGTAGCTTAGTGGCAAAGCGCTTGCCTCAAGTGCAACATCCTGGGTTTGATCCCCAAAAAGAAAATATAAAAAAACTGTATCAAATATGTAATAAAAATGTTAAATATAGATTTCATTTATTATAAATGGTTTTTGTTTATTTCAAGTGGAAAAGAGGGAGAAGAAAAAGAGAACAGAAAAAGCAAAAGAGAGAGGGCTAGATGAAGGTCATATATACCTGTAGTCCTAGATACTCAGGAGGCTGAGATCTGAGGACCTCAGTTCCAAACCAGCCCAGGTAACAAAGTCCACAAGACTCTTATTTCCAACAAAAATAAGCATCAAAATAAGCCAGAAGTGGATCTGTGGCTCAAATGGTGGAACACTATCCTTGAGCATAAAGCTCAGAGACAGTGCCTAGACCCTGACTTCTAGCCCTGGGACAGCCACAAAGGAGAGAGAAGAGGGAGGAGATACAGAGAGAGAGAGAGAGAAAGACAGACAGACAGACAGACAGACACAGAGAGACAGACAGAGAGAGGAGGGAGAGAAGAGAAAGAGAAAGGGAAGGAGAGGAAGATAATATGTTGAGAGATAATGTTAGAGAGAAAGGGCAAAAAAAGAGAGAGTCAACTCAAAAGGCTAAGGTAACTGCTCAATAACCACATTAAAAAAAAAGTATCACCTGGTGCTTATATCCTGTGAGCTCGTGTCCTATTTCTTTCCTGTCTGCTTTTTGACATGTACGTGTTTTGAAGTTTGGAATTCAGAGGTCCTGTCCACAAACATCACCAACATTTCCCCATGCTGAAAAATGGAACACTTCACTTAAATTGGATGTGGGTATTGGTAATAAATTCATCTTACCCTGGACATGGCCCTACCAGTGAGAGGAGAGCCAGAGCCCAGGCACTGCCAATTTAGCATCACCGGCTGTGCTAGGTCACTGTGCTCTCTAAGAAGCTACCTATGTCCAAGTGCATCAGAGGGATCCAGTGGAAAATACTTACCTACACACACACACACACACACACACACACACACACACACATGCACACCTCATAAAGCCAGAGTGTTACGTTTACAAAGAAAGAAGAAGAGCTCTGTTGGGAGTCAGGGACATTCTTGAAGTGGGGTGACTGAGGAGAGGCTTCACAGCCATTAGAATTCCTAAGCCAAGCTCTTTGGCAAATGTAGTGTTAGCAATGTTATGGGGCATCACATTTCTGTCCTTCTAGAAGCTTTCTTGAGCAGTATAAACTCTATCTGTGATGCTGCTCTCATTTTTTTTTCTAACAAAAAAAGCAAAGAAAGAAAACCACAAGAACAAAAATAAAAATATGTTCACATAGTACTTGGATTTCAGTATGTGCCTTATAAATCAGATAATACATTTCTTGTGCATATTTCTAGCATAAATATATGTGTATTAATGTACCTATTACATCTGCAGATGCATACTTTTATGTGTATACTTACATATTTATCTAGATAGGTAAATAAATATGAAGCACATATATTACTTATAAATTAGGATCAAATAATTTTAATCATTCTAGTTCTGTATGTTTATACAGAGACGTCGAAAAGGAAGCTAAATTAGCTGATTTTTTAAAAAAATTAAACATTTATTATCAGAACAAAGCAAATTTGGTCTAAGACCCTGGAATTTTCCTACAAGTTCTCTCAGGACTTCAGTTTGCTTTTAATATTTTATGCTTCATGATATATTAAAAGCTTAGGTTTGAATGTCTTGTACAGTGCCCTCTAATCCTCATAGTTAGCTCTAGGACAAAAAATTGGAGTGGCCAATTTCTTTTTAAGAAGTCCCACACTGAAGCATTCAACATAAAAGTAATCATAACCAAAACAAACACTTGACATTATGCATTTGTAGATACTCCTGCCAAAGATAATTGAGTCCAATTTTATATGAAAATGGTAGTAAAACAGCATTTAGATAACCAAATACTTTGTGGATAATAACAGATTAGCAGGGGAATTGAGTTTTGTTGCTTTCATATCTTAAAACATTGAGCTGCATATTGGTTGGTGACTCACACCTATAATCCTAGTTACTCTGGAGGCTGAAATCTGAGGATTGAAGTTTGAAGCCAGCCCAGGCAGGAAAGTCCATGAGACTCTTATCTCCAATATATTACTCAAAAAAGTCAGAAGTAGTGCTGTGGCTCAAGTGATAGAGAGCTAGCTTGAACAAAAAGAAGCTCAGAAACAGTGCCCAGGCTCATAGTTGAAGCCCCAGGACGGGCAAAATAAAATAAATTGACATCTTACTAATGCATTGTTCATAAATTACAATTATGCCTCATCACAGAAATTCAAACTGCATTTAAAATAGACCATTTCCTAGGTCCACCTTACCATGATGTGTAGAGCAGGCTTCCTGGATGGACTTAATTTTTAAGGATCATCTTGTCATATAAGGAAAATTATTGTCAGGTCATCAAACCTTATGAACTAAAAAGACAGTTCACTGCTGTTTCCAGTTCAAGCTTGGGGAAGGGCTTTAAACTACTATCTATACTACCTATAAAGATAGTAATTCTCATGAGTCAAGTTCCTGATACAGAGTTGCTTGTATACAAAAATAAGGCTGTAAAGAAAGGAAGTTTTCATTTCCCCCAATCTCTGGTACCAAGGTCACAAAAGTTGTAACTTTAAAAAAGATTTAGAAAGTCAAATACTTGCCAGACTTTGTTCCTCCTCTTACCTACGGTCTAGTAGTTTGTACCTGTAACCCTTGCTATGCAGGAGGCTGAGATCTGAGTACCAAGGTTCAAAGCCAACTCAAGAAGAAAGGTCCATGAGACTCTTATCTCCCTTTCACCAGCAAAAAGCCAGAAGAGTAGCTATAGCTCAAATGGTAGAGTACTAGCCTTGAGCAAAAAAAGCTCCTAATACACACACACACACACACACACACACACACACACACACACACACACACACACACACACAGCCTATAATCTGGTACTCTTCCTCTTTCCTGAGAATTCCCTGTGAGTTGTGCTCTAAAACTTTGGAATCCACCTGAACGAGTTAAGGAGAACTGAACTTACTGGGAAGAGTGAAAATTCCTTTGAAGGCTGCAGGAAGTATTTTAGTAGTTGTACTGCTTTTCTTCTTCCAGCCCTGTATGGAGTAAATTCCACCTAATGCTAAAAGAATACTCACTTTGATCCATCATTCCTATGCAAACACTGATTTCTTTAGACCTGTTTTTTGTCTGGTCTTTTACCACACCAGCACAGAGTAGGTTTTTTTAATTCTCATTTGTATTGTATAATTCAGATGATTAGAACTTAGGCACCTCTGGGCAGAACTCTTATCTGCCCCTGTGTTTATAAAGCATTATGTATACTTACTGCACTCTATAAATAATAATAACAGTAATCACCCTCTATACAAAATTAGAAGGTGAGCATATTCAACCAGTTTAGTATGCTGATTTGCTTTACTGCTCCCTAATTATCCCATGAAACCTATGGGATAATGGGCACTGCATTATACAATCTTCCAAAAATATATTACTATATATTCTGGTAGGCAATGCACCTGTGCTTTTCTTCCACCCACCTCTGAGATTCAGAAATGGCAGGGTGATACTTAAGTTGTGTTCATGTTGCAAACTATTCAAAGTAATTTTCTTTTTTAGCCTTTTCCACCCCAAACCCAGCCAGCATTAAGGATAGTTAAAATATATGTGTCTACAGGGGTAACTTGAATAAGAAGATGGGAGGGAATTATCTGCCCACACACACAAACCAGCTAGTGAGTTATTCACTCCACTACCTTCCCCAGGATATAGGGGCCAAGGGGATTGGTGCAAACTTTACCTGGTGGGAACCATTTATGACCACTGTTATGAGCTGCTGGGGCTTTTTCCTTGACAAAACAACAATCAGAAAACATGCATTGGCTGCCAGGCACTGGAGACTTATGATAATACTCCTAACTACTCAGAAGGCTAAGATCTGAGGGCTGCAGTTCAAAATCAGCCCAGACAGGAATGTCTGTGAGACTCTTACATCCAATTAACTATCAGTAAGCTCAAAGCAGAGCTGTGGCTCAAGTAGTAGAGTGCCTATCTTGAGCAAAGGGAGGGGAGAGAGAGAAAGTGAATGAGAGGGAGAAAGTGATTGAGAGTGAGAGAGAAAGGAGAGGGAGGGAGAGGAGAGGGAGAAAGAAGTGAGAGAGAGAAGGGGAAAGGAAGATGTAGGTGGGAGGACGGGGAAGGAAGAGAAAAAGGAAAAATTAGCATTTCTTTTTGAGATTATGTCTCCCTATGTAACCCAGGTTGGTCTCAAACTCTTGCCTTAGCCTCTTGAGTACTGGGATTTCAGGTGTGTATTGTGCTGCCACACCCAGCTCAGCCTTGACTTTGTTGAGAAAACAGTGAACTGCTTTTATTTTCCAACACAGAACAATCACGGAAGACGCAGTGAACAAATAGGCAGCACTGCTGATCTCTTCCTGCGACGAACTTGCCAGGTTGAAGTAATTAAGTTAGTGCTGCAGCCTAAATCATTGAGCAGACAGGTTCCTTGGCCAAAAGCGTCAGAAAAGCAGTACTGTGCAAAACTGGAGTCCTCACAATATTGTACTACATAGGAAGAGGGAGCTCCTTGACTGTTTTTAGCCCAGGATTTTTTTTTTTACCCCCACTCCGATGCAGTCAGAATTTAATGTGTCAGAACTGAAACCCTGGCCAGAGACTTCTGCAGTCAAAAATTTCGATGTCTGTATATTCAGCCTTCTCAATTAATTGGATGTAGTGCCACATAGTAAAAACTCCTTTGATACAGTTGCAGGAATACCTGAGGGAGTTCTCAGGAAGAACTGCTAGCTGCCCACACAGCTGGAGCCCTGGCAAAGGTGCCAAGTCTGCACTAAGCAAGCCACTCCTGGTTCTTACCTGTACAGCAAGACCTGTTGATTTTTACAGCATAAGGTGCTTACCTTGAGATATTGTCATGGCATTACTCAATACACCAAAGTCATCTTTGGGCAGGAACATATTCATTTGAATTGCTTACAAAAAAAAAAACAAGCAAACAAAACCCAAAAACATTCTCTGGAACTAACCTTCAAATTTATGTGCCAAAGACCATAGTAAATAAGACAAGCATGCTTCCAGAAAGCTCTAAATGATAAAAAAGAGACATGTACAAAGACTCTAACTGATTACATCTGAATTTTCCAGCTACACATTTTAGATTAAAATCATGAGAAGATATGACCTATTCATTGCTGAGCATATACATGTATTGTGTGTATATATATGCCTATCTATATCTAATCTATATATCTGTATCTATATCTATATTTATATGGAGAAATACAGAATCATGTCATTTTGGAGGCTCAGGCAGGGGATAGATTCAAGTGGAGTGTTTGCATCTCAGAGGTCTATTGACTTGATGATCTATTAAAGACCCGTACAAGACACAGAATTTACTCTAAGTATTTTAAGAATTCAAAGTTCCTTTGTATAATGACTTAAAGGTAGAAAAATAAGCTCACATTGTTTATTAAAAAGAAAAAGAAGAAAGGAATGAAGGTCTGAGGGCATGGCTTAACTATTATAGTGCCTGCCTAGCAAGCACAGAAGCCTTGAGTTCAAATCCAAGAACTCATCCCATCCTACTAAGGAAAGTATGCAGTGACTTAATATCTTGGATTCAATGCTAACAAAACCACTGGAAAAATCTAGAAGAAAATGCTCTGACTTGAATTTTCAGAAATACTATGCAAAAAATAGAAATAAAAAATAAAACTAAATCCTGAACTGAACTCCCAGACCAGCCATGTTCTCTGATGCCCCCACTGGAGATATACGCTCACAACAACATCCTACCTAGACTTCTCAGTTAAAGCTATTTCTTCAAATTCAGCAAAAGCAAGAGATGCCAGTGAAGAATGATGGTGATTTTTATGTCCTTCTTTGCTAGCAGAAGTGGCCAAAGCTGGATACTGTTATTTTAGCAATTACTTTAAGGTTTTTCATATTAATCTTTAACTTATTATACCATACATTGCTAATCTGTCTTCAACTTTAAGTGATATTGCTCCATGATACAGTTTGTCTATAGTTGGCTTCCGTTTTACATCTCCTGAGTTTGGGCTATCATTGTCATACATTTTATTTCTATGTGCTTTAAACTCCACAAACACTGGATTTTATTTCGGCTGCAGTCAATTTGCAGAAATTTGAATATTTTCCATTTATTTAAATTAAATATATAAGGTCATTTTGTACACACACACACACACACACACACACACACACACACACACACACACACATACACACACACACACACACACACACACACACACACAAAGTTACCATTTCCAGGGCCTTTTATTCTTGTAAATGCATCCTGATTTCCACCCAGTATTTTTATTTTAACTGAACAACAATCTTTAACATTTCTTACAGTATTTCTTTGGTGCTGATAAAAAACATTGTTTAACAGATGATTTCCAATAGTTTAGTTGTTTCTGCCACAAAAGTACAATGCTTATTACTTTTTCTTTTCTTTTTCTTTCTTTTTTATTTCTTAAGGTCTGAGACTGGGTTTCAAATCCAGTACCTGACACTTTCACTCATTGGCTGGCACTCTAATGACTGAGCCATGTCTCCACCTTTTGTTAACTCCATCTTGACCAAAGCAGAAGTCAAAGCCCACTGGATCAATGCATACTAGGTTAAGATGTCTTTGGAAAGTTTTCTAGGATTATCAAGGAGACATTTCCCTTGTGTCCTCCAACCAGGACCTCTTCTGGGGACCTGGTCTCACTGTAGTAATCCTAACCAAAATCTCAGAATAATTCCTGCAGATACCAAGCTGTTCTGAAATTTATCGGGGAAAGCAAAGCAATACATCAAAAGAATTTTGATAAAGAGAATACAGTTGAACAAATGAATCCTGATAAAACCAGTCCTGATGAGTTCAGGATTAGAACTGGTAGCAAGTCGAACTCTCCTATATTAACTGGTAGCAACTGGAACTGGAATAATTGTTAATAATGATGTAAAAATGATACAGCCACTCTGAGAAATGACTTGTTTCTTATCAAGTTTAAAAATGTATACATTTACCAAATGATCTAGATATCCTTCTTCTGAGGATAGAATCAAAATAAAAATTTATTTTCATACAAAGGTCTGCGTGCAAATATTCACAGCAGCATGACTCATAGCCACTAGAGACTGGAACTAACCCATATGTTCTTCAACAGGAGAATGGAAGAACAACTGTGACACATCCACATAATAGAATGACGACAACAACGACGATGATGATGGAGGAGAAGGAAGAGGAGGAGGAGGAGGAGGAGACAACAAGGAAGAAGGAGGAGGAGGAAGAGGAGACGGAGGAAGAGAAGGAGGAGGAGAAGAAGAGGAAGAGGAAGAAGAAGAGGCAGCAGCAGCAGCAGCTACCACCAATACATGAAATAGATCCAGGCACTGGTGCTTATGACTATAATTCTAGCTATTCAGGATGCTTAGATCTGAGAATCACCTTTCAAATCACCCAGGCAAATATATCTGAGTGACTCCTATCTCCAATTAACCAGATAGAAATGGACACGTGGGTCAAGTGTTAGAACACTAGCCTTGAGTGAAAAAGCTGAATGAGAGCCCATACTTATATACAAAAAGGAAAAAAGAGGGAGAGAGGAAGAGGAGGTGAAGGAGGAGGAAGAGGATGAGAAGGATAAGGAAGGAGAGAGAGAGAGAAAGGCAGAAGGGAAGAAAAGAAGGGACAGAAGAAAGGAAGTAAAGAAGGAAGGTAGTCAAGAAGAAAGGAGGGAGGGAAGGAAGGAAGGAATGAAGGAAAGGAGAGAGGGAGGGAGGGAGGGAGGGAGGGAGGGGCCAAGAGATGAAAAAGAATGAAATAGTAGGAGGGAAAATCACAAGTGCACTATGTCAAATGAAATAACCAGAAACAAGAAAAAAACCAAATGATTCCAATCTGTACAACCTGGACAACAGAAACAGTTATGGAGAAGAGAACAATAGTGAACAATGGTGAGGGCTCAGAGAAGAAATTTTAAGACAAAGGGTAAGCATGCAAGTATTTGGGGTGATGATGCAACTGTTGGGTTACTGCATTGTGATGGTACTAGTTTGCGACTTTATGCATTTGTGAAAACTCACAAAACTAGAGTGAGCTCTATTGTATATAAATCGTAAAACAAAAATTTGAAAACCTATATCCTAAATATTGCAACACCCACCACTTCCCCATGACTCAGCTTCAAGAATACAGGCAAGTAGGCATATTCCCCAGGGCTATAGTCTAGAGAGCTCTTCTCTTGAGATATAAAAAGATGGAGTGAGGCAAAGATTTGCATATACTGACATTTGAGAAGACTCTCCTGAAACAGCTGGACCTCGTCTGTAAGAGAATCATAAAGCTCCTAGAGCTATGTCCTTCCACCTTCTTAGAGTCTATTGGCATCCTAGAAGCCAGAAACATTTGAGGAAAACTTTTGTCATGAAAGACAAGAGGCAACCTAGACACGGGAAGGAATAAAATTCAATAAAATGAGACATTGCTGCAAGCTGAAGATTTTAAGACTTTTATTTAATATCCTCATAGAACTATGGTAGGACATTGCTTCTACCTTAAAAAGAACAATGAGAAGATCATATGGCAATTGAGAATTTCTAGCAATTACGTGTGGACTACATTTTAAATATCAAACAAAATTTGAAGTTTCAGAAAGGTTAGAAAATATGTTGAACAATGTCTTTCAGAAAGAAGAAAACAAGGAAGAAAACTTCTGGAAAAGTTCATAATTCAAAATCCCACATCCAAATAATAATACAGAAAAAGAAAACAGATGTCAAAGATTTGGCTCATAAAAAGTTCAAAATAATTCCTAGCATTATGAACTCAGAAAAGGAAGAATTCAAACAAAATGTCAGTAATCACTAAATAAAGGTTTAATATCCATAATACACAAATAGCTCCAAATATAAAAAAGAACAAATCAATCTAGCTAATAAATAGGCAATACTGGCTGATCATATATTTCTTAGAAGAAATGCAAATGTCTAATAGATACATGAAGAAATAGTCAATATCATTATCTATCTCCTGCTAGTCAGAATGGCAGCACGGGGGGGGGGGGGGTGGGAATGTGGGGGTAAGAATCCATCATAAAATAACCACTATGGAAATCAGTATGGATATTTCTAAAAAAAAAAAATAGACCTTCCTATGACCTTACCATACCATTATTGAGCAACAATCCAAAGGAGTATAAACCAATATGCCAGAAAAACACCTGCATAATCTGTGCTTATTGTAGCATTGTTTACAATAGCCAAAATGTATGGAATTATCATAAAGAAACAACCTTGTATTAGTAATGTATGCTAGTTCAAAATAAAATAAACTTAAAAAGAGGTATATGAGGGCCAAACAAATAAATCAGACCCAAATATATGCTAAAGAGAACTGGGTGCAGTTAAAGAATCTGAAGGATGTTACACTTTCTACAGTAGATACTGGAAGCAAGAAGTCTATGGAAGACTATATCAGAATAATGGGAAAAGATTAGTGTCTGTAGCCAGCTACCCTATCAAAAGTATAAAGGTGATATAATCACATTTTTAAGGTATTTGAGCTCTTAGAAATGTTACTTGCTGATTCCCAGGTGCTATTTCTCAAGAAGCTACTGGATAATATTATGAAGAAAAATAAGAATGTAAATTTTTAAAAAGAAGTAAATCTATGGGACTTAGGGGCCTAATACAGGAGTAACTGTGTAAGAGTCTCAGGATGGCCTGTCTGCAATGTGCCATGTCAGACTGGAAGACAGGAGGAAGAGAAGGGTAGAAAAGGTGGAAAGATCCCAGATATATGACTCCTGGAAAAATAAGTCGAAAATTTATAAAAATATTATCACCAATTTTAGAATTATTAATGACCCATGCACATTTTCTAATAATTTCTTTGTTTTTATTAGCATGTTTTAGTTGTTACAAGATGGATTGATTCTGATATATCTATATTTGTTACAATGTTACTTGTGAAAAGTTGGAGAAGAATTTATAATGGTAATATTTTAAAATCTGACAAATCAAAAGAAAAACACCAACTCCAAAGAAAACAAAATCTCATGAAGAAGAAAATAATAGAACAAGATTATGTTCAACACAAAACTATAACATTGGGCCAAGTATGTGGCTCCCATCTATAATCTTCAGCTATTTCTGAGGCAAAGAATAGGAGGACTACAGTTTCAGGCTACTCACAGGAAAAAAGTTAATGAGACACCCATTTCACCAAATAAGTCAGGAGTGATGGTAAAACTTGTAATCACTGCTACATGGGAGGCAAAGATAGGAGGATTCAGTCTAAGGCCAACCCTTTCACAAAAGCACTCTAACTGAAAAAGAAACCCTGGATGGGTGGCTCAAGAGGTAGAGTACCTGCCTAGCAAGTGTAGGTACCTGAGTTCAAATCCCAGTACTTCCTAAAATACTCAAACAAAAACCCTGTTCAATGATCAATGATTTTTATTTAAAATTGTGCATATATTGGGGGGATGGAAGAAAGTAGACACTGAAGACTGAGTGATCTCATGGGAGTTCCTAATGTTCAAATCAGATAGCTACTTACCAGAAGAAATAGCTAGCAGAGGTCAAAAGGTTGTTTCTGAGATTGGGGTATTAGTGTTATTTTTTTGGATGCCTTAATTGGAAAAAAAATCAAAAATCTCCATGCATGATAAAAATTTAATCTGTGTGTATATGTGTGTGTCTATCCGTCTGTCTGTCTGTCTGTCCTACAGCTTGAACTCAGGACCTGGACACTGTTCCTGAGTTCTTTGGCTCAAGGCTAGTGCTCTAACTTGAGCCACAGCTCCATTATTGGCTTTTTTTTTTATTGTGAACTGAGGATAAGTGTCTCATGGACTTTTTGGCTGGGCTGGCTTTGAATCACCATCCTTAGATCTCAGCCTCCTTAGTAGCTAGGATTATAGGTATAATTAAAATTTTCAATTACAATGGCCTTGTTGTGAGTCAGAATGGAAAGTCAAAAGACAATATTTTTGGAAAGCAAAGGAAAAAGTTCTCTTTTTCTCAGATCTGCCTAGGCATAGACCAGTCTGTTCATAGCTAGTTAAGAAAAGGACTCCGAATGATTCTAAACTTCTCCTTCTGCTCTTACCATTGTTTTTTTTAGAGAAAGCAAAGGAATAAGAATGCCTGTATTTCATGGGTTTTCTTTTACCTCCATTTTTGCGATCTTTTTAAAATAGGTTTTGTGTTGTTGTTTTTGTATTGTCAACACAGTCCATCAACACATTGATGCCCTGAGCCACTGACTACCAGCCTTTATAAGAAGACAGGTCTTGACAGGATGGATTGGCAAGGAAAATGTCATGAGGGACAGCAAAATACAGAATCAGGTTTTAGCCACATCAGCTTTTAGATTCTCCAAGAAAGAATCTGGATTCCGAACAGGTTCCAGAATGGCTTTCCTGAACTAAAGACCTGAGTCAAAGTCAGCATGATCCAGAACTGAAATGCTTTTCTGAGCCCTGGTGAGTTATTTTTGTTTGTTTTGTTTTTTGTCGGTTGTGGGGCCTGAACTCTGGGCCTGGGCACTGTCCCTCAGCTCTTCAACTCAAGGCTAGTATTCTACCACTTGAGCCACAGCGCCACTTCTGGCCTTTTCTGCTTATGTGGTGCTGAGGAATCAAACCCAGGGCCTCATGCATGCAAGGCAAGCACTCTACCACTGAGCCCCTTCCCAGCCCCTAAGTGGTGAGTTTTCAGGATCAGGAGGGATTCCTCTAGGACTCTGGGAGCAATATAAAGCTTGTCACTG
Organism: Dipodomys spectabilis; assembly: GCF_019054845.1. NCBI lineage: Eukaryota > Metazoa > Chordata > Mammalia > Rodentia > Heteromyidae > Dipodomys > Dipodomys spectabilis. The sequence continues at coordinate 9,791,580 of NW_024870773.1, forward strand.
TCTCAGGACAAGGCAGGATGATACTTAAGAGAACCTTGGAGACAACTGAATCCTTACTTGGGTGACATTTGTTGGCTCAAGCCATCTGTGAGTTCTTGTTGTATTGTATTAGGTATATTAGGTATACAAAACACTATGGCCCTAATTGTGAGAGTTTGGCTCAAATGAACCAGGTGAAGAAAAAGTTCTTAAACTTTTACTTGCAAAGAGTATGGAGAGATTTTTGTTCTTATTTTAAAAAACAGATTATTGGTCTAAGTTTTTTGTTGTTGTTTTTACATTTTATATTGAGTGGCATCTATTTGTGATGTAAGGAAATCCTGTCATGCAATTTCTCTGCACACACCTGTATTTCTGGCATTCATTCTGCTTCCTTGGATACAACCTCTTTGTTCTAACTTTTGTCTACTTTCTACTTGGCTGGATTCTACCTATTTTCTTTCTGGTCTTCTGAATAGAGGTAGGGTTTTTTTGTTTGTTTTTTTCTTTTTTCATTTTGTTGCTTTTTTCTATGCTTTTTGGTAAGGTAGTTTTGTTTTTGTTTTTATTTCTAGCCTTGTAGGTAGGTTTCCTTGAAACTTTAACATGCTCTCATACAAAACTCTACTACTAGTCAATAGCTTTATCTTCCTGCTGAATAAAGGAAGCATGGAAGACTACTTAGCCCAGTTACCTGCATCAGAGATTACATGATGCTGTCACCTAGCCTTCTAATTTATGGACTTACTTGCAGTATTTTCACTTGTGTGAACCTGGTAAGAATTAGGATAAGTGTTGCTGACACTACTGCATCTAAATGAACTCCTCTATCCACTATCCCCAGAGATTAAAAGCAATCCTTACTCCTGTGTTAATAGTATTCTTTGATATTTTATAATTAGTTTGATCACATAGCCACGTGTACCAAAAGTAATGTGCATTTCCTTTTGTGTATTTTTTCAACTTTTGATGGTGGTGGTGGCACTGTGGTTTGAAGTAAGCATTGTGAGCTTGCTAGGCCAAATCTCTACCACTTAAACCACATCTCCAGCCTTTTTTGGCTACAGTTATTTTTCAAATAGAGTCTTGCATGTTTGACGTGGGGCCTGCATCAGACTGTGATGGCTCTGTTTCCATCTCCTTTATTGGTGGAATTACAAATGTGTACCATCAGGCCCAATTGTACTTTTAGACTCTTCATCTTTGGTTGTACCGAGGTTTGAAGTCATAATTGCTAAACAAGAACTCTATAGCTCTTTTTCTAGCTCTTTCCCAGCTCTTTCCCACCTCTTTCCCAGCTCATTCCCAGGCCTTTTCCAGCCGTGTGGAGGGCCAACATGGCCTGGTGCCAGCCAGAACGATGAATAAACCTACTCCTTACCTGAATACCATGTGCGTGGTGCTATTCTTACTTGGCCACCTCTTTTTAAAAACCTAACATAAATTGTGCTGAAACCTGGGAAGGGCTTAAAGTCAGGATAGTTGGGATTCCTCTCCATTTTTTTTCTCTTTTTTTCTTTTTTTTGTTTTTCCCTTTTTGCTCTAAGGAATACCCACAGTTCTGACCGCCTTTTGCGAACCCGTCTGTCTGCTGTGGACACATGTGAAGACAATTGCTGGCCTTCACATCCATGTCCACACCACTTCTCTACTCTGGTGAGTGAAACTACTCTCTATGGTTCTCTGTTGCTCAATCTCTGTCCAGATGTGGCGCCATGCCAGAGAGCACCTATGGCCTTTAGCTGAAAGGCCGGTCACCTCTGAAGCCGAGGATGCTTGGTTTTGGGGCTTGGCCATTTCTCTCTAGAGGGCTCTGGGGGAAGTCGGGACGCCGCTTCTGCCTGGTCAGCTCTCCTTCACTCACCAGACTGACTCTCCTACATATTTAATGGGGTCTACAAATCATGCCCGAGCGGTGAAACCCCTTTGAAATGTCTCCTGCGCTCCCTGGAAAGCCAGAGCACCTAATTTTTATGCCATTCTCAGATGTAGACAGTTTTTGCCACTGCAATGGTAAATAGTCAGAAGTCTGTTTACTTTCAGGTTCTCTTTGCTCTCTCTCTGCCAGTCATGTCCAACTTTCCCTATCTCTCCCTTTCTCTTTTCTACATTTTGGCTTGTGCCCTGAAGAGTGCGATGCAGGCTGGGTCCGGGGACCCCCCTCTAGGTTCCCTCTCAAAGGCTAGCCAATGTAGGCTTGATCTATTTGTTCAGGGTTTCTTTGCATTTTTTCAGAAATTCGCCATCTTGAATTCTCCATCTTGGCCACATGGTGGGTTAAGGGTCTGGCCCCATCTGACCCTTAACCTTCCACTAAGTTTACTACTCCATCCATCTATTCTAAGGTGCCTTACTAACAAGTTGCTCTTTTCACAGGCCCTGGTAACTGAGGCCCAACCATCTGATGTGCTTTGTTAGCAAATATTTCTAAACATTATTGTCTAAATTTTAGGTTTTGAGTTTTGCCGTTCTTGTCTTGTGTTGTGTATCATACTACTGACTACGTGGTTCTAAAATACTGGGCATATCTGTGCTAAAATTCTTATCACATTTAACAAGTTTTATCATTGTAGAATATTTGTTGGTCAATTCTTGATAAGAACCAGGTAAACTCTACTTATTCTACTTGATCTCCTTGTTGTTGGAAATAATAAAGGGCTTTTGTGGCAAAGATTGCAGTTCAAAGCCAGCCCAGGCCGAAAAATCCCTAAGACTCCATTTTCCAACTAACCTTCAAAGAGCCAGGCTGGAAGCATGGCTCAAGACTCATATCTCTAACCAGCCAAACACTTGAAGTGGTACTGTAACTCAATGTCGTAGAGCACTAGCCTGGAGCAGAAGTGCTCCAGGATAGTGCCTAGGCCTTGAGTTCAAACCTCCTTGAATACCAACTGGGACAAGCCATCCCAGCAACAAGCACCTATACTCAGCCAGTCTGGGGAACAAGGGAACATGGAGAGGAATAAGAGGAGATGATGTCACATCAGCTACTTTGTGCCTGCCCTTTCAAAATTAACCAGAGCCGGGAGGCCAGTAGAAGTAAGAAGCCTGTCCATCCAATGTCTATACCTGTCTACCTATTAACAACAGGAATTTATATTCTTGTCTTTGTCATCTGACTTTTCTACTTAGTTGCCAGATGTCAGAAGTAGCTAGGGACATTTTTACCAACATATTAAGCCCCAAGTCTTTCCTCTTGCCATTTATTTGCTCTCAAGCATTTTTCAGCCCCTCAATGCCTCATGAGACTTCTCCAGACTTCATCTAAGGACTCCCACAAAGGGACAGCTGCTGGTCACTGCCTTCTCTAGGAGGGGACCAAATTCCAGCCTTTTACCGCTATTGTTGATGCCCCTTGTCAGTAGGAAGTAGTCAGAGAGAATCCGCACCCTATTTCATGATTATTAAAAGGTTGGAATGTAAGGTCCGCTCTTGGATGGCTAACAGACTCCACCCTCCTCGCAGCAAAGTCTCCACACAGTACCTGCGTTACCTAGGCAACTGGCACACCTGGAAGAGGTCACATCTGCATCTGCTGAGGTCACATCTGAATTTGCTGTGACCACACCTTTCTCCGCCCATACCCTAGATAAGGCCTAGCCCAGGCCCAGACACTCTCTTTTTCTAGTTCTTTTCTAGCTCTTTCCCAGCTCTTTCCCAGGTCATTCCCAGGCTTTTCCCAACCGCGTGGAGGGCCAACATGGCCTGGTGCCAGCCAGAACGATGCATAAACCTACCCCTTACCTGAAAAAAAAAAAAAGAACTCTATAGCTTGAGCCATGCCTCATGCCTTTCTGCTCTATTTAATTAATTAATTTATTTTTAATTTATTTTTTGCTAGTCCTAGGGAGTGAACTCTGGGCATGGGTGCTGTCCCTAAGGTTTTGTGCTCAAGGATAGCACTCTATCACTTAATCCACTGCTCCCTTTCCAGCTTTTTGTGGTTATTAATGAAAGCCCATGGACTTTCCTACTAGGGTTGGCTTCAAACATTGATTCTCAGATCTCAAGCCTCCTGAGTAGCTAGGATTACAGCATGAGCCATAGGCTTCTCTAGTTGTTTCTGAGATAAGGTCTTACTTCTTGCCTTAGCCAGACTAGACTGCAATCCCACTTACATGTCCTCTGATAACAAGCACGTACCACCATGTTCAGCTTTATATTCCTTGAGATGGGGTCTTGTGAACTTTCTGCCTGGGTAGGACTCTCACAGCAATCCTCTCAATCTCTGCCTCCTGAGTAATTAAGATGATAATGAGCCACCTGTGTCTATTTTTAGGATTTTTATAAAAAAAATTTCATTAGTGGCCCTCCCTCTGGAGTTAGTTCTTTTCTGTGCATGGTAATTGCATGTCACTCACCTTGCAGTGTACTCTTGATTATGTTTTGCTGCTCTGCAGGATTGTATGGAATATGGAGAATTCCACAATTTAATTATAAAGGCTCCTGTGGATGAGCCCTTGATTCAAAGCATGGCTCTCCCTTCAAGGGAGGGCTTGCCGGAAAGAATGCATTAACAGATGTCCACCACAGGCTGAGGGCCCATTGTGGCACTCACATACAGCCCATGGCTTCTTGGGTGGCCTTTGCCCCCCCAAACACTAGGCACTCACACCAGGGAGAAGTCAGATTGCATGCTTGTGGACAAAGCCTCAGTCTATCCTCACACTTGTCCCCCTGTGGGCCTGTATTTCCTACCATGACCAGACTCTGGGAAGCACATACCCTGAGTGAGGAGTTGTCTACAGCTGAGCCCCTAATAGTGCTCAGAGCTTCCTGGCACCCATGGCAATAAGTCCCCTGGAATGGGAGCTTACACAGTGGGGACTCATAACGCCAGTCCAGAGCCCTTCCATGCCCACTTAGCTCAGACTGTTGCTTGGAGGAAAAAAATGAATGACAAAAGGTGAAGTCTGGTCCATCAAAGGGACTTCATAGATGTTGTCTCAGAGGATAGCTCTCCCACTACCACAAATATTGAGTTACAGGTGGGCTTGCTTGCCCAAGCCCTGTACCTCTTCATGGAGGGCTCAGTCAGGATGTTGGCATGTCTGAGACTTTTCTGGGTTAAACAGAAGATGGGGACTATTGGAAAGTAGAACAGACTTAAAACTGGGTCATAAGATCCATGGCAAACCCTGTGAGCAAGAGGCTGGCATTTAGAACCCATTTGGATCAAATGGCCAGAAGGGAGGCTAATTGTGAGGCAATCTCCAATAGAAATGAACCTTGAGAAAATGGTGCGGGTGTGTGGCACCGCAGGCTTCTCCAGTCAGCGCTGTCCCAGAGCTCCTCATTCAGGACCTTTGAGAAGGAATAGGCCAGCTAAAGCAGGAGCTGACCTCCCATAAAGGACATTGCATTCTTTTCATCGAGAAGCCCTAGCGCCTTGGTCATACCGTGGCTGTACTCTCTGGGCAGAAAGAACACAAACAGTATAGAGAAGGATGCCATAAATCTGTTAAAAAATCAACTCCAACATTTTTCCAGGATGTCTCATTGGATTCCCTTTCCTCAAGGGATAAATCCTGGGGGATTAAATCAAAGACACCTCTGACTAAGCATTTGACAGTTGTCAACGCCAACCTGCAAGCCTCACAGAGTAACTAGACAGAGACTGTCACTAAACAATGTCACCTTGCTTGGTAAGGGTGCAAGGGGGTTCTAATTCTAACTCCCTCACCCAATAAATATTTACTGACTTGGAAGCACAATGGTAGATTTCTTGAGCGACAAATTTAAGTAAGATTCAATCCCTGCCTGTCAGAACCCAAGACAACGAGGCCTGACTTTCCAGTCACATGAGAGGAAGCTAAAAAAAACAAAAAGGAAGCAAAGAAAGAGGATAATTGAGAGTAAAAGGGCCAAGCACTTCCTCCCCACTATCCCAACAATACATCCTGCCTCCTTTTCTGCCACACAAGCATAGAGAATCAGGAAGATTTGCTCATGATTTCATACAATTTCATTACCTACAGTGAGTGAGATGGATAATACAAACAAAATTGATGGTTCTTTGGAAAGCCACAGCCCAGTTCACCTGGGAAGATAAATCCATGAAGGGGAAAGCCAGGACATGAGGTTCTAACAGGGTCAAGACAAGAATGGAAGGTTCCGGGAAGATAGCGGAGGAGAAGCTGGAGGCTAAACAAGCTCTCGCTTAGAAAGCAGTTTTAGTGTTACAGTGAACAGTCCTAGGCAAGAGAATCACATCAAGTGTGCCATCACAGCCAGAGAGGGAAAATCTGGGCAAGGAGACAGATCTGAGCATTTGTCGGCAGCCATAGCCACCATACCTACAACACAGAGAGTCCGGGACAAAGGAGCCATATGCAGTGGGCAAGCAGATTCTACTCAACACCAGCAAGAATTGACAAGGATCAGATATCTTCATCCTGCACATCGCAGACCAGAGACGACCCAGGAACCAACACTCCAGCGTGAGTAGAAGCCTGACATCCTCACTCCTTCTTAGGGAGCAAAGAACAGAAGGCCACCCCTCCCCCCCCAACCACAAGAGATCTCCATCTTTGATACTGACAAAGGCCCAGCTGAGCAGCTAGCTCCAACTCAGGCCTTGGAAGAAAAAATAAAGAGTCATTTAGCAGGTCACAGGAACCTGCCCTGACCTGCCAGGCTCAACTCTACCCAGGGGAAAGTCACCCCGCCCAGGTAGAGAAAGCTCTGCCCCCAGAGGACTGGCTTTCTTCACTGGGTAAACAGAACCAGAGGCTGCCCTTCCCTACAGCAGCCTAGACAATCCATTGAAATTCAGTAAACATAAACCCTGAGAATGGCTCCAGGGTGGGCTCTGTGAGTTTCTCAGAAGCTAGCCCCTCAGGGAAAAGCTACTGTTTGCTGAAAGGCCTCAACTCTACCCAGAGCCTAGCCTCATCACAGCATCTCCAAACTAGAGGACACAGCCATCTCCCTCTTTTGTGATACTCAAAGAAGATCGGCCTCCCACTGAACTAGCCTGGGAAGAGGATCACAAAATACTGGGTAAAGCAGAGCATTTTTCTGCCTGCCCAAACACACTGACTTAAGAAACCAATCAAGCCACAGGAAAACCAAACACCACAAGCAGAACAGAGACTCCACCAAGAGACTGGTTATGGACACAAGGGAGATACAGGATCTTCCCATCCACCCCACCTCACCCCCTGCCCCACCGCAAAAAAATCAAAGAACTCTTTCTTTTGCATTTTTTAAATTTTTAATTAAAAAAATTGTTTTCTATTAAAATCTTTTTTCTTCTTCCTCTTATTTTTATTTTAGGTGTATATGTGTGTATGTGCTTTTTTAAACAAAAATCTCTACTGACCCTTTGGTCCTTTTTCTCTCTCTCTTTTTTACTTTTTCTTCTTTCATTCTTTTTTGCATGACTTAATTGCTGTTCTGCTCATCCTCAAATGTACCCGTCGTCGATTATTAGACCTTATCTCCCATTGCATATACACTTAATCCAGAAATTTATTACTCAATTCAAAACCTCTTTGGCTTAAATTACTTAATACCAGTATTATTTCTTTATACCTATACAATATTTTAAGTATTTTTATTTTTTATTTTTCCATGTCTCCATTCTATCCCTCCCCTCCTCTCATCCTATCCCTGTTCTTCTCTCAATATTGCATTTTTATTTGCATAATTTATAAGTGTTTCACTTTTTAAATTTAAATTTTTGTTTTTCCATTTTTCTTGTCTTTTTTTCTTCTCTTTCTCCTATCATTCTGTCCAATCCACTTCCTTCTTTGAGATTAGGACTTGGTTAATTTCACTCTCCTTTTACATTTCCACATCCCTCTAACCCTATTTTTCCCCACATTTCTCTCTAAACCTAATAATTTCTGGTTGGCCAAATTCTTCTTTGCTGTTCTTAGCCCATTAATCCATAGTTGTTTGATGCTGAACAGACTATCTGTTGAACTAGATTGTATCTGCAGGCTTTTGACTGTGCAATTACAGGACTTTGGTTGATGCTTGCCTTAAAATAGTATTCTAGCACAAAACTGGTGTTACTTTCATACCAAATGGGCAGAACAAGCCAGAAAAACACAAGAAAAATGTCAAGTCCGGGTATCTCGACTCCCACTCATGATAATCAGATGAAAGAACAGATAATGAACAATCCAGAGGAGAGTTCTCAAAAAGCTCTACAAACACTACTGGTAAACATAGTGAATGAAAAGTTTGAAAACCTGCAAAGGACTCAGTTGAGCGTGATAGGGAGAGAAAGGAGGCAAACCAAAGATTAATACAGGAAGCTCATGAATGTGAGGAAGCTACTCCAAGATTGATACAGGAATTGCGTGAGCAGGTTGAGAACACCCAAAGAGAAATAAAGGAATTGCACGAGCAGGCTAAGAATAGTCAGAAAGACAGGAATTGCATGAGCTGGCTGAGAACAGACAACGAGAAAGTCAGGAATGGTGTGAGCAAGCTGAGAACAGTCAAAAAGAACTACAGGAATTACATGAACGTGAGGAAGCTAATCAAAGAGTAATACAGGAATTGCAAGAGCAGGATGAGAATAGACAAAGATCAATAGAGGCATTCATGGAATCTATAAACAGATAGCTGAAAGAAATCAGGGAGACCACAAAGGGAATGCTAAATGGAGCCCATCAGAAGGAATGGGAGTCCAAGGAAACCATAACCAATCAACTAAGTGATTTGAGAATAAACACTGAACACCAAATTAAGGAAATAAAGAAGTTCATACAAGATCTAAAACAAGGCTCCAACAAAGAATTTGAAGCCATCAAAGCTGACCAATTAGAAGGAAACGAAATAAAAAACAAAGTAGAAAGTCTTGACAGTAGGTTAGACCATGCAGAAGATCAAATCTAGAGGATTGAAGACAGCCTAAATATTATAGAGAAAGAACATATAACTATCCAAGACAAATCCAAGAAATATGGTAGATCTATATAACTATCCAAGACAAATCCAAGAAATATGGTAGATCTATTCAACATTTAGAAGACACCATCAGAAGGCCTAATCTGAGGATAATGGGTGTAGAGGAGCACCTAGAGACAGAAATTAATGGTCTAGGAAATTTTTTAACAGTATCCTAGCAGAGAACTTCCCAAACATGCAAAGAGATAGACTTATTCAGAAACAAGAAGCTTTTAGACCCCCAAATAGACCAGACCAGAACAGGACATCCCACCATCACATTATATTCCACACAGGATCAATTCAGACCAAGGAAAAGATCCTTAAAGCTGTCAAGGAGAAAAGATCAATCACCTATAAAGGAAAACCAATTAGAATCACCTCAGATTTCTCAGCAGAGACAATTAAAGCAAGAAGAGCCTGGAATGACGTATGCCATGCCCTAAAGACAAACAACTATCAACCAAGAATACTGTACCCAGCTAAATTCTCCTTCATAACCGAAGGTCCAATAAAAACCTTCCATACCAAAGAAAAACTGAAACAATATATCTCCACCAAACCAGCCCTACAAAAGATACTTAAAGATGTCCTAAACATTGAAAACCAACAAGACCACAAAAAAGGCCAAGAAACCACACCCAAACTGAGAATCCAAGAGCCATAGCAAGAACCCAGTTGCTGCAACCCCCAAGAAGGTGGATAAAATGGCAGGAACACCCAAATACCTCTCAGTCCTATCTCTCAACATTAACGGACTTAACTCTCCAATTAAGTGACATAGACTGTCTAGTTGGATTGAAAAGCAAAATCCTTCTATCTACTGCGCTTAGGAATCACACCTTGCCCATAAAAACAAACACATTTTGAAAGAGAAAGTCTGGAACAAAATCCACCAAGCAATGGCCCCATAAACAGGCGGGAGTTGCAATCCTAATATCAGATAAAATAGACTTCAAATTAAAATTAGTGAGAAGAGATTAAAAAAAAGTTTGATACATACTAATTAAGGGATCTCTCCTTCAGGAGGATATTACAATTCTAAATCTCTATTTGTCAAACAACAGAGCACCCAATTTATCCAAGAAACACTACTTTCCCTCAAATTTCACACAGACTCAAAGTCATCAATTGTTGGAAACTTTAACACACCACTCTCCCCACTGGATAGATCAACTCAGCAAAAGCTCAACAGAGAAACCGCAGATCTAAACAACTGCATAGATCAACTATTTTAAACAGACATCTACCGAATATTTCACCCAGCAGCATCACAATACACGTTTTTCTCAGCAGCACATGGAACATTTTCCAAAATAGACCACATTTTAGGTCACAAAGCAAACCTGTCCAAATTGAAGTTATACCTAGCATTCTCTCAGATCACAAGGGAATAAAATTAGAACTCAACACCAAAAGCCACCAAAGAAAGTCCTATAACACATGGAGGCTGAACAACACACTGTTGAATCACCAGTGGGTCATGGAAGAGATTAGAAACAAAATTCAAATGTTCATGATATTCAACAAAAATGAGCACACAAATTACCAGCTCCTCTGGGACACAGCTAAGGCAGTACTCAGAGGCAAATTTATAGCTCTGAGTTCTACATCAACAAATTGGAGAGATCTGAATCCAACAATTTAATGAGACATCTGAACCTCCTTGAAAAAGAGCAGCAAGATAAACCCCAATCCAGTAGATGGAAAGAAATAATTAAAATTAAATCAGAATTAAATGAATTAGAATCCAAAGAAACCATAGAAACAATCAACAAAACAAAGAGTTGGTTCTTCGAAAAGATTAACAAAATTGACAGACCCTTAGCAAATCTTATCAGAAAAAGAAGAGAACACACCCAAATAAATAAATTCAGAGATGAGAATGGACCCCTAAGATGAGAATGAACCCCAAGATAAGTATTCAATTGTTTTTTTTACTTTCTTGCTATTGTTTCTAACATATTTATAAGATATTTCTTTGTTTCTTTGTATGTCCCTCCCCCAGGATATAACCCCTGCTTTCACTGTATTGATGTTTGTATAATTTGTGGAGGAGAAGGGAAAAAACAAACCGTTTAACTAGGGATACAGGTGGACCCATTGCAACAATGAGATGTACAAGATGTTATGTCGAAAAATGAACTTTACAACTGTGGCGGGGGGGGGGGGGGGATATGGGAAGGGTTAGGAAGGGGAAACAAAGCAGGAAGCAACAATGCTTGATAAGAAATGTACTGATTATCTTGCCCATGTAATTGTAACTCCTCTGTACAATATTTTCATAATAAAAATTAAAAAAAAAACAAGAATGGAATGCCTGGTGGCTTGTAATATTCAGGGCAAGAAATGGAATCCCCAGAAAACTGCAGTTGGTGGCAGTTGGCCATGAATTCATTGACAAGGAGTGCAGAGCAAGTTTGGTAATTGCCAGAGGTATCAGCAAGGATGATGGGTGTAGATGCCACTGACATAGGAGAGGAGAGTTCAAATTTAAGATGTAAGATTGTACTTCTTGCAAATCCCCATTCAGATCAGCAGACCCTGGCCAGTAACACAGCTACTAAAGGATCCCTATGACTGTGAGCATGGTGTCCTATGGCACTCTCAAACTATCTGAATGGTGTTAGCTGACAGTCTCAGACAAGACCCTTTGAGTTCACCTGAGAAACCCTCCTTTCTCCTTTTTTTCCTTCCCTTTCTTCTTTCCTTCTTTCTTTCTTTCCTTTCTTCTTTCCTTTCCTGCTTTCCTCCCTCCTTCCTTCCTTCCTTCCCTCCCTCCCTCCTCTTTCTCTCTCCCTTTCTTCTTTCTTTCTTTCTTTCTCTCTCTCTCTCTTTCTTTCTTCCTCTCTCTTTCTTTTCTTTCTTTTTTGTGCTGATGCTAGGGCTTGAACTCAGGGCCTGAACACTATCCCTGAGCTTTTGTGCTCAAGGCTAACACTTCGAGCCACAGCTCCACTTTCAGCTTTTAGGTGTTTTAATTGGAGGTAGGAGTCTTGCAGACTTTCTGTTGCTGGCTTTGAACTACAATCCTCAGATCTCAGCCTCCTGAGCTGCTAGGATTATAGGCATGAATCATTGCTCCCAGCTTCTTTTTCTTATTGTCAAAATACCATACAGAGGGGTTACAATTACATGAACAAGGTAATGAGTACATTTCTTTTCTTTTTTTGGGGGGGGGGATCCAGTCGTAGGTCCTGAACTCTGGGCCTGGGGGCTGTCCCTCAGCTCTTCAGCTCAAGGTTAGCACTCTACCACTTGAGCCACAGTGTCACTTCCAGCTTTTTTTCTTTTTGTTTATGTGGTGCTGAGGAATTGAACCCAGGGCCTCATGCATGCAAGGCAAGCACTCTACCACTGAGCCACCTTCCCAGCCCAATGAGTACATTTCTTATCAAGCATTGTTGCCTCCGCCTTTGTTTCCCCTTATCATCCCTGCCCTCCCATCCCCTTCCCCCCGCCCCCCACCCACCAACCCCGCCAAAATTGTAAAGTTCATTTTTTGACATAATGTCTTGTATATCTAATTGTTGCAATGGGTCCACCTGTATCCCTATTTAAACAATTTGTTTTTTCCCTTCCCCTGCACAAATTATACTAACATCAAATACAGTGAAAACAGGGGTTATTCCGTAGGGGAGGGACATGCAAAGCAACAAAGAAATCATCTTATAAATATATTAGAAACAAAATCAAGAAAGAAAAACCATTTGAGTCTTTATCTTGGGGTTCATTTCACCTAACATCAACTTATCTGATGGTTTCTGCTTGTCTCAGACATATACTAGATATTGCAAATAAGGGAAATCATGGGACCTATGTTTCTTTGGGCCTGGCTTACTTCACTTACTATAATTTTTTCCAAGTTTTTCCATTTCCTAACAAATGGGGCGATGCCATTCTTTCTGATGGAGGCCAGCTTCTATTTTTCATCAAATATGCCCAACCCTGCTCTACACTATATGTTACATCAAACCCCTCTCCCCCCCAACCCCACCCTGCCGCCACACATACACATATTAGACAAGGTAGGAAGCTATTTCCTACATTACTTTTGTTCTTGCTAGCCTCAAAATGAACACAACCACTAAATCTACTCTAGAATGATTTACCAGTCTCACTATGAGGAAGTGAGGATTTTTTTAAAAAGTCATTCAATGATGTAGAGAGTTATTAGTTCTGGAATCTCGCCATGTTCTCATGAACAAGATCCCAGAGCCATTGCTCTTAACTCCTGTTCTTAGTTTCTGGAAACTTCAGAAAACATACCTATGTTCACAAGAAGTAGCAAAAATCTGAGCAGCTCTTTTCCTCAGATTTCACAAGTCCTGGAAAATCACTTTCTGTGGGCACAACTCTACAGTAAGAGACTCCTATTAGGCTAGCTGCTGGCCTTGCCTTTCTTGGCTCACATTTAGCTCTTGTTAAGTTTCAGTCCTTTCTTTTTCCTTTCTTGCAGCACCCATAATCTGGACTAAAGTACTTTACACACACACACACACACACACACACACACACACACACACAGAGAGAGAGAGAGAGAGAGAGAGAGAGAGAGAGACAGAGACAGAGACAGAGACAGAGAGAGAGAGAGAGAAAACGTAGCTCCTGGGGCATGGAGGATTTCCACGCATTCCTCATGGGAGAAACCAGCTACACCATCAGTTATCTAAGTGGTTTCCCCTGATGTCTTTGCCCATCAACACTCATCAACATGAACTTTCAATAAATATCCACTTGTTCTGCATCATTTTGTTTCATCTGCTTTACAATCATATAACAAACCTGAGCTGAAGTATGATACTATCTTTTCACCAAAAGGAAATTGTTATGTAGAAGGCAAAAGGCCCGAAAACCCAAAGATGGACTTTAAGAAAAAATGAATGGGGGTGTTGCCACTTACAATAATGCTCTCTTATTACTTCTACTTTGAGTCAGCATTCCACTGATAAGCCCTTAAAAGCATGATTATTGCCTTGCTGGGTGATGCTTTTAGAATGTTCTAATGCACAGTACAACAGTGCACCCAAAGGAATAGAATATGCTGTGGCTCACTATGCTGAGAATCCTTCCATTTACAATACAGCTTTTCTTTGAGTTACATCCTCGAAAGGCAGCTAACTTATTCTCAATGACTCCGTCATTTTAAATAAGTGTGTGCATTTCTAAGCAGTTGAATGAAACAAGAAACTAATAGAAGACTGTGGTGCTTTAAAACAGAGGAGGAAAACCTAAATTATTCATTAAGAGTCATACCTTTCACTTCTTGCATTCACCAGGCCATTCTATGCCCTAGATCAGAATTTGTTAAACTATATCACAAAGACACAGTTACTGAAATATCCACCTGATAAATGATTCTCTTCTGTAAGGACAGTGGTCATATATCTTTGTCTTTTCTGGGGCAATACCAATTTAAATTTATTTTATCCTTTTCTATGAAGGCAGCGTGTTGAAATGTTTACCCAAATGTGATTCTGCATTATACGATTTGGAGATTAGAAAACACCTCTTGCTCTACCACATGTTCTGATTTTCAGTTGATAATATAAGGTCACTGAATCCTCACAAAATGTTGTAATGATATTCCACTACATTTATAATACTTGAGAATCTGAGCTAATTTAGCTTAGACTCACAGAACTGATGGAATGGAAAAATGCTTCTAAGGCAGTGTAATTTATCCTTCTCTTTCAGGTACAGTCACACCTGGATCATACCAGAGTAATGAGAATTTATCCTGTTCCTCTGGACAGTCAGAAGAGAAGACCAACAAACCTTTTATTCCACCTTCCCACTCTAAACACACAGCCATTCTGGATAAGAGAAAATCAAATATCATACTAATGGGGAAAGTCTGCCTACCCATAAGTAACTGGTAATAGGATCCAAAGACCCAAATTCTGTTTCTGTTCCCTCAAACAATTCTCAAACTCAGTGAAAATGACTGTATAGCCTGGTACAGGTGGCTCAAGCCTTTAATCCTAGCTACTCAGGAGGCTGAAATCTAAGCTTAGATGGTGGTTTGAAGCCAGTCTGAGCAGGAAAATCCATGAGACTTTTATCTCCAATTAACCATCAAAATACCAGAAGTGAAACTGTGACTCAAGTAGTAGAGCACTAGCCTTGAGCACCAAACAAAACAGGAAACAAAACCTTGCTGTAGCTGGAATATGGTAGCCCATGTCTGTAAGTCTAGGTACTCAGCTGGCTGAGACTTAGATATGACAATATGAAGTCAATTCTGGAGAGATAGTCCGTGAATATTTAGCTCCAGTTAAGTAGCAAAAAGTCAAGCTTGAGGAATGGCTCAAGTGGTAGAGTGCCAGGTAAGCAAGCTAAGCAAGTGTACAACCTCAGTAATGTCAAAACAAAAAATGTCTGCATCTTTATATCCCTATGCTATAATTTATTTTGTTTGATTCTTCCACCTCTGGCTTCTCTCACTGCTGTACAATCTAGCAACTTCTGGAAACCTCAATACCCAGTAAAGAAGCACACCTGGATTTAGCATCTAAGCTAAGTTGTTAGCTGCAGTAACCACATACAATGACTGAGTATTTGCAATGAGTCTTGTCTGAATTATGATGTGTTACAGATGTAAAATATATACTACATAGTAATGGGAAAGAATGTAAAGTATAGCTGAACGGGGTGATTCACACCTGTAAACCCAGCACTCAGCAGCATGAGATAGGAGGGTCATCAGTCCAAAGTCAGTATTGGCTGGATAAATAAGAACCTGCTCTCAGTCTTCATACCCCAAGAATTTAAAGTCTCAGTACATGTATAGTATCAGAAAGGATAATATTTGGTCATGTTTGTTCATTAATCTATCTTTGGGAGAGTAAGAGGAGCACAGACATTATGTTGGCAATGAGCTATACAACTTGTGGGTGGGGATGAGAGGGAAAAACTGGGAAAGAGTGAAGGAAAGGGTGACACTGTCCAAAAAGAAATGCACTCACTACCTGACTTATGCAACTGTATACCAATTTCATAATAACAATAAAAATATTCTCAAAAAGACTAAGTGTTTTGATGCCATTTTCTTAGAAAACTGAACTATCTTGTATAACTGAAATCTGCCTCCCCGAAGGATACTGCTTCTGCACTGGTCTTAGCCAGTGGGCACTGCGCTCCTTCCAGAGATCCTGGAATTAATTAGTGCCTCCTGTTTCTACTCTTCAACTTATTTGTTTCCGTAGATCTCCCATGACCTTAAGTTACTGATGAGCTGTGGTACTTCTCACTAGTTTACTCAATTGCCTGACATCCAGGGTTTTTGCAATGATTATATAGGTAACCGCCACCTTGGACCTTCTACAGTCTTCCAATTCTATACTCACATAAGTAGACATGAGAAATTGCTATATAAGCCCTTTCAAAGCCACAGCCTACAATTCCATTGTTGGGACTGTCCTTCCAATCCCAATAATGTATGTAGAAGAGCCATTTATGGGGATAGAAAGGAGAGGAGTGTAGAGGAACAAGACAGCAGGAACAGAGGATCTGAGGGCAGTGTGACCCATTAAACACACCTACCAGCCTACACCAGTGGCTCAGACCTATAATCCTAGCTCCTCAAGAGCTGAGATTTGAGGATTATAATCTGAACCCAGCCTAGGCAGGAAAGTCTCTGGGACTCATTTCCAATTTGCTTGCAAAAAGGTGAAAATGCAGCTGTAGCTCAAGTGGTAGAGCACTAGTCTAAGAGGCAGCTAAGAGGCAGCACCCAGCCCTGAGTTCAAGCCATAGTGTTATCACTCAATGAAAAAGTAAATACACCTTCACACCATCTTCATTCACTTTGGTTTACTGTTGTACAAATCATTTGTATTCAGGAACATTTCTACTGTGATACTGTTTTGAAGATTGCAAATATGAAAGCATTATCTATGAATGTAATTTTTAAAATATTCAGTTGTTTCAGCACCTCTCATATGAATATAAGCCCTTGGGTAGCTCAGATATAAGTTGCATTTGGATGTTTAAAGAAGAAGGTTAGGCACAAAATGCTGCTTAGATTTACAATTTTTCAGTATTACAGTGATCAATGAGGGAGAGAAGGACACACTCCAAGGTGGAGGAAAGTGTATTTTTCTTCTGTAAAGTAAAACTTTTAATTATTTTAAATGTGTGACTTTGTCAATTTGGAACCACTCTGCCTCAAAGTAAAATAAAAAGAAACAAAAATTAATGATGCAGTGCTTCTGTGACTTAAAAAAAAACTTAGTGATTACAAATAGAGTATAAAAATATCCCTAAGCAGTGCAACTTCTGAGACAGAGAGAGAGAGAAAGAGAGAGAGAGAGAGAGAGAGAGTGTGTGTGTGTGTGTGTGTGTGTGTGCGTGCGCGCGTGTGCGCATGGTGTCAGAGGAAATGCTATACAGATTATTATTATGCCATTGTAGACAAAAATAAAAATAAAGGGCATTTCTAATGGCCCTTATAAATGGATGCAGTCTTTTAAAAGCATGTTATATGGCACATATTCAGTTAAAGGACCATGATGCTCAAACTCACACATCATTCCCTCCTCTCCAAATGAAAACAAAAAGAAGCCTGTTTTTTTTCCTGTGCAAAATTTATTTTATTGTCAAGATGATGTACAGAGAGGTTACATTTTCATAAGGTAATAAGTACATTTCTTATCAAACTTGTTACCCCTTCCCTCATTTAAGAAGACTGTTGTTCTCTGAGATGATTCTGAGGTAATACCTAAAGCAAGTTTTCCAAGCCAACTGGAAGTCTAGCTTTCTATGTCAACATTTAAGTGGCCTTTTCTTTGCCTCCAAGAAGTTTCTAAGATCCAAGGAGGTAAAGATGGAATTTCTACTTTTTAGGAAGATTACTGCAGGTATGTAGACATAACCAAGCAAACCACATAACCTATCCTCTATTCTTGATGCATTAATTTAGACAAGTCACTGTACACCAAGGTGGGTGGAGCCCTGCACTACTATTCCGAAGAAGCAGATCATTTAACAAGTGTGAATAAACATATCTATTATTAAATAAATTGTATAACTGTATACTAATATCTCCCCTAATAGTATTAATAAGCACTATGACACAGAGTATATATATGTAGATATAGATGTACATTTATATGTACACATGAATATTTATATAAAGTATATGTAACATGTGTGTATATGTATTTGTGTATATGATACAAAAACCTGCTGATGTTTATTATCCCTGGAGAAGAATCAGGTAGAATCACTTTCTGTATTTTTTTCAATAATGTCTTTTTTTATACGTCTATGTTAAACTTTCCATTGCTATGACCAAAAAAAAAAAAAATCAATGAAAGTATTTACTCTGGCTCATAGTTTCAGAGGGCTCAGTTTATCACAGACACAATCTATCATTCTGGGCAGTGAAGAAAGCAGAACATCATGGCCAGCCAGGTGTGGAGGACACACCTTGGAGTGTATCCTTCTCTCCATTCATTGATCACCATACTACTGAACAATTGTAAATCCAAGCAGCATTTTGTGCCTAACCTTCTTCTTTAAACATCCAAATGCAACTTATATCTGATCTTACCTCATGGTGGCCAGGAAGGAAAGAAAGAGAGAAGACTAGATCAACATATAGCCCTAAAAGACACTCTCTGGTTGACATACTTCCTACAGCTAAGCTTGACAGCCTGTTTCCAGAACCTATCAAAATGGCGCCACTAGCTGGGATTCTGGCCTCAACATATCCATACAGGAAGCTCTGAGAGGACACTTCCTATCTACATCATCCATGTCTATATATTATTTCATAATTAGGATAAATATTAAGTGGGGGTGAGTTTGCTAGCAATCCAGTGTCTTGATTATGTCACCCCAGAATCTACCTCTAGCCAAATAGTATTTGTAAAGAAACTTCATCAGATACACTTTTTTGAGGGCTGGATGAAACTCAGGACCTGGGTGCTGTCCCTGAGCTTTTTTGCTCAAAGCTAGTGCTCTACCACTTTGTGCCACAGAACAACTTCTGGGTTTTAGGTGGTTAATTAGAGATAATAATCACAGAGACTTTCCTGCACAGGCTGGCTCTGAACCAGGAATCTCAGATAATCAGCCTCCTGAGTAGCTAGGACTACACATGTGAATCACCAGTTCCAGCAATCAGGTACTTTCTGAGACATGCTGAGTCTGTAGGTCTTGCTACTTTGTTATCCTACTTTTCCATTGAGACAAGATAAATCTGCAGAAGGATGAACTCTTTGGGTCTGCTATGAAAAAAGAGAATGTGGCTGAGTACATGTTCTAGGACTGAAGAGTTCACCTGAGATGTTTCATGTGATAGCAGAGCCAGAATGAATGATAAACATACCCTCCCACTTACCATTGTCTATTTCCCTGGAGAGTTTGACAATAAATTCAGTGCAATACAGTGAATGTTTATAGGTGTCCTGAGCCCCCAAGTCAATATATTGAAATATTAATACTCAATGTGAAAAAAGTGGGGCCTTGGGGAGGTGACAGCTCATAAGGGTGTTCTCCTCAACAGAATTAGTGTCCTTATAAAAGGAGCCCAGGGAGATCTCTCACTGCCATGTAAGAATACAATGAGAAGCTTGCAGTCCACAACCTGCAAGATGTTCTCACTAGAACCTCACCAGGTTGGCAACCCAGTGATTTCAGACAAGCCCAGAAAAAGACAAAGTCAAATGCTGGACCTCAGATGTGATCTGGAACTCAGGAGGGAAAAGCATTTCAAATCCAAATTTAATTAATAAAATTTTAATTTGTCAAATTAAATACCACAAGGGTTTACTGTATATTTACAAGATAGGGATATTTTCATCTCTCGTGTTGGAGATTTCTCTCTACATTGACTTGTACACATTCTTGGAATGCCAAGAATAATGTGAACAGAAGTGAAATGCCTTCAGTGTTCTCTTTTGGGTCCTAAAATGACAAAAAAAATGAAAGCAGGTTGTTGATATCTTTGCTCACCCTATTGCTTAGATCTGGAAGGAGGATCCACAGCAGCCACAGGGGCTAGAAAAGCAAAAGAGCTGCGAGGTGGGAGAAGCAACTGTTCTCCAGTGCAGAGGTATTCCATGGGTTTCCATCTAGAGTGGCCATACCTCCACACACGGCTGACAGCCCTCCCAGGGATCTGCAGTGGAGCTCAAGGGCTTCTCTTCGAACTATGTGATCTCTGGGTAACTCAGAAAACAATCTTACCCTAGACATGAAATTGTTTTCTGCTACAGTCACCATGGATTCACAGAAGATCTGTGTATTTCGTTGGATTTCATCTAATACTCCTTTTGACTAAGAAACTCATTTTATATTTTTAAATATGAGACAGTAAGCCATTATGGCTATCTAGAAGACCTTGTATGCATAGAACTCTGATGAGGAATACTGGGTAACCAAAGATTTTCTGTGATAGATCACTGGCTTGGCTTGCTCAATCCCCAGTTCTCTCACTTCTTTTTATTGTGATTTTTCCAACTTTCAGGTATCAGAAAACTACAAGCTACATTTGTCAGACTCTCTTGCTATTAGGTTTTGTGGATGTAAACTTTAATTCTGTCAATGAGCTTTGTTTTCATAGACTTTTTCTGAATGCAGAAGGTGGGTACACCACCTCCCTGCCACAATGCAGATAGACACAGAATGTGTAGTGCAATAAGGGGGTTTGTAGTGAATACATTTTGTCAGCTGCTGTTAGTCATCAGTTCCCTGGGGACAGCTGGGGGTGGCAACAGCTCTTCAGGTAGTGACAGGAGTCATCATCTGTGCTGGGATTACCTCAACAACAACTGAAATGGAAGACAAAATTCCAACAAACACCCTGTTCTTCCATACTTCCAGCATGTGAGATTGTTTTATCAACAACTTATTTCTAACTGTATTTTTTCTGTCTTTTCTTTTTTGGTACTAGGGATCGAACCCAGGATGTTGCACTTGCTAGGCAAGTGCTTTGCCACTGAGCTACATCCCAGCCCAACTTATTTCTATAGTAAATCCTAATTTTTGAAGTAAAGTCCTGCTGACATATAACAATAGAAAAATACTTGCATATGTGGAAGAAGTACACAATACATTCTTTATAAAATCCAACTACTTACATATCTATCAAAAGGGAATTGTTGAATATCATGGAACATTTATACTATTGTACACAACTATTTAGATGGGGTAGGGAACTTTTCCCACCAAGAGTCATATGAATATTTATAATGTCATTTACAGGCCATGCAAAATAATCAATACATGAACACAGCCATAAATAGCAGACAAGAAGACATAGAGGTCCTGTCAGGGTACCAGTGATTTCTCAGAACTTATACAGCCCACTGGTTGGATGTTCCCACCTCTGAAAGAATGAGATGAATTTATATTGCCATAAAAAAATAAAACCTCCTAGAGGGCTGGTGTGGTGGTACACATTTGTAATATCAGCTAATCAGGAGGTATAGGTGGAGGATCATGGTCTGCGGCTGACCAGAACAAAAGGCAAGAGACTTTATTGATCATTTTTACGAAGAAAGTTATATAATCTGTTATCTTAAACTAGTGAATTTAAACATTGCAAGTAAATAAATGATTTGGATATATAGATATATAACATGCATCACCATACACTCAAAATGATTCATACCAAATTTATAAGAGTAGTGTCTTTGAAGGGCACTGGTTTTACAAATGGTGTTTAAGAAAGATTTTGTTTTATGTAGAAGGATCAAACTTCTTACATTATGTGGTGATCATATAAATTAAATGCTAAAGTAATTTATCCTGGCTGTGAAGAAAAAAGCAACCATAAACCAGAGATTTTTATTATGTCTTATACATAGTTTTTATTTTCCTTTCATTTCTTAGTTTTCTGTACCTTGTGTCTGGTCTATAAGATTTTTGATTAGTGGAAGGGAAAGGGAATCACAGAAGTAGCAGTACATAATGCAACATTGACATTCACTTGACATTATGTTGGATGTGAATCTTACAACTTGGGGGGGAGGGGAGTAGGAAGGGGTAAGCATGGGGTGGGGAGAATGAGGGATGGAGGGACAGTGTTTAAAAGAACATGTACTCATTACCCCCCTGCTCATCACCTTTTCAATACAGATTTTTTAAAAGAAAGAAGCAACCATAAATATGTTAAAATAAGAACATATAATATTAAAAAAAGCCCTGGAGCTACTTAGATAAATTCTAGTAAAGGGCTGGAAAAGGAAGAGCTAAAAGATGTTAACTTTCATCTTGGAGTAGGAAGGAGAGGAAAGGTATAAAGACCATACATATCTTATTTTGCTCTTGATAATGACACCAAAATTAAATTTCAAATGTATTCCTGCTGTAAAGACAACCACTGATAAAATGAAATTCGATGTATAAAATTCAAAAAATGAGAAAGAAGGGGATCAAAGAAACCTAATCAGTACCACAAAAGACAGCAAGAGGAAAAAAATCATGAACATAAATTTAAAAATGACTTTCCAGGAAAATGTGCAATACTCAAATTGACTCAAGAGCAGAGCAAATCTGCATGCCATAATAATCAGGAAAGAAGTCAAAAATATTAATGACAATATGAAGTAAACCAAGGAAAGAAAACAGACCTTCTGTCCCTATATGTTTCAGGACAAGGTCTCTGTACTGCAGGCTTCATAAATCCTACATTATCTGTGCAATTACAAAGTACAGGAAAATTGGAATGTGCTCCAGCTAATTTTATGAACATTATCTTAAAGTTAAAACAAACAGGAACAGTATAATAAAAACAAAGAAACATCGATGTCATTTACATAAATACAGTGGTAAAATCCCATAGAAAACATTACCATGTCAAAATCAATGTATAATCCATAAATTACTCAACTTGAGGAAATTTGTTTATTTAATTACTCAGCAGTGCTAAGTACAGATTGATAAGTACAATTACCATAAAGATTGATACTTATCCATAAAAGATAACTGATAAAATTCCAATATCAAATCTTTATGGACAAAATAAATTTTTACAAGCGAAAGAAAAAAGGGATATTTTCTTACCATACTAAAGAGTATCTACTAAAGTATCTTGTAGTGTATTGTAGCTAATGAGAATTCCTTACTGGCAATCATCATGAAGTTTAAATTAAAGCCAAGGAATTCAGTTACCAGAACCATGTGCTGCATTGTTCTGGAATTACTTGGAATAAGAAAAAAAATGAGGTGTACATTTGTAGAAAAGACTAAATTAAAATCATTTGAGATGCATGATTACAAGGGAAACAAGTAAAAATATCCCAGGACTAATAAAAGCTCAGAGGGGAACTTAGTGCCACAAAGACAAAATTGAAATAGAATTTGATTACAGCCCATGAGCCATAATGATTCTAGAAGAACTCTAAGAAGGACATGTCTAAGACTTATGTAGGGAACAATACTGGCCGGAAGAGCAATTTTAGAAACTTCTCCTCCTCCTCCTCCTTCTTCTTCTTCTTTTTTAATGAAGTACTCTGGGCCTTATCCTTGCTAGGTAGTGCTCGCCTACTTAAGCCATGCTGATCTATCCCTTTTTACTTAATTTAGTTTTCAGACAGTGTCTCTCATTTTTTTTCCTAAGCCAGCCTTACACCATGATCACCCTACCTTTACCTCCCATGCAGCTAGGATACAGGCATATACCATCACACTTAAGCTTACTCTTATTTTTCCTTTGTGCTCATACTGGAGCTCAAATTCAAGTCCTGGGCACTCTTGCTGAGATTTTGTGCTCCAGGTTAGTACTCTATCAGCCCTTGCTAACAAATAGGCTGGACTTGAACCTTGATCTTCCCAGCTCTACCTTCCAAGTAGCTTGGATTACAGGCACATCACCACACCTGCTGTGCCTTTTGTTGTCCTTGAAATGGTCTCAGTAGGTGCAACGGCTAGCCTGAAACTTAGCCTAGGCTGACATCAATCTCCTGATCTGCCTATCTCTGCCTCCCAAATATTGGCATACAAGTGTGTTCTACCATGCTAGGGATGGAAAAACTATTTTAAGCATTCATATAGCTGCAGAAGAGTAAAGTGAAAATACAACCATGTGAAAGAAAATAGCTTTCCTCTTTGTCCATTTTCTAAAATTTTAGAATCTCTACATACCTAATAACAATATAACCATTGTGATCAAGAAGTTACATCGGTATGTTACATAGATATTAACTGTTAAACCACTTCACATTCAGGATTCATCAGCCACCTCAAAGTACTTCATATAGTAAGATGTGTCCAGTTCAGAACCATGTATAGTGTTCAGTTATAATGTCTCTTTAGTCTTCTGATGACTTTGTGAGCTTGCTACTTTTGAAGACCACAAGCCAGCTGTTTTATAGACAGCCTTCACTTTGGGCTTGGCTGATGGTTCCTCATCATGGAGTTTGAGTTATGCATAGTTAGCAAGAATATCATAAAAACAATGACATGTGGTCGGATTCTCCCTTGTGGACGCCCACCACTCCCTACTAAAGGTTTGGTGCACAATGCCAAGCACCAGCTCTGTACAGCTCTCCTCTCCACTTTTTTTGGACTCTGACACCGCCTTAGCCTATTCTGGCTCTCCCACCCCGTGGTAGGATTCTATAAATGTAATCCAATCCTAACCATAACTCCAAACAATTTTTTTTAGAACTTAAAAAAATGATGTTAAAATTCAGCCTGAAGAATAACTTGAGATGAGCCTCAAGATACGTTTGGGAAAAGAAAATTTAAGACTTGCTTTATATATTACATTATCTTACAAAACCACACAAATCAACACAGTTTGATTCTGACCCAGGAAGAGACAGATCTATAGGGACTAAAGAAGCAGATTGAAGAATAATGTAGTATTTATAGCAACATGAAAATGAGCGATTTAAACAATGGTGATTGGGAGAAAAGTGTTAATTGGCATTCCTTTGTGCATTACACAAAAGTTGAATTCTAAAGAAATTATAAACCAAATAAATGCAAGTGGCTCATGCTTTTAATCCTGGTTACCTGGAAGCCTGAGAAAGAGAGACTCACAGCCTACAGAAAAGAGTTCATGAAACTCCATTTTAACAGAAGAAACTGGTTGTGGTAGGGCACACCTGTCATCTTAGTTATGATGGAAAGCCTAAAATAGGCAGATTATAGTCTAGGCTCATGCCCAGGCAAAAAAAAAAAACAAGAACAAGAAAGGGCTGGAGGCATACTTAGCAGTAAAGTACCTGCAGAGCAAGTGTGAAGGCTTTAGTTCAAGTTCCCCTCAGAAAAGGAAATCATAAAGTAACACTGATTTAAATTTGGACTGAGACATAGCAAAAAGAAAATAAACCAATCAAGTATTTCTAAATTAAAATATCCTGTACATTAAGACAATGAAGAAGGCTCCAGCTCCGTGTTGTACTTTTTGCCATATGGAAAGTGAAGGCTAAGCCAGCACGAAAGGATCACATCTGTAATCCTAGGGATTTAGGAAGCTGAGATCTGAAGATCAAGGTTCAAAGCCAGCCCAAGAAGAAAAGTCCATGAGACTCTTATTTTCATTAACCACTAAAAAATAAAATTCTGGAGCTGGGCTCCAGTGGCTCATGGCTATAATCCTAGCTACTCAGGAGGCTGAGATCTGAGGATCACGGTTCAAAGCCAGCCCAGGCAAGAACGTCCGTGAGACTCTTATGTCCAATAAACCACTAGAAAACCGGAAGTGGCACTATAGCTCAAGTGGTAGAGCTCTACCCATATTTTATGTACATGATTTACTTTGTTGTCTCTCTCATATAAGGTAAGCTCTTTGAAGGCAAGATTTCTATTTCATGCTCATTTCATATTTTTATATGGTCACAAAAGCTGTGACCATTTTGGTAATCCCCAGCAAAAGTAAGTTGAAGTCTTAACTCCTGGTATTGTAGATGTGAGTGATTCTTTGGGAGACTGGGTTGTTCACAGATACAATAAAATAAGAGGAGTAAGCTGGGCTAGAATCCAGTGACTACTTTCTTAGTTGGGAGAGAAGGGCCTGAAAACACAAAGAAACTCACAGGCAGAGGCCACATGAAGATGGAGGCCACAGGTCAAGTACTCCAACCAAGGAACAAATAAAAGCTAAGAAGCAGCACAAATGGATTCATCCCTAGGACCTTTGGAGAAAGCAAAGTCCTCTTGACATCTTGATTTCTTACGTCTCCCAAACTATGAGAGAATAAATCTCTGTTTGGTCCTTTGTTACAGCAGCTCTCAGAAACTAATACTGTCACATAAATAGAGTTATTTCATTTCTGTAACTAGTCATAGAGGGGCCTTTGAATTAAAGCACTTGGATTCACTCACTCATATTTTAAATGATGAAACTCAGTTCTTTCCTTTTTTCAAGGGTACTCCTGCAACTCACCAGTCTAAAAGGAATCGGGTCCCTTACTCTTAATGAGCAGTAAGACTCACAACCAGCCTCATGTGGCTTGCCAACTGTTGGCTTCATCCGTTACAAAATTCCTTCCTCAGCAACTACAATATTTTTGCTCAGTCTTAAACTCAGCAAACATGGATCCCAGACTACTGCTGGTATCTTCCATTTACCTCATTTGAATTGCTCTCCTGGAAATGTGGGCCTGGAGAAGTTGTTTCACTTTAGCAGGTGGCAAATGTTCCCTGTGTGACACATAAGTGCCAACGTTTGCTGCAACACACACAGAAACTGCAACCTGCTCCAGGTGATGGGGGTCACTAAAACCAAGAAAGAAATGGAATTTAATTGTGTTCATGAGATTACATAATCACCTACTATGTATAAGTCTAAAACTAGAAAAAAAAAGAAAAAATATGTCTACAATTTTTTTGTGTTCTTAGATTTACAATTCTCTAATTGTCTTTCTCTGTGCTACTATTTTAAGTATATTCATACCTTTTATTCCCTCTTATTCTCTTCTGCATGTACCAGCGATACTTCTAATGTTTTATTTTACTCTAATTTTTCACAAAAGAAACAATATTATTTTATATCCCACAGGGGACTGACTCCTGAAGCAACATATTGTCTGTTACTTTAATGTCAGCCTTGCTGAACTAAAACTCCAGCTATTGCATATTATTAATTACATATTACAGTAAAGTAGCTACAAACTAAGGTGTTTGGGATGAGCCCTTGAGTAGTAGCCTATTATAACTACTTAATTCCAGGTAGAAGATTGAGTGTCACACACAGTTCACAAAGTATCAGGCCACACACTGAACAGAAGTGCCAACATGTTTTGTTAAACTTGCAGAGTGGTCCTGAAGCAAAACATGAAATTGCTTCAACTTTGAAGACTTAGATCTTACCAAAACAAATCTGTGTCTTTCTCTTTTGGGGGTAATCAGAAAAGGTATCAAACTGCTCTGGACCCATATTTCTGAGTGGTATTGGCAAAAGCTGGGAAGGAGAAACTCCTTTTAGAACTACACATGTGCTCTTCCTTCATTCACCACAGCCCTCGCCATTCCTTAGTGTGACACATTATACTACACTCACTCCTACAGGTGTAGAAATATACAGGCTTTCATTGTATAGATTGTGTAATCATCATTCCCCTCTCTGTAAAGTATTTTTACATCTTTACATATTTTTGCTCAGCCAATTGCAATGTTTATAATATCAAGGAAAAAAATAAATTGAAGAGAAACTGAGAGACAGGAGAGACTGCAGATTGCAGATTGTTCTTACAAAACATCTTTTAGCACTGGTGGCTCACACTTGTGATCCTATTTATTCAGGAAGCTGAGACCAGAGGATTGAATTTCAAAACTCCAGAAAAGTCTGAAAGACTCTATCTCCAATCAAACAGCAAAAAGTCAGACTGGAGGCATGGTTCAAGTAGTAGAGTACCAGCAAGCAAGATCTTGAGACCTTGGGTTCGAATCCTAGAACTGGCATGAACAAAAACAAACATTATAAAATTTGTCTTTAATACAAGAGATTGAACTCAAGGACTTATGCAAGTGTTCTACTACTTGAGTCTTGCCCCCAGTTCTTTTACCTTTAATAATAAGAGTTTCAAACTAAGTTTGGTAAGGCGAACTATGAATCATGACTCTCTTCTCTCTGCCTTCCCAGTAGCTGAGATTACAGGTATGCTCTGCAATGCACAGATCTTAGAAGCCATCTTTTTTTTCAGTTGTGGTGCTTGAACTCTGGGCCTGGGTGCTGTCCCTGAGCTCTTCAGCTCAAGGCAAGTGCTCTACCACTTGAGGCACAGCACCACTTCCAGTTTCTGGTGGTTAATTGGTGATAAGAGTCTCACAGACTTCCTGCCTGGGCTGGCTTTGAACTGAGATCATCATATCTCAGCCTCCTAAGTAGCTGGGATTACAGGTGTGAGCCACCAGCACCCAGCTTCTTAGAAGCCATCTTAATGTGACATCACTAAAGAGAAGAGGAGGATAATCAAATCAAAATTCTCCAGCTTCCTCACAACCAAAGGGCTGAGGCATTTACCTTAGATAACACAATAATAACCTCATGACCCTACTCATGACTGAATTTGTGAAGGCTTCTATTTTCTGTAGTATGATGTACTAAAGAGAGTAAAACAATCCACATTGTCAAATAAGAGAATTGTTATAACAAGGCACACAATTCTTGCAAGCTCTGCGATTCACACAGGAGACCCTGAAGCATTGAGTGGGCAAGAACTAAAGCTCCATGGATGCAGTTATGGCTTTGAGCTACCGATTAGACTTAGATGGCACAATTTTAGTAGAATATTATGCTTTCTTCACTAGAAGAGAAGGACTAGCACGTGCAACTAGTATAACATCTTTATTGCATAGGGTAACCTGGACACTATCCAATTGCTCAACTTCTTCTGCCCCCTCAGACAATAGTCAGTGGATGGAGAACACTTAACACAGAGCCATTGCAATCTAATCCTACATCCCTAATCTTCCAAATGTTTCTATTTATGAATTCCCATACCTGGCTGCCCAACATGGCTTCCCTGACTCCTGTTTCTTTTCTTTTAGCAAGTAACAGGATCGGTATTCCGTTTATCTCAACTCTTCCATCTGCTGCTTGCATCCACCAAGCCTGATGTTAAACTCTACTCCTAAGTAACACATCCAAGTGCCAAAGTGTCAGATCTATCTAGGAAAAGTAAATAGAGTAAGTCAGACATATTTTACTACAATCTTGGAGGGTTTTAAAGGGTCTGCACTTCCCCAGGTCTGGGATTCGGCTAGTTCTGTACATTCATAGAGCCTTCAGTCATGTGACCCACATGTAGCCTTTAGACTGGCCACACACGCTCGGACTTCTGTGGCCATCCTCAATCAGATGCCACTTTTCTAGCGCAGGTATAACCAGGCCACATAAAAGGAAAGGGTAAAGCAATGGAGTGATACCACTTGGACAGTGAACTGCCACTGGAGGACAGGATGCAAATGGATGCTGCACCCTGTTATCCAATACCAGCTCACTGGTGGATGGAACATGAACCTGTGGGCAGAATGAAGCTGGTGCTTCTGTGCACTGTATGAGTCCATACTGGGATGGCCAATGAACAGAGCTATTGTGCTTTGCATAGCCATTGTTATGGCAAGTGTGAATCTATGGATAGAGATCTTTGAATAAATAGGATCTCTATCCATGCTCCCTCACTGAGTATCTTTCTGTAGCCTGCCCAAATTGAAGGAGAACCTGAAAAACATTTGCAATGCACCCTAGTTATTGTAATTTCCATTTTTGTTACCTGGAACCTCCATACAGTGAGACCATGTGAGTCCTTACATGAAGTCAAGGCCCCAGAGAGACACTTAGTTAAGGTAGGGGTGAAGGGGAAATAAACTTGCCCTGCAGAAACGCACAGAAAAGCCTGGTTACATTGACCTTTTCCATGAGTGGAAAAGAAAAAAAGATCTCTCTCTCTCCTCTCTCTCTCTCTCTCTCTGATTCAGGAAGCTCCCTGTTGAAGGTCCATGGCCCTCCAAGACACTGTAGAAATAGCAGGTGTGTCAGGAATGCTGGGATCAGAGGTTAAGTCCCAGGGTCATCAGAGTATGTATAAACCACAAGATCCCATTAGAAAAATAACTAAAACTAAAAAGGACAGGGGATGTGACTCAAGTAGTTAAATGCTGGCATAGCAAATGGGAAGCTGTTAGTTTAAACCCATTACTATTATAGATAGATGATAGATAGATATTAGATAGATAGATAGATAGATAGATAGATAGATAGATAGATAGATAGATAGATAGATAGATAGATAGATAGATAGATAGATAGATCTGACAGGAGAACAGAAGGGAGCCATTTGGAAAGAAGGTACCAGTGAGAGGAGCAAGAGGATGCTGGTGGTCAATATGATCAAATTACTTTATATACATGTATGAAAATGTCATAAGAAGAGTCTAAAATGAATTATGGGGGAAAAAAACAGCCAGGTGCTGATGGCTTGTGCCTGTAAATCCTAGCTACTCAGGAGGCTGAAATCTGAGGATTTTGCTGCAGAGGCAGCTAGGGCAGCTAAGTCTGTGAGACTCTTATCTCCAGTTAATGACCAGAAAACCAAAATGGTTCAAAGGCTCAAAGTAATTGAGCACTAGCCTTGAGAAAAAAGAGCTCAAGGACAGTGCCCAGGTCTCCAGTTTAAGCCCTACAGCAGACAAAAACAAAACAAACAAATAAAAAACAACAACCAAATAGCCAGAACAGAAAAATTAACAGAGGAAGCAATGGATCAGGAAAATGATGAGAAGAAAGCTGGCATCTATCCCTTTCTTGTCCCTTCCTGTCCTTTCTTTTCTTTTCTTCTTCCCACCTCTCTCCATTGCCTTCTTCCCTTTAAGGGAGGTGTCTCATAAGAGAAATAGAAAGAAAGGAAGAAACAAATGTGGAACAAATGTGAGACTCTCATAGTTTGAGAGTCTCAGGGTAGGCCCTAGGTATTTGTACTGTATTTACAATTTTTCTCTTTACCCTCAACCCCCCCCACACACATACACAACACAATAGAAGAGAAAAAGAGAGTAGATGTGATTACATCATTAATATGCAGAATAAAAAATGTATCAACTTCTGAAACATCACTAGAGGCAAAGCAGGAAATGAGGGGAGAAATTATATTAAGGAGAAATGGTTAAATTTGGCATGAGCAAATCACAAAATAAATTGAAAATTGATCAACTATTAGCATAAATTAACCAATCCTTCATCTTGGGGGAAGATTCTAAGTATCCTTCAATCACTTATAGATCTGGTAAATCAAAAGCCATGAAGGATACATTTAATAAGCTTGATCGAATGGACACAGAAGTAGTTTTTACACTAGTTGGATAGCACAAGTTAATGTCAATCACAGAAAGAAACATTTGTTAACTAATAAACTCTGGGACAGAAAGGAGTTCTCACCACATTGAATAGATAGTATACCACAAACCACATGCCAAAATGGAATTGAGTAAAAATGAGTAACAGAAAAATAGGTCCTAAAGGCAGAAAACTAAACAAGATCACAACTCAACATAATATATGGCTCTAATAGATAACCACCCCCCAAAAATTATAAATATTAAGAGCTGAGTGAAAACAATCTTTTTAAAGAAATTAAGGCATAACCCCAGGCTACAGCCTCCTCCCTCCTCTACCCCCAATCCCAAAATAAATTACCATTCTTCTAACTAATACTCTTAATTTAGTATTTTATCACAGAAGGTGCAATGATCTAGAATGGACTTCTAGATGGATTTGCCAGTATGTATTTGTTATATCTATTGTGGTATTCCCTGATATGAGTACACTACCATGTGTTGATTCATTGTACCATTAAGAGACTTGTTTCTGGGTGTTTGTTACTGGGGAACCTACAGTGAATTTTTCTTTTCTTTTTGTGATCTTTACACTCATTTTTGTTGGATACATACATAAATACACAGAATTACTGAATCTCTGTGTGTGTGTGTGTGTGTGTGTGTGTGTGTGTATGTGTGCGCGCGTGTGCGCAGATCCTAGGACTTGAACTTAGGGCCTGGGCACTGTACCTTAGCTTTTTTGTTCAAGGCTCATTCTACCACTTGAGCCACACCTCCTCGTCTGTTTTTTCGACACAAACTGTCATACCCAAACTAACTTCAAAGCACGATCCTCAGATCTCTGCCTTCCATGTAGCTAGGATTTACAGGAATAAGATACCAGCACCCAGCAGAATTACTGTATCCTAAGGCAGACACATTTTTAATTTGAGGATATATGGCTAATTTTTCTTCTAAGTGTTTGTACCAATTTCCACTCCCACCAGCCACGTGTGAGAGTTCCAGTTGGTTCATGTTTTTTTTACCAAATGGGGTATTTTCAATCTTTTTAATTTTAGCCATTCTGGTGGGCGTTTGGTGGCTTTAATTTTCATTTCCTCCATGACTAACGGTATTCAGTATATTCACATACACTTATTGACATTTGGATACGCTCCTCAAAGTGTCTGTAAGCTGTGTGTGAGATCGCAAAGCTTGTAGTCCTAGTACAAGGGAAGGGAAGATTGGGGGATTGATGTTCAAGGCCAGCCCAGGCATAAAAGTTCATGAGACTCCATCTCAATCAATGTATGAGCATGATGGTACAGGCCTGTTACCCCAGCCAAGGGAGAAACATAATGGCTGGTCACAAGGTACCTGTCATTCATTCCCTTGTGTCTCAGTAGGACAATGGGATCTCAGGTTGGCCTGACCATAATGAAAGATCCTACCTTGCAAAAGGCCAATGCAAAAAGGGGCTACAGGCATGGTTTAAGTGGTAGAGCTTCTGCCTAGAAAATAAGGCTGAATTCAGTTTCTAATACTGCCCTCAAAACAAATGTCTGTGAAAACCATTTTCCCATTTCTTTTATTAATAACAGCATTACTGAGATATAATTTATATGCCATAAGTCTTACCCAATTAAAGTAAAAAGTGTTTTTCTTTTTAGCATATAATAGAGTTCAACACCATCAACATCATGTAATTTCAGAACATTTTTTTATCATACCCCCAAAAAACCTTAATTCCATTAAGCAATCACTCTATCTTCTCTCCTTCACCTTCAGCACCTAAAAAGAACTTTCAATATTTATTTTTTCCTCATCTAGATGTTTCAAATAAATGAAGTATAGGCTTGTATAGACTAATTTTTAAATTAACATACATTTTCAATGTTCATCCATACTATGGCCTATATCTGCATTTCATTCCTTTTTATGACTGAATAATATTCCATTACATAGCTAAGTTTATCTTTATTTGTTATTGATGTCCATTTGCACTGCTCGCTCTCTTTTTTATATTTTGTACATGTTTTATATCTGTGAGTGCATTTTAATAGACATATTTTTTCACTTCTTTTGTATATATATATCTATGAAAATGCTGGGTTATATATTAACTATCTGTCTTGTTTCTTTAGCTATTTATCTTTATTTATTTATTTATTTATTTTGGTCGGTTGTGGGGCTTGAACTCTGGGCCAGGATGCTGTCCCTCAGCTTTTCAGCTCAAGGCTAGCACTCTACCACTTGAGCCACAGTACCACTTCCAGTTTTCTGAGTGGTTTATAGGAGATAAGAGTCTCACGGTCTTGGGCTGGCTTTGAATCTTGATGCTAGATCTCAGCCTCCTGAGTAGCTAGGATTACAGGCGTGAGCCACCAGTGCCCGGCCATATCTTTAATTTTTAAGGCTTGCTCTGGGGAGTCTAATAGTTTAAAATAATCTAGTTCTTATCAATACTGACTTAATTTGGAAAGTCTAGGAAAACTCTGTCCTAGTAAAGCTACATCCTCTTTCCTTTTTACAATGTATAAACATTTAATTTATCCTATTGCATCGTTGGTAGGATTGTAAACTAGTACAATCACTTGGGACAATGGTCTGGAGAATCCTCAAATAAAAATTAAATTTTTATGCAGTGTAACTCTTGATTCTTTTTTCCCTTTAATTTTCTATTCTGTTCTATTCTGTTCTGTTCTTTCTTTCTTTCTTTTGCCACAACCAGGGTTAGAACTCAGATTTCTGAATTTACTCATCCTGCTTGCTCAGTTGGCATTCTACCACTTTCAGCTACTCCTCCAAGTTAGCTTTTGGCTGGTTATTTTGGAGATGGAGTCTCTCAGATTTTTCTGCCCAGGATAGCCTGGACCAACAATCCTTGGATCTCACCCTCTTCAGTAGCTAGGATCACAGGCCCAATATACTAGCATTTGGCTCTTGCTCTTTATTTGCGTAGATTTCAATGTTCTTTCACTTCAGCTAGAGTTAGTATTTTTTGTGGGGCAGATATAATGTTTCTGTTTCTACTTAATTTTTGAAGGGTAGTTTTGCTTAATATAGAATAGATGCTTGACAATCCTTTTCTTTTAGTATTCTGATTCTGTCTCCCACAGCCCTCTAGGTTCTGTGGTCTAGGATAAAAAATTAACTATTAACATTATTGAGGTTCCAGTGTTTGTGCTATTACTTTTGTTGATTTCAAGATTCTCTTTGAATTTCAACTAATTGATAGTAGGCTTGGACCTCCAAAGCTGTTCTATTTAGAATTTCTCTAGGTATAGATCAATACTTTTCACTAAATTTAGAATTCTCTAGCCCTGCTCTTTGCACAGTCCTTCTGGATCACTATTACACATTGCACAAATGTTGGTACATAGATGGCTCTATGGAAGAACTTGGAGATTACATTCATTTGTATTTATACTGCTTTCCCCCTTTTCTTTTCTGTCCCTTAGACTGGTAATTGTAATTGATCAATCTTCACCTTCACTCATATTTTCCATTAGAGTTTTTAGTGAGCTTCATCCAGCATTTTTTCTTAGTTTTCAATTCCATGATTTCTATTTTATTCCTGGGGAGGGATGGGATGTCCTGGGGCTTGAATTCAGAGCCTGGGCACTGCCCCTGAGCTGTTTTGTTCAGAGCCACAGTTCAACTTCTAACTTTTTAGGGAACTAATTAGAGATAACATTCTCATGGACTTTCCTGCCCAGGGTGGCTTTGAACAGTGATCCTCAGAACTTAGCTTCCTGCGTAGCTAGGATTACAGGCATGAGCCACTGGCTTCTGTCTCTATTTTATTCTTAATTATAATTTCTCTGTTGATATTTCATATTTACTAAAACAATATTGACATTTTTCTTTGAATTCTGTTTGGACTTTTTTGTTGTTGTTCATTTTGCAGGGCTGGGGATCAAACCCAGGGATTTGCCAATGCTCAGCAAGTGCTCTATGCCTGAACTATTTCCCCAATTCTTAGTTTTGTGAGACAGTCTTACTATATAGCCTAAGATGGTCTTGAACTGGGATCCACCTATCACTCCTCCCCAACTTGTATGGGTTTGCCATTATTGTTCGTTTGCTGGGGAGTATATGGTTGGTGCTCTTGTTTATTTATTAGCACTTTACTTGACCTGATTCTGTAAAGCTGTGTTCTTTGTTGTACAGTCACTGAATTCTTTGCTGACTTTGCTAATGACTGACTAGATATTTCCTTAAATGACCTGAATCAACAAGTGTTCCAGCCTCTGTGCTGTAACATGTGGACCAGGCTGTGCCAGTTTACAAATGTGCCTTTGACAGCACTTCCAGAGGTAAGAAATGAAAGCTCTTCAGGTCTTCCTGAGCATGCAACAGTCCTGCGCACACACACACACACACACACACACACACACACACACACACACACACGTCCTTCTAGAGCCCTGAGAATATGCAAGAGCTTTTCAAAGTGTCCTAAAACCAGCTCATTTCCTTAAGTCTTCTAATCAGTCCCCTGTGAGAGTGACACCCAACTTGTCTCCCACCACACTCGGCTGTTGCAATGTTGAACAATTTTCTTGGACTGTTTTTGACAAACATCCTGGTGATTGGCTGTTCACACAGAGCAGGCTCTGAGTCAGGGCAAATAGAGACAAGCCCTGAGAAGGTAGCTTTACCAGGAGCAGTCAGACAGGTCAAATAGTCTGAGTTCTCTAGGGACTGAGGTTTTGGAGCAGCTCCAAACTTGTGCTGCCATCTCCTGTAGCTGCTGGGCTGCTGGCTCTCACCGTTTCTATGGTTACAAGACTGTTAGCTTTCAAGGCTACTGTGGAGCTGGGGGGAGGGGACAGGGAAAGTTAAAATGTCACAGAGCTCCCTGTTCTTTCAAAGATGCAGCTGTTTTGATTTTTGGTTTTTTTTCCTTTGTCTTGAATAGTTGTTCTTTGGATTGTTGTAAACTTTTGGTTATTTTCCAGGCTTCTAAAAAAGTTTACTTCTGACAGTTTTTGCCAGGGTTCTTCTTGCTTTTATGGAGGAGTGGAGTTTTACAAATGCTAATTCTTTGGTTTCAGATATGCTTCTGCTTTGGTTTCCAATTTGATTTTCTGCCTTATGGATTTGCACAGGTTTTCTATTTACCTGTTCAAATTACAAGTGTTTTCTTGAATATGAGCACTGTGGAAATCTTTTCCCAGGCTGTGTCTTGCCTTCAGATTCTGTGGATATAACATCCTGTACTTCAGAGCTCAACTGAATGATTTCCTCGTGTACAAAGATGATAAACACTTTATCTGCCAGAAGTTTCTACTGACTGAAGTAGAAAGGATTGGTAGGTGAGAATTCATGGTCATTTGGGGCTGTGATGTGATATAATTTTATTTTTCACTATTAAAATAGTAGTGAGTGTATATTCAATATAGAAAATGAAATAAGTTGAGTGCAATGACTGATGTCTATAATCTTAGCTAGTTGGGAAGCTGAGATTAGGAGGGATGGGGTTTGATGCCCTCTGTGGCAAAAAGTTAGCAAGATCTTCATCTCAACCAATAACTGAGCACAGGGGCATATACCTGTCGTCCCATCTAGAATGGGACATATAAATAGGAGGATCAAGGTCCAGTCCATGAAAGAAATAAGACTCAATCTCAAAAATAACTATAGTACTAAGGGTTGGAGATGTGGCTTAAGTGGTAGACAGCCTGCCTCATAAGCACTAAGCCATGAATTCAAATCTCAATACACTGAGAAGGAAAAAGAAGAAGAGAAGGAGAAGAAAGGCTGAGTAAAAAGCAAATGGCCATGAAAATTTCCTTTCACTCTCTTCTACTCATTAGATAGTCTCATGTATCTACACTTCATTTGCACAAACACACACACACACACACACACACACACACACACACAGATCAGGAAAGACTTACAAATGGGATTTACTTCTATTTTAAAGGCTTTGGTATCTTCAATAGTAAGAGAAATACTATGTCTTGCTGAAGATTTAGGTTATTTCCAAGTTTTCACACTAAGAAGCAAGGCTAGCACATACTTGTACATGTTTCTAGATTTAGTTATAAATATTACAGAAGACTCAAATCCTATAAATAAAATGTATGGGCCAAATGATACAAAGTTTGAAACTTTGCTACAGAGGGCTGAGTGCAGTCTTGCTCTACTTTCTTGTACCTACAGTTAGTAGACATGTGTTTTTCCTATATCATCAATGCAAGTTATCATTCTAATTTTGATAGCTGAGTGGTTAATCTATTTTAAGGCTTAAGTTTGCATTTCCCTGATTATTTGTGAGGCTGGAAATGTTTTCATATGTCCATTTTTATCTCTTCTTCTAGAATGTTTTATTCATCATAATCTTTAACCACTTTAAATTTTGTTTTATTGATGCATACCTTGTCTTGATATCTGCTAACATTATCAGATCGTGTCTGCTAAATGTATTGCAAACATTTTTCTCTTACTGTTCATATTGTAATTCTGATTATGTTGTTTTTTTATAGTATTGTTTTTAAGAGAAGACTTTTGATTAAATTTTCTGTTCATAGAATTTCTGTCTTATTTAGGAAAGCTTATACCAATTTGATATCATAAAGATATTCTCCTATATTTCCTTGCAATAATATCATAATTTTGGTGACTGTGTTATTCTTATAGAATAAGAATTGTCAGCTGGGCACTGGTAGCTCACGTCTGTAATCCTAGCTACTCAGGAGGCTGAAATCTGAGGACTGCAGTTCAAAGCCAGCCCAGGCAGGAAAGTCTTTGAGACTCTTATCTCCAATTAACCACCAGAAATTGGAAGTGGTACTGTGGCTTAAAGTGATGGAGCACTCTTCTTGAGTGAATAAGCTGAGGTACAGTGCCATAGGCCCTGAGTTCAAGCCCCATGGCCAACAACAACAATAATAAAAAGAACTGCCTTCCACAATTGCTTTGTCTTGGATCCAAATCTTGTAGATGTGTGAGCTTTACTATATTTTATAATATGTGCAACCTATTCCAGAAAACATTTCTAAATTGAAGAGGAGAGGAGAGAGTGAATGAACATCTTTGTCTTGTTCCTGAGTTTAGAGGAAAAGGCTTTAGCTTTTTGCTGTTAAGTATAATGCTGGCTGTAGGTTTGTCATATTGAGAAATGTTCCCTGGATTCCTAGCTTCTCCAGAGCTTTCATCATAA
Organism: Dipodomys spectabilis; assembly: GCF_019054845.1. NCBI lineage: Eukaryota > Metazoa > Chordata > Mammalia > Rodentia > Heteromyidae > Dipodomys > Dipodomys spectabilis. The sequence goes on from NW_024870773.1 coordinate 9,829,855, forward strand.
AGGGGTGTTAGATCTTGTCAAGTGCTTTTTCTGTGTCTATAGATATAATCATGTGGTTCTTATCCTTGCCCTTGTTGCTGTGATGTGTTACATTAATTGAACTTGCATATACTGAACCAGCTTTGCATACCTGGAATGAATCATGTTTAATCATGATGTATGATTTTTTTTGATGACTTGTTGAAGTCAATTGGCTAGAATTTAGTTGAGAAGTTTTACATCCATGTTCATCAAAGAAATGGGTCTATAGTACTCTTGCTTTGATGAGTCCCTGTCTGGTTTTGGGATAAGGGTTATGATGGTTTCACAGAATGAGTTTGGTGATGAACTTTCATTTTCAGTTTCATTGAAGAGTCAGAGGAGTATTGGCCTTCATTTGAAGGCCTTGTAGAATTCAGCAGTGAATACATCTGTCCCAGGCTTTTCTTGGATGGAAGGTCTCTTATTGCTGTTTCTATTTTGATGCTTGGTATGGGTCTGTTAAGTTGGTTTAACTCATCTTGGTTTAGTTTGGACATATCAATATTTTCTAGACGTTGTTCCATTACATTCAAATTCTCAAACTTATTAGCATAAAGGTTTGAGAAGTATTCCCTTATAATGTTCTGAATCTTGGTTGTTTCCATGTTGATGCTCCCATTCTCATTTCTAAGTGTTTATTTGGGTATACAAATTCAATGCAATACCCATCAATATCCCAACCTCATTCTTCAGTGAAATAAAAGAAGCAATCCAAAACTTCATATGGAACAATAAAATACGACGAACAGCAAAAATACTCCTTAGCGGAAAGAACGGTACTGGAGGAATAACAATATCAGACTTCAAACTCTACTACAAGGCCATAATAATCAAAACAGCTTGGTACTGGCACAAGAATAGGCCTGAAGACCAACAGAATAGAACCAAAGACCCAGAAATGAACCTGCAGATCTACAGCCACCTGATCTTCAATAAGGGAGCCAAAAAAAAATAGAATGGAAGAAAGACAACCTCTTCAGTGCATGATGCTGGCAAAATTGGTTAAACACCTATAGAAAACTAAAGCTAGAGGCTTATATATCACCCTGTACCAGAATCAATTCCAAATGGATCAACGGCCTCGAAGTCAAAATAGACACCCTGAAAACATTACAGGAAGGAATAGAAGAAACTCTAGGGCTCCTTGGCACAGGCTGAAATTTTCTTAATAAAGAGACTCAGAAACACAACAAATCAAAGAAAGGTTGGACAAATGGGATTCTATGAAACTACAGAGCTTCTGCATGCAAAGGACATAGCAGTAAGAGCAATAGAAAGCCCACAGACTGGGAGAAGATCTTCACTAGCTATACAACCGATAACATATCAAAAATATACTTAGAACTCAAAAAATTAAATCCTCCAAAAACAAATCCTCAAAGAAACAACTGCTCCATCAACAAGTGGGCTAAAGACTTAAAGAGAGATTTCTCTGAATAGGAAATAAGAATGGCTAATAGACACATGAAGAAATGCTCAATTTCTCTGGCCATAAAAGAAAAGCAAATCAAAACAACATTGAGATTCCATCTCACCCCAGTTAGAATGGCTATAATCAAGAACTCTAGTAACAACAGATGCTGGAGGGGATGTGGACAGAAGGGAACCTTACTGCATTGTTGATGGGAATGTAAACTTGTTCAACTACTTTGGAAAGTAGTATGGAGGTTCTCAAAAGACTCCACATAGAGCTCCCCTATGACCCAGCAATCCTGCTTTTGGGCATTTGCCCAAATGATCACAAACAAGACCATACTAAAGCTACCAGCACAACTATGTTTATTGCAGCATTATTCACCATAGCTAAGATGCCCCTCAGTAGATGAGTGGTTCAATAAAATGTGATATATATATATAAACACACAATGGAATTCTATGCTTCCATCAGAAAGAACAACACTGCCCCATTTTGTTAGGAAATGGAAAGACTTGGAAAAAATCATAAAGTGAAGTAAGCCAGTCCCAAAGAAATTTAGGCCCCATGGTTTCCCATATGTGCAATAATTAGTATAGGATAATCTTATCAGATGAGCTGAAAAGCTCAAATGCTACGTACATAAGATCATATAAGATGATGCTAAGTGATATGAACCCCAAGATATGGACACAAGAGGTCTGTCTGTCTTTGTTGTTGTTGTTTTAAATGTACTATATAATTTTTTTGTTTCCTTTGTATGTTCTTCTTCCTATGGTATACCCCCTGTTGTCACTGTACTTGATTTTGGTACCGTGCATCTTGTATATACATTTGTTTAATCTGGGGAGGAGAAGGGCAATAACAAAATGGTGAAACAAGGACACAGGATGACCCATTCCAACAATGATACCCATAGGACAGTACATTGGAAATGAACTTTACAACTTTGGGCGGGGGTAGGGTGAGGTGGGGAGGCATGGGGGAGGTGGGGGAGGGAAGGGACAGTGGGACAACAATAAGGAAGAGAAGGGGTAACAATGATCTACAAGAAATGTACTCATTGCCTTACTCATGTAACTGTAACCCCTCTGTACAGCATCTTTACAATAAAATTTAAAAAAGAAAACATTTCTAAATTTTTTCAACCTTGAGAGACGTCAAGCCTTGAGAGACGTCTATGCCTATAAGAAGCTAAATGCCATGTCCACAAGGGTCTGAGTCTCAACTTGGTGAGTCTTACTGCTTGCTCTGGCTACATCTGGGCCAATGCCTTGCTGTTCTATTTACTAGAGTTTAGTGATCTGTTTTCCTTTCTGGCAAGAACACCACCAATTGCTCTCTTCTTTTTCATAAATGTCTTTGCTATTATTGTACATTTTTCCCCAGGTAATCTTTAGGAAAAAGAACTCTAAGTTTTCTAACAAAAATTATGATGAAATTTTTTTATGGCAAAGTTTTAGTTAGACAACTCCATTGATTAGGAGCCTTATGGAAGGAAGCACAATCATGGCAGGAAGGAGGACATTGTGCAGGAAAGAAACCAAGAAGAGACCAAGCTCCTACAATTGTCTTTGTGACCATGCCCTCAAAAAGCAAGAGGGATAAAATTCTCCAGTGGTATTTAAGGAGTGTGGGGCATTTCCTGATTAAACAACACCCTCAAAATCACACTGCAACTTAAAACTTGGATTGTTCAGTGTGTTTGCCTCTCTTCCCCCAAAAGGTTATTTCCCAGTCAAGAACTTGAGCACTTCCAGTGCACCAGTGGCTTATCCCTGTCATTCTAGCTACTCAGGAGGCTGAGATATGAGGATCACCAGTTGAAGCCAGTCTGTGAAAATCTTTATCTCCAATTAAACATCAAAAATCTAGAAGCAGAGCCATGGCTCAAATGGTAGAGTGTTAGCCTGGAGCAAAAGAACTAAGGGACAGAACCCAAGGTCTGAGTTCAAATTCTAACATGGCATACACACACACACACACACACACACACACACACACACACACACACACCAAACAACAGAAGAAGACACCTTGAACTCCTTCTTTTTCTTATATTAATCTCAAATTTACCTCTACTCCATTTTAGCCTAGCAATCACATAACTATATATACCACCAAATTACTCAATAAGCATCAGGTAATTTCAGAGAGAATTCATTGAGAATAAAAGCATGTATTTCTAAGCTTTGCAGCCTATGAAAGATTATCATTGTTGTTAGGATTAGCAATTAGTGATCTATAAGGCAAACACTATTGAAAAATAAAATATCTCAAATCAGGACACCGTGCATGAGAAGGGCCAGGAACTCAATGATATGGACCGAGGTACCAGCAGGAAATTGCAGAACATTATGGGTTGGTGGTCATGATTTCTGAAGTCTTATTCTCAGCTGTAACAGGTATCAATGCCTGGTTACATTCAAAGTATAAGAGGAATTTCTTGGAACCATTTACTTAGTGCTTAAAGTAGGATTTAAAATGGTTAAAGAGAAATGCTCAAAGTAGCCAGACAATAATCCTGTTTTAAATATTTTACCATAGTTGATTACTAACATGACTTGTATACATAGTGTCCTGATTGGGGTTATTTCACATTTCTATAGTATTTGCCTTGTAGATCACTAATCAAAATTAAATAGGACTACATCTATCTACAGTGGTAATTTTTACAGGCTGCAAAGCTTAGCAAAAATGCCTTTTGCATGGGTAGGGATTATTCTCCTTCTTCTGAAATAGCTGGGAATGGACACCTGTGGAGCTCAGAGCAGCAGCAAGTGCATCTGTCTTCTTCACCTCACCTTCCTCAATGTCTAGTCCCAGCCTTGGAACAGCACAGATATTTGTTAAATGATAATTACTGATTTAGGCAATGTAATTATAGAAAGTGAGCATTCTTAGAGAAAATATTATAAAGCTTACCACTCCTTTTAGAGAAGTCTGCATTTAATAACCACTAAGTACAGTAAGCATTTATTTATTAAACTAGCCCTCATCATAATCTTTTTTTTTTTTGTCAGTTGTGGGGCCTGAACTCTGGGCCTGGGTACTGTCGCTCAGCTCTTCAGCTCAAAGCTAAAGCTCTGCCACTTGAGCCACAGTGCCACTTTCAGCCTTTTCTGCTTATGTGGTGGTGAGGAATCAAACCCAGGGCCTCAGTGTGCAAGGTAAGCACAGTACCACTGAGCCATCTTCCCAGCCCCCTCCCCCTCACCATAATCTTATGATATAGGTTCTGCTATTATTGCCATCTTACAGACAAAGCACTGAGTTAAGGGACTTGATAGAATTGCACTGAACGTATGGTAGAGCTTGCTGAATGAGCCCAGGCAGTCTGGTAGCTAAGCCTGTGCTCTTAGCCTCTGTTCTACATTGTTTCACATGGGTGGTGAGAGACCCAGATACAGACTCCTAAAGTATGAAGGCATGTTGTGCTGAATACCATGGATGAGGTTTAGATAAAATGTCTGTAAGGGCCGGGCACCAGTGGCCTGTAATCCTAGCTACTCAGGAGTCAGATCTGAGGATCATGGTTCGAAGCAGTCCAGGGCAGAAATGTCCCCATAAGAGTCTTATCTCCAATTAACCATTTAAACAACAGAAGTGGCACTGTGGTTCAAGTGTTAGAGTACTGGCATTGACCACAAAGAGGCTCAGCGACAGCACCTAGGTCCTGAGTTCAAGCCCCACAACCAACAGCAACAACAACAAAATGCCTATAAGGCTCCAGAAGGAAGAAAGCTTGGACAAATCATTACAGTTAGTTTATTCTAGATAAGAGATTCTTCTACAAGATTGCCTGGCAAAGGTCTAGGATTAAACCTTCTAGGGAGAGTTCATCCTGAAAAAGAACACACTTGACACATGCCAGTCTGTTCTGCAAACTCACATTGCCTTCTTTGAAAGAGGGTCCGTGTGTGTGTGTGTGTGTGTGTGTGTGTGTGTGTGTGTGTGTGTGTGTGTGTGTGTGTGTGTGGTGTGTTGTGTGTTGTGTGTGTGTCCTGGGACTTGAACTCAAGACCTGAGTGCTGTCCCTGAGCTTTTATGCTCAAGGCTAACACTCTTACCATTTCTGACTTTTGGTGGTCAATTGGAGATAAAGAGTCTCACAGATTTTCCTGCCCAGGCTGGCTTCACATTGTGATCCTCAGATCCTCAGCCTCCTAAGTAGCTAGTTACAAGCATGTGCCACCAGAGCCTAGCATGAAAGACCAAACTAAATAAATGAAAATGACAAAGACCAAACTAAATAAATGAACGCTTTCTTAGTGAGACCATTGCAAACATTGAACCTACACGCTGTAGGTTCAATACCTAAATTATCATCCTGAAGTTGAGGGGCTTGGAGTGGAGGACTATGGAAGAAAAGAAAAACCAAGATCCCTACAATGACCCAAAGAAGAGCGGCTATGGGGAGATGACCATCACCCATGCATTGGGCTATTCCAGGCCCCTGACTATGTCTGAGGAGGACATGCATTCTAAAATTCAGTATTGCTGCTCTGGCTATAGATTACTAAACCAGGGACACTCAATCTCATTAAGCTTTCTCATCTGTTCCACAGTCCTCCAGTCCCACACAGGTCCCTTTCCCTAGGGAATGTGTATGTGACTCCCACATAGTGAACCAGCACCACAGAAAACAAACAAAAGTAGAGAACCACAGACAGACACTAGAACCTGGCAGAAGCTGGCTACTGGCTCCAGCAATAGAAAAAATCAATAGATAACACATGGCAGAGATGCACTAGCCCATGGGGCACCCAAGCAATGTTTTCTAAGGTAGGATGGACAAGATGATCCAGGTTGTAATTAGAAGAAACAAGAAGCACTCCTGTTTACATTCATTTCCCTAACCCATTGCTTTTCATTGTTATTATTTGCAAACATGTAAGGATGTATCTGTTGGGGAAAGCATGTTCAGCTTTCACCATTGAATCAAAGACAGCTGGAGATCACTGTAGAAAACTGTGCACAGCAGGAAACACCCAGTTGTGCTGGGACAGACACCTGCATGGTGCTGCTTGCTGAAATCCTCTGTGACTTACCCTCCTTCAGCTTCCTTACTCTAAAGCCCCACTAGCAAGACACTTCAATCATGTCCCCAGAAATAGCCCAAGCAATTTGGGTCTATTCTGACACAAGGGAATAAGCTCTGTAAGTCAGGAGGTTGAGGACAGGGCAGGGCAGAAAGCAAAACTCAGAGGAAAACTCCAGCAAGAACAGGGAAAACTCAAATACTCCACGGAAAGGAAGGAATTTTGAATTGAGGCTAGTGTGGCCCTTATCTGCATTAAAACCAAAATCTTTCTGTGCTTCCCTATCTCTTGGTGATTAATTTGACAGTTTTAAATTGAACTTATAGGTACTTCCATAGTTGAGCTCCCAAGAGAACATTTGTCATTAAACATTTAAAAAAATATAAAGAAATTTCAAGGAGAGGTTTCTAAAGTAATCAAACTTTCATAGATCTTCATTAAATTCCCTACCTATTCTTTAGCAACTGGAAATTTTTTCCAACAGAGAAAGAGAAAAATGACAAGAAATCTACTAAGAAATAAAATTAGGAGAAACTTCCAATTGAAAATATTGGAAGGATTTTAATGATGTTATTCAGTGTCATCAAGCAAAAATGAACCCCTTGCAACTATAAAGTAACAAATGGCATTTTATATCTATTCTGTTCTAAATTCCATAATTACTGCTGAAGTAAGAATTCATGATCAGTGGCTGATTAGCCATCCTTTCCATAGGAGCATGTCTATGTGAAAAACTAGCTAGTTCTTCATAAGTAGCTTTTCTTGCAAAGTAATAAATTATTTCAGCAGTATCCTTTGGTCTTAGAGAGCAGCTCTCTGTGTATATTTAATTTGTCCCAACTATAATAATGCCTTGAGATGCTAAAGTACTGCATGCTATTATTATTTTATTACTATTATCATAAAATTCATGATAACTGTACTTCAAATTTCCCATCTAATCCCCAAAGGTTTGGTCAGAGTACTGCAAACACATCTCAGCTCTGTTTATGTCCAAGAGCATTCAGCAAGGTTGTGTGCTATAAGCTTTTCTGGCTTTTCTGATGAACTCAAAGTGAAATTAATCATAGTCCCTGACTGAAGGAGCTTGCATTATAGCACAGATGATTAACCAAGCACATAAAGAATTATAATACTGCTATCAGCGGCAGACATGATGTAAATAAAATGTGGAAGGACGTCAGAAAAGGTATGCTCTCTTCTAGTGGAGGATCCAGAGATTTATAGAGAAAGGTGCATTCAAGCCAGGTATTAAAGCATAGCTGTTTTGTAAAAGGCCCAAGGAAAGCAATGAGGAAGAGGAGGGGAAGGGAAGGGAATCCGGGGAAGATGAAATGGGGAAGGAGGATCCTTTGAAGGCTGCAAATAGAAGAACTTTGAATCCAAGTAGAGAAAAATGAGTGCAAACCTAGAGTTTGAACTCAAAGACAATGTCAAGATTTGTCCTTATTGCATGGCAACACCCTGTAGGCTTTTTTGTTTGTTTATCTGACTGTCTTTCTGTCAGGATGCTCCCCAAAAGCAGGGTTAGTATACTTCTATAACCTTTAGATGGATCCAAGTCTGATGAAGACTTCAATCCCTGACTTCCCAGCCAATATACCAAATGCTATCAGAAAGTTTAGAATAGCTAAACAATGGCTATCCTTGTCTGGCAACAGAAGTAATATGTGAAGGTAAGTAAAAATGATAGGAAAGTTTGTTAGAAAAGAAATGTGGCAGAGAAAGGCCGCCCAAGTCACTTACCTTGTACCATTTTCTTCCTTACAGTAGTTGGTGTTGGGTTGAATAGTGAAAATTGGACTCACTGAGGATGACTTTCTGTTTCTTATAACGTTGTGATGCCAGCAGCATACTGTCCTACCCTTACCTCTTCATTCTTTTGTCCTTCTTTCCTCATTGTTTTGTAAGCCCCCTGCCCTTACTTTATCATCAGGTGGGTTTTGGTTTATCAGCTTATTCTGCCTCCCTGACTGTCAGAATTTCTACTAACTCTTATCACTTTTCCTCTTGTAGCCACAAAACTCAACATACTGCTTACAGGTAGGATGCATGAAGGCCCTGCTATTGGAGCCATCCCTATGTTGGTTGTTTGCTTTAGTGCATCCAAGAGTTAGCTGTTAACAACCATGTCCAAGAATTTTTTAAAAATTGAACAGTGAGCTACTTAGACAGCCAGTCAACTGGACAGTCAGCTTGAGTTGGTTTGGAATCCACATCTACCACAAACACAATTGGAGAGAGAACTTACCCACACTTATTGGATGCACCTACATAACTTCATTTAAAAACATTATAATAACACTTCCCCTAAAGGACTGCTATGATGTTCAACTGAGTAATGTGTGGTAGAGCCTGAGCATACTGCCCAGAATATAGCAAGTACTTCATTTCTGTAAGTCCTACTTTTCTTTACCATCAAATACAGCTTGTCAATGATACCTAGAAGGCTGTTCAAGATGTCATTGTGACATTGGCTTTATGTTCAAAGCACAGAGGCTGGACAATAATTCTCTGCTTTGCTTTGGAATCTAAAATTCAAATTATACCAACCAACATGTTCTCTTTCTGGTGGGCATATTTTTACATTTTTTAAAAGTTTTGGGCATGGCATAAAGAATGCCCAAACACTCAAATATGCAGTGCCATGTATAAGTATATGATAAATAAACTTGGAACCAACATCCAAGTTGCAAAATGGAATACTGGTCCTTTCCTGGAAGTTCTCACTATATCTCTTTCTCTCTGCAGATAATCCCTGCCCCATACTTCCTGAGTCCTTTTAAGTCTTCTTTGTAATTTTATCACCTAAGGAGTAAGCTTTCTCTTACTTTTTAACTTATTCCAATTAGAAAATAGATTGTATGCATTCATTCATGCCTTGCTTCATTCAATCCATATTGTGTTATAAAATCCTTTAAAAAAAAACTACTCTATCCTTTTTTATTGCAAGAACTTTACAATTGATCCATCCACTTAATTCTTATGGCCATTTCACTGTTGATGGACAGTTGCATTTCCTGGTACAGAAATGCTCCGTTCTGTGTGTGTGTGTGTGTGTGTGTGTGTGTGTGTGTGTGTGTGTGTACTTACACACACGTGCGTGCATGTACACTGAGACTTGAACAAACTCAGGGCCTTGTGTTCTTAAGTAGCTTTCCCTGCCAACCAAGGCTGGCATATGAGCCACACCTCCATTACCCACATTTTTGTTGGTTAATGGGAGATATGAGTCTCATGCACTCTTATTCAGTGTGCTAAATATTCTTAAGTTTTTGCAAGTTTTTATACATTTTTCACATTAACTAGCCAATATGATAGTAAGCCTGTTAGGAGTGATATGCATATGTAGATTGATTGACTAACTGATTGATTGATTGATTGAGAAAATTTAACTCATTACTCCTCAGCCAGACACCAGTGGCTCATGCCTGTAACCCTGGCTATTCAGTAGGCTGAGATCAAGGATTGTGGTTCAAAGCCTTCCTGGGTAAAAAAGTCCATAAGACTCTTATCTCCAATTGAATACTTAAAAAGCCAGAAGTAGAGCTGTGGTTCAAGTGGTAGAGCGCTAGCCTTGAGCAAAATTGCTCAGGGACAGTGTCCAGGTGCTGACTTCAAGTCCCATCATGAGTACTTGCACACATGCTCACACACACAAACACACACACACACATACAAACACACACACAAAATCTTCAGTCCTGACTTCATTTGTACAGTGTATGGCTCCATGTATTAAGATACTTTTTAAATTTTTCCCAATAAAGTTTTAACAATTTTCCTCATAGAGTACTTACAAATCTTTCACTAGGTTTTTTCCCTGCTATTTTTCAGATATCAAATTAGTCACGGGAAACATATTATGTGTTTTAATCCTTGAAATACCTTCTTATGTACTCCTATCATTGCACCCTTTTACTTAGGCATATCAATGCTACAAAACATCACCAAAGGTCTCATTCTTAATAAGTAGCTAAGCCAGAATTTCAACCCATACCTTTCTAATTCCCTTATCATGTTTTGTATGCTGCCCCATTGGGAGCCATGCCTTAAAGGGAAATGAATTCAATTGAGAGACAGATAAGGATAAAGACAGAAAGACTGGCATCAGGGAATTTGACAGATTATAAGTGGGGAGGAAGCCAAGCACTAAAGATATAGAAGTCATGGAGTGAGCAATGAACAGAGATCATAGCAAGCAGGAAGATGCAAAAGACAATTGTCCCTGAAGAAACAATCTTTCTTCAGGAAAAACAAACTAGTCAAGTGGGAAGTCTTAGGTATTGGGTGTGATCCATTGCAGCACTCCTGGACACACAGAGGCCACAATGATAGTTTGTTATTTGATTGCCATTTTTCTTCATTTCTTTCTTTTTTCTTTCTATTTTGTGCTGGTACTGGGGCTTGAATTTAGTGTCTGGGTGCTGTCCCTTAGCTTTATCATTCAAGGATGCCACTCTACAGATTGAGCCACACTTTTACTTCTGGCTTTTGGTAGTTAACTGGAGGTAAGAAACAGGCAGGCTTGAAAACTTGATCCTCAGATCTCAGCCTCCTGAGTAGCAGAGAATTCCCAGTGTGAGCCACCAAATGGACATCTCATTTGCTTTTTTTTGTGTGCCAGTATTAGACCTGAAACTCAAGGTCTGTCCCTTAACTTTTTCACTCAAGACTGGTACTCTATCACTTGGGTCACACTTCCACTTCTGGCTCTTTGTTGGCTAATTGGAGGTAAGAGTCTTACAGACTTTTCATGTCTGGGCTGGCTTTGAATGGAGATAATGAGATCTCAGCCCCTTGAGTAGCTAGGATTACAGGCAGGAGCCACCAATGCCTGAATCACTTGCTATTTGTCAGCTGAGTTTTATTATCCAATTTCAACTAGTACTTTCCAATATCTCATCTTTGCACATATCTCTAATTCTTATGGATGTTTGCTTAAGTCATTTTGAGGCTTGTTTTGGGTAGATTCATTTATATTGACTACATAGGATCCAAGAGACTATGTCTCTTTGTATAGAACAACATTGTCTTCATAGAGTTCCAAGCAATTATTCTGCATACTTAAACTGCATACAGTTAAGAATCGAACTGACCAAGAACTCTAAGTAGCAAGATGACAGAGAGTCCAAGATAATTAATGTCTGACACTACACTTCAAGAGGACACTGTTTAATAATGTTGATCTAGCTATCTCTTAAATTGCTCTGAGAATGCATGTGGAATGTAGTTGATTTTGAAGGGAGATAACTGTGCAAGGTGAGCAGCTGTTAAATGCAGCTCTGAAATAATTGGCCTTCCGCCATTGTTCAGTTCATAATAGCTGCAATAGCTCACACTGCTAAAATAGATTCAATTATGTAGAAAAAATATGAAAGAAAAAGTGAGCATTTCCTCTGCTATTTTACCTTGCCTAGAACGAAAGCAAGAGCCTTTTTTCTTTCAGTTTATGACTATCCATAAATTAAAGGTTTAATAAAACATGGAAATAAAAATATTGAAGAAAACATTCACTTATTACAGGTTCACATAATACAGGAAAATAGAAAAGTTAAAATACAATAGGATAATGAAAGTAAAGATATTAAAAGGTAAGGGCTTTGTTTAACTGAAGAACTGAGACTCAATCTCTACCATCAAATTATAGCAGGCATTTACATGCATACAAATGTGTAGAGGTTAAATAAATTATGTAAATTTTTCCTCAGAATAAATACATATTATCTGAGACCAAGGCTGAAGGATATTTTTTTTGTTTTGCTTTGTTTTTAGGGGGTGTGGGGTGGGGATGGAAGGTTGTTTGGTTTAGGTTGTTGAAACTGATAGTGGGCCCTGGTAATATTTAGAGCCTTGTGCTTACTAGGCTGGTACTCTACCATTTGAAACATTCTTCCAGGCAGGTTTCATGCTGGGTATTTTTGAGATAGCATCTTACTCAGGTACTCACCTGAGTCATGATCCACCTACTTTACTTTAGGTGGACACACCATCCCTGGGATCACAGGCTGCGCCACTGTGTTCAGCTGATCTCAGTGAAGATAGAGTCTTATGGACTTTTATACCTAAGCTGATCTGGAACTGTGATCCTCTCACTCTCACCCTCCCAAGTAAGTAGGATGACAGGTGTGAGCTACCCAGCAACTTTAATAAATTTCATTAGTCAATTAATTGCTTCAAAGTGAACCATGAGTGTTTTTCCCCCCTCATTGGGATCAATGGCTATGATTCCCTTTTGAGTCTTTTCTAATGTAATTTTTCAACAATTGCTAATTTTTCAACAATTAGAAAAATATATTATAAAAATGTATTATAAAATATTAATATAAAATATTATTAAATATATATTATAAAATATAATTTTTCAACAATTTCTAATATAATTTTTCAACCATTTGTGGAAATTAATTCTTAAATTCTTTAGATTCCATGTCTCTTCAACTCTAAATGGGCCCATCTTATACTTTTTAAAAATTTTTAAAAAGCAAATTATTTAAAAATAATAATAAAGACAGTGTCATATAGAAGCTGTATTGTCTAGAGCTCTTAGGTCTTGAGGCCAGTTTGACTGTAAATACACAAAAAAACTATTTTTCACAAACTGCTGCTATACTTGGGAATCTGTTCCATTTGTTACAATTATATCTAGGGAACAAACCTGGAGTTCCATGTTACATGTCAGAAACACAGGTTCTTCTTATATATCGAAATCAGGACCTCCTATTCTACTTTTGACTTTTGAACAATAGTTAAAACCTTCTCCAACCCTGAATACTTCTAGTGGCCTCTGTCAGCTAGTATTGGGATTCTATTGTGGGACTAATGGTGGGGCTGAGGCTGAAGGAGATGAGGCAATATATTGGGTAGAATGTTGGAGAAAAGACGAAGAGTTTCTGGCTCAAGGATGTCAATCAATACTTTCTTTTGATATTATGACTTAGCTTGAACTTGTCTGCCAATGTTTTGTTTCTGAGACTGTTCACAAGTATCAGTCTCCTGGTTTCTCTTCTTCCTGTTGTTTCTGCCCAAGCTGGCATTTTTTCCTGACCAAATATAAACAAGACTCATAGACTTGCATTCTCCCCTTCCCCATCAAGAAAGGATGTAGCCCCAGTGAGGATCACTAAGGCTTTGGGCCACTGATATTGGCTGGGAACCACATAGTGGTAGTCCTTTCTGTTTGTCCTCTCTCTCCCACACTCCAGACAGTAAAGAAGGATCAGCTCTGCATGAGTGTTAAGAAGAGTCTTGTACATGAAATCCTAAAGTAAGAATTCTCAAATAAAAACTTGCCAGGGGCTGAGGTCTGAGGATCATGGTTCAAAGCCAGGCCAGGCAGGAAAGTTGTGAGACTTATCTCCAATTAACTACCAGAAATCCGGAAGTGGCACTGTGGCTCAAGTGCTAGAGTGCTCACCTTGAGCTGAAGAGCTCAGGGAGAGCACCCAGGCCCAGAGTTCAAGCCCCATAACCTACAATAAATAAATAAATAAATAAAAACTTGCTGGGGTCCTTTTTGCACTGAAAGAACGAATAACTATCTCCTTTTAGAAACATCCCAAGGATGAATTAAATGAAGAGACTGAAGGCATGGTTCAAGTGGTAGAGCAACAGCTATGGGCAATAAAGGCTGAGCTGAAGTGCAAGGCCACAAGTTCAAGCTCAAATTCTAGCACATACAAATCAAATAAATCAAATTACATTAATAAAAAATAAAATAATGTAGATGAAATGATTATTTCTTTTTTTCCTTTATGAACCTTGCAAACTTTGGCCAAATGAGGGAAGTAGCTATTTTCACAAAGCCAACAATTACACTGACAATTACAAGTATGTATTCTGCATAGCTCCTTTACAGAGGTTGTCAAAGAATGGGTACAATGAGTTAATTACACTTGACACCTTTAACAAGAATACACAGATGGCAATTTGTAGTCAATGGAAATCTCAGATCAAAGTATCTTATCATCAAAATTTGGTTTATTATGAACTCATTTTCTTGCTGGGGGATTTGCTTCTGGTTAGAAATATTTGATCATAAGTTGTGGGAACACAAATAAAGTCTATAAAGAACAATTTTTGCAGTTAAGGATACAACAAAAGTAGATTAATTTTTTTCCATAAAAGGTACTGTCTGAAGAATGAGGTTCATACTATGGGAAAAATTATAAATGATGTTGTCAAGTCATATTTATCATGTTATTACTCTTTATTTTATATAATAGCAGATACAAAATGAAACTAACAGTTCCAGATGAAATTCTCACTGGAGTTAAGGTATCATTTCTGAGTATACCAGATATTGTTCACTAGAAAATGGAAAACCACCAGACCACTTCAAGGATGGGGACAGGAGGAAGGGGGGCGTTGGTCATTAAAAATGGAATGGGAATGGAGTGAAAGGAACAAACAAAAACAGAAAAGAGGGGGCTGGGAAGGTGGCTCAGTGGTAGAGAGCTTGCCTTGCATGCCTGAGGCCCTGGGTTCGATTCCTCAGTACCACATAAGAAAAAAGAAAAAAGCAGGAAGTGGTGCTGTGGCTCAAGTTGTAGAGCACTAGCCTTGAGCTGAAGAGCTGAGGGACAGCACCCAGGCCCAGAGTTCAGGCCCCACGATGGACCCCCCCCCAAAAAAAAAAAGATGCTGGGCGTGGTGGCTCACATCTATAATCCTAGCTACTCAGGAGGCTGAGATCTGAGGATCAAGATTCAAAGCCAGCCTGGGCAGGAAAGTCCTTGAGACTCTTATCTCCAACAAACCACTCAGAAAACCAGAAGTGGTGCTGTGGCTCAAGTGGTAGAGCACTAGCCTTGAGCTGAAGAGCTGAGGGACAACGCCCAGGCCCAGAGTTCAAGTGCCAAGACTGAAAGAAGAAGAAGAAGAAGAAAAAAAACACAGAAAAGAGACAGTAGCCTTACCATAGTGCCCAAGCCCTCTGACTTTCCATTGACTCACTGTGTGTGTGTGTGTGTGTGTGTGTGTGTGTGTGTGTGTGTGTGTGTGTGTGTGTGTGTGTGTGTGTGTGTGTGTGTGTGTGTGTGTGTGTGTGTGTGTGTGTGTGTGTGTGTGTGTGTGTGTAGTACTTTATCATTTGAGTCATAGCTCTACTTCCAGCTTTTGGGTTGTTAAGAGTCTCCCTAACTTTCCTGCCCAGGCTAACTTTGAACTGTGATCCTGAGTAGCTAGGATTACAAGTGAAATCTACCAGCTCCTGGCTTGATTTTTTTTTTTTTTTTTTTTTTTTGTCGGTCGTGGGGCTTGAACTCTGGGCCTGAGCGCTGTCCCTCAGCTCTTCAGCTCAAGGCGAGCACTCTACCACTTAAGCTACGGCGCCACTTCTGGTTTTCTGGTGGTTTATCGGAGATAAGAGTTGCATGGACTTTCCTGCCCAGGCAGGCTTTGAACCAGGATCCTCAGATCTCAGCCTCCTAAGTAGCTAGGATTACAGGCGTGAGCCTCTAGCGCCAGAAAATATTGCTGGATACTAGTAGCTCATGCCTATAATCCTAGTATTCAGGAGGCTGACATCTGAAGATCAGGGTTCAAAGCCAGCCCAGGCAGAAAAAGTCTATGATACTCTTATCTCCAATTAACCAGAAAAAAAAGCCAGAAGTGAAACTGTGGCTCAAATGGTAGAGTTCCAGTCTTGAGTAAAAAAGACAAGAGAGCATGCAAGGTCCCAAGTTCTAACTCTAGTACTGGCACAAAACAAAACAAAAAGAAAATTTTTATGTGATGCGTATAATTTGCTAGGTATTATTTTAAACATTCAACACACATTAAGTTATTTAATTCTCCTAACAACTGAATGTACTGTTATTAGCTCTCTTTTACAGGCTGAGAATTTGAGGCAGAGAAAGTAAACTATTCATTTAATGGACACTGCAGGAAAGTGCTAGGACCAAGTTCAAACTCTGCATCTGGTCTGCACATCAGTCTTATACTTGTTGCCTTTCATAATAACAAAAGAAAATATTCAACAGCATTCTCAGTCATCAGAATTTCACTACCAAAGGTGGAATTTCATACAGAAAATGTTGAAAGGGTGTTCATATACAAAAGTATTGTTTAAAATAAAATAATGTTAAGTTTGCCAGGAAATCATGTCTTAAAAGATCAATGAAAGGTTAAGTACAGGAATGAAAGGAGGGGCCTCATGAACATAAGATTGATGTAGGGATAAGGAGGGAATATCCTATTGAGGAAGGTGTGACCTATCAGTGTAGCAGAGGGAAAATGCCAAGGCCACACCATTCCAATAACCAATGGGCACAAGAGTTTACACACAGTCCCTGGTTACAGCTGGAATGATGCTTCAGGACTATTCTAGTGACAGAGCTCCCCTGAGTTGCCTAAAGACCTGTGGAGGCTGTCCAACCTCCCCACCTGCCCAACCTGCAGCTGTTCCTTCCCTTCCACAGGTGTTAAGCCTAAGAATAAGAATAAATCTCTTGCACATTCAGCTCCATCTCAGCGTCTGCTCTCCCAGAAACTCAGTTGACAAGTTTGTGCTATGAACTACTATGTATATTGATGTTGACTGATAATGCCAAGTTCTAGCAGTTTTGACGCTGGCAAATTTCTATCTCTTCCATCTATACAGGCTACATGTTGTGGTGACCGATAAACCTGGCCATGTAGAAATGACAACAGAAGTAGCCTCAGACTCGGGTCCCACTTTATAATCTTCACTGATAAAAAGGTATTTAATGTATTTAATTGGTGTCTCCTGAGACTTTGCACTCAAAGACACAGACAGTCATGACTATCTCCATGCTGGAGTTTCTCTGTGAGTTCACAAATTTTTAATAAAATATTTTCACTGGAAAGACAACGAGCATCATTCTAGGGCAATAGTAGAAATTGTACAAATGGGGTAGGTGGCTGATAGCGAAATACATTTTTTTCTAGTTCACTTTGATCTGTATGGTTTTTGCTTACTCTACCTGTTTTGTTTCACCTGGCTCAGTGCTGCACAGACCTAACCAGCACATCTGAGAGTAGACTGACCAAATTTCAGTTTTCATATCTCTGTGGGTTCAGCGATGTAACCGCCAACTACTATTTTAAGAAATGATTAAGGGAAGCTATTTTTAAACCCAAAATTTAAGGGAGACTTTTTCTTTCTCTTGTCAATTGTTCTCTCACAAAAGAAGGAACTCATTTCGAAGTACATACAGCTGCAAGAGATTCTCAGAGGAACCTCTTCTAAGCTCCATCTCAACACGCAGGGGCCAGCATAGTCTTCCAGATTGGGAGTCCTCCTTAAGGGGAGCATAACACATACCCGGTGCTGCCAATGGAAAGAAAGCAAGGACCTAGGAGGAAGCTGGCAAAAGGGAATTGAAGGCTGGGAATTGAAGCATATGAAATCTTGATCTCCTTCCTGCTTCTGGAACAGCTGAAAGACATAAAATCTCTCTTAAAATTCAGAATGTTGATCTATTGACAGGGAGAGTCCATCTATACACTGCCATGCCACCTTTTCTACTTGGAAACTTGTTATAGAAGCAAAAGCTCTAATGGAAAGGGATGCAAGTAACTTTCTTATAGCAGGCTTGGCTGACATTAAAGGTCCATGGTCAAATGGATATTGCTCCCAAGAATTATCCAACAGAAGGATAGGGAAATATTATATGGGCATGTGTGAGTTACCTTGAAGAAAAATGTTTTTGTACCAAATTTCTGGGCGTGGTGGCTCATGCTCATAATCCTAACTACTCAGGAAGTTGAGATCTGAGGATCACAGTTCAAGACCAGCCTGGGCAGCAAAGTCTCTGAGACTCTTATCTCTAATTAAATACCAAAAAGCCAGAAGTAGAGCTGTGGCTCAGGTGGTAGAAAACTAACCTTGAGCAAAAAAAAAAAGCTCAGGGACAGTGCACAAGCCCTGCATTCAAACTTCAGGACTGGCACAAATAAAGAAAAAAAAGAAGGGAATGTTCAATTTTCCCAGGGCCCTTGCCTTTGAAGGGGGAAGGGTCACTAACAGAGAATCCCTCTCTCAAACTTATGAATATGCAACACAATAGTGGTGGGCCAGGTCCAATCCAGTGACCCCCCTCCCCATCCATGAGAGATGTTCCAAGAACTTCAGTGGATGTCCCAAATGGCAGAGTAACAAGCCCAGTAACCTAGTGCCTTTCGATCTTAATAAAGTACTTAAGAAATAATTAACCAAGTGCTTTTCTATCTTAACCAAGTAGATGGCAACAAAACTGCATGAATTTCTTTTTGCCTTCTTCACAATTTCACAGACAAAAGATTCATTATTACCACAAATCCTAGCAAGCCACACAAGCATTTGATATTTTTCCTTTAAGTCAATAACTTATACTTTTACTTTTTTTTCTTTTTTCTTTTATTTGTTGGTCATAGGGCTTGATGTCTGGGCCTGGGTGCTGTCCCTCAGATCTTCAGCTCAAGGCAAGTACTCTACCACTTGAGCCATAGTGCCACTTCTAGTTTTCTCGTGGTTAATTGGAGATAAAAGTCTCATGGACTTTCCTTCCTGGCCTGGCTTTGAACCACTTCAGCCTCCTGAGTAGCTAGGATTATAGGCGTGAGGCACCAGCACCCAGCTACTTTGTTTTTCTTAAAAGGAAGTACTTTATGGCTTTTTTTTGCCATATCCAAATTGTCCAAATCCCTCATCTTGCACTTTGGAACCATTATTAACTACAATAAGAGGGAAATGAACACAAGTGATACCACAAAACTTGTTTTAGTATTCAAGGCTTCTACTAAGTGACTAATGGAAGGGTGGGGTACACATTATACACACGTGGATATTTTGAAAAAAATGAAGGTCATCGCAAGATTTCATCACACATATTCAAAATTTTACACAGTTAAAATCCATCATTTAAAAAATATCTTTAATACTTTCCTGGTTGGTTTAGATTAACTGAAAATGCAAATAGTGAACTGTAGAAAGAGGGGACTACTGTACATGAATGACAAGGCACTGGAAGGGAGTCAGATGCAAATCAACTACAAACCTCCATGTGTTGAAGACTAAGAGTGTTCATAGTTTCCAATCTGTGAAAATCTTAGTACATGGATTAGAATTATCAAAACCTCTTCAAAACACTCCAGGTTAAAAAATGTTAAGCTTAACTCTTTCTATTTTAACTGTCTGGCATTTCCCAAAGGGAGGACGGGTGATGTTACAAGAAATTATCCAATAAAATGTCCTGTGGCCAAGTACTTGGAGAAACAATATGCTTCAAGACAGCTCAGATTTTTGTGGTTGAGTCTGTAAGAGCTTACTTAGTATGTTCTTTGGCTTTCCAACGCAGAAATACTGGACTATCTTTCATAGTTATTGGACCCTTTAACTTTCATTTGTGGGGGGGGGGGAGGGTCAAGGTGCCAGAACTAGAACTCATATTCTCTCTTAGCTTTTTCATGGCTGGTAACCAGCTTCCCTTTCAGCTTTTTGGTGGTTACTTAGAGGTAAGAGTCTCATGAGCTTTCCTGCTTGAACTTGCTTTGAACCATGATCCTCAGATCTCAGCCTCCTGTGTAGCTAGGATTACAGGTGTGAACTGCCAGTGTCTGGCTCCTTTAACTTTCCTTTTCAGAAAACAACTTGTAAAGTTAGTGTCCCAAAGAATGGATCTTAAGAAATTCTACAATCATATTTGGAAATCTTATTCTCAAGAAATGTACTTGTCACCTTATTTGTATAACTGTAACCCCTCAGTACATCACTTTGACAATTAAAAAAGTGAAAAAAATGTTTTTTTTTTTTTACTTTTTGGCATTTTTGTTTTCTTTGTTCATTTTAAAGGGAGGCACAGAAACTAGACAAAAGGTAAACAAATGTAGCAATGGTACTCACTGGACACTATGTTGAAAATGAACTATAAAATTAGTGGGTGGGATGTGAGGCAAAAACTGGGAGACAGTGAGGGAAGGGGTGACACTGTCCAAAAGGAAATGTACTCTTTACCTTATTTATATAACCACTTTGCTTTTAGACTTTCAAATAAAAATGTTTTTTAAAAAATCTTGTAATTACTTCCTAAAGTGTTTGTTTCCCCATGTTTTAAAATTCTTGGTTCATATATTTACTATATATACTCTACAATTTGACAGCATTTTAGCAAATACCTTTTTTTACTAGCTTACACCTATAATCCTAGGTATTCAGAAGGCTAAGAACAGGAGAATTGTGTTTCAAAGTCAGCCTAGGTAGAAAATCTGTGATATTCTATATCTAATTACGCAGCAATAAGACATACTGGAGGTGTGACTCAAGTGGTAGAACATCAGCCAAGCAAGCAAAAGGTCTTGAGTTGAAACACTGGTACTAGAGGAAAAAAATTCATTCCTATATAGTACATTCTGACTCTTGGCTGACTTAGTAATTAGGAAAACACAACTGTGGATGTGCCAACCCAACAGTATTAGCATTTCTGGATATTTCTACACAAATTTTCAAGTGGATGATAAGCAATATTAACATAGTTTTAAGTTTCTAAGTAGTCTAACACTCTCTTCAGACAGCAAACTAGGAAATTCTTACTAACATTCCATCAGTGTGATGAAAAGAATTGCACAAGTCATTGGCTGCCTGGGAGCCAGAACACACAGGATTTGAGAGAGCATCTCATGAGGTGCAGCTTCTGATAATGCTATCAACCTTCTAGCAGCCAGTTTTGATGCTGGGCTGAAGAGATTGCTAAGCAGCTTTAGCTTGAAAAGGATCAGAAACAACTACAAAATGGGATAGGTACTAGTGACATGGCAGGAAGAAGTGCAGGAAGAAGAAATGCACTATCAGGAGCATGCATTAATCCATCCACTAAGCCAGCAAGATGTTCCCTGTACTCAGGAGATAAAACAGAAATACAACATAAGACAAGAAAATAGCTAGCACCAGGCAATTACTTAGCTAATGTCCACAGCATAGCTTCAGAATCCTTAAAATGATAATGACAGCACCAACACAAAGCAGGCTTATTAGAAAGTTGAAGATAATATGTAGATATATATATATAGATAGATATATAAAGCACCTAGCAGAGCACTCAGCACATAGTAGGCACTCAATCAAATTTTTTCATCATTATTAGAACATATTGAAGATATGTAGCAGACAAGGAGGTGAAATTCTAGTAATTTTCCAAAACTGTCAATCTCAGGACTTCTATATATTAAATAGCAAACACTAGGAACTAGTCACCAAAAACACTGGCACCATTCAAATTAAAGGCACAGAGGAAGCAAATTATAGTAACTTATTGATTTTAAATTCAATAAACAGCAAGATCGTTTTTGTCCAAGGAAGACTCAAAGTTGTTTTTGCTGCCCCTAATGGCTGACAATTGCTGCTAAAGTTTCCTAAGAGACTCATGATATGATATGGAGATCCAACAACAAGTAAAAGAATGCCAATGTGTAAAGGTTTGACCCTGAATTGCAAATTGTTTCATGCAAATTGCCTAGAAAGAAATAGGTATAAAGCCGCTTGCCGGTAGCTCACTCCTTTAATCCTAGCTACTCAGGAGGGTGTGATCTGAGAACTATGGTTCAAAACCAGCCTGGTCAGTAAAGTTCATGAGAGTATTATCTCCAATTAAGCGCCCAAAACCGGAAGAAGTGTTGTAGCTCAAAGTGGTAGAGTACTAGCCTTGAGGGAAAAAGCTCAGGGACAGTACCACATCACCACCACTTCTCAAAAAAGAAATCAGCATAAAAATCTCAGCCTAAGGTAAGAAATACTGGTTCCAGAGATTCAAAGAAAGATGGCAGAGGAGCTGGGTGCTGGTGGCCCATGCCTGTAATCCTAGATCTTCAGGAGGCTGAGATCAGAAGATCACGGTTCAAAACCAGCCTGAGCAGGAAAGGCAGTGAGATTTCTACCTCCAATTAAGTTTCAAAAAGCCAGAAGTAGAACTGTGACTCAAGTGACAGAATGCCAACCTTGAGTGAAAAAGCTAAGGAACAGCACCCAGGCCCTGAGTTTAAACCAGTATCAGCACACAAACACACACACACACACACACACACACACACACACACACACACACGTTCAACTATTAAGAAGCAAAATCTGCTCTGTTCTTTCTGCCACAGACTTCTTGTGTACTGTTTACCCTTAAGGCTGATGAAGGAAAGAGTTAGAAAGACAACAAAAGATTATTTGCCTTGCAATACATTCCAACTTGTATCCTCAGGGTTTATCTCAATAAAAATGTCAGGTTTTTGCAATTTCAGATGAAGATCATCTTCCCATAGCAGAACATTTAGACTAATACTTGCCCCTTCATGTTTCTTACCATCTACTTTTGTTGGACAACATGTTCCTGTGGCTGTAAAATATTGTGTCCCCTTGGGACACGAGTCATCTCTAAGCCGGAAGCCTTGACCTTCATTTCAGCAAAGAACTTCTAAAGAATGTCATTTTCTTTTGGTGTGTTAAACAAAGAGATGTGTTGTTCTGCATCAGCCTCTGGCTTCAGCTCATCCCACATGCCTTTAAATCACTCACTTTTGAAGATGTTGCCTTAGACCTTTTGCTTTTCTTTCTAAAACCAGTGGCGGATAATGATGCTAAGATGTCGTCAATTTCCTTCTAGAAATAACACTTGCTTTCTGACTACTGAAAGGGGCTCAGTCATAGCCCAAAGATCCTTTCTGATGAGCAAATGCCTGTCTGCAAGTTAGCATGCCCCTGAAATAAGACCACCCCTTTCTGAGCAGCAGCCTCTCTAGTTGAGTCAGAAGTGAGCCTGATAATAGAACTTAACTGAATTTGACACATTCCCATTAGAGTGGCTGAAACAAAGGCACATATGGATCTTTCTGAATCATTGAGCACACACTGCTTGACAAATTATATTCTTGTTTTCAGAGGCTGTGGCTCAGAATGCCTTAGCTGGTGACAGCCATCCCCAGCTTTGAATTTCATAAATGGACTCCATGGCTGACTGGAAGGGTCAGGACAAGGTAACTGCCAGTTACTGACAGGTTAGTCTTTGACCTGATTTAGCTATGTGAACCCTAACACTGGGCTTCTAGACACCTGGTACCCTCTCCAGAGCTGATACCCATCAAAGAAGAAGAATCTAATCAATGGTGTAAAGCCTGGAAAGAGAGACATGGCTTGATTCTCTATAAATTGTCCTTCTTTGACTCTCTTCTCTATTGGTAATTACAAGATTATCTTTTGCTTCTGATTTAGGTAAGGAAAGGATATAGGTGAAAGGGGCCAGGCTGGGTTAAGACCTCTCCACAAATACCTCCATTCTTTGCAACAGGAGCTAAAGTTTACTTCTAGATTCCCCAGTCCGAATCTCAAGAAGAGCCTATACGGGTCAGGGTCTTAGGATGCCAGCAACAGAAACCCATGCTGAATGGCTGAAGCAGAAAAAGTATTGTGTGGAGCTCCTCCATTCCCACTACTGCCCCTGCCCAGCTTTGTATACAAACTACTACCACTGGCCTGGAGAGAGGAAGAGGCCATGATGCCTCCTTCCTGCCATTCAGAACATTGAAGACATGTGCTTGGTCAGTCCAAACCATTCTCCTGCTGGTAAAGGTGAGGACAGGCACAAATACTTGACATGTTTCTATGTGCTTTTTTCTATGTGTGTAGTAAGGAGCAGGTAAGTTCAGATGATAAACAAAATCTCTCTCCTTCTGCCATTCATACAGATAGTTACATACATAGAAAATAAAGAAAGAAGAGCGGAAGACTCTAGAAAAATGTTTACCACGGAACCTCTTAATTCTAGCAAAATATTGCATAAATCCTTTTCCATAGAAAGGGGCCAATGTCTTTTGCTTATTACTTTCAGCTTCCTCGAATTCTGCCTTTGCTGTGATTGACAACAAAGCAGTTTGGGGTAAAAAAAAATCAATTCCCTGGCAATTCTGGTAATTCACCTACAAAAGTCCAGAAAAAAATCTGCTTGTAAACCTATCAGAATTCCTCTGCCTTCTGAACTTTCACCAGCCCTTTTTTCACTCTAAACAGAAACCTATTTAAAATATTTTAAAAACTGTCAGATGCGATGGTGGATCTAGTACTTAGGAAGTTGAGGCAGGAAGGTCATGAGTTTGAGGCCAGCCTCAAACTGGTAAAGAGGTTTTGCCTCAACAGCTCACATCACCAATGATTGAACTACTTAACCAGTTGTTTAAGGATACAGGTGGACCTGTTGCAACAATGAGAAGTACAAGTTGTCATGTCCAAAACGAGCTTTACAACGTTGGTGCGGGGAGGGGGGGGGGGGAGGGAAGGAGAAGGATTGGGATTAGGGGGGGAGGGGGGAGGCTGGGAAGGGATGTGAAGGGTAAACAAAGGAGGAGGCTGCAATGCTTGGTAAGAAATGTACGCATTATCCTGCCCATGTAACTGTAACTCCTCTGTACAGTATGTTCACAAATAAAATTAAATTAAATTAAAAAAAAAAAAAGAAAAGAGGAATGAATACAGGTAAAGAAAAGCAATTATTGATGCTTAAAGAATAGTAAGAAAGCGACTTGAAATCTCCAATTATTGTCTCACATGAAAAAAAATTCATAACAGCTAATAGGCCTTCTTACATGCATACTTTGATGGCAGCCCTACAAAACAAGACAACAAACATAAAGCTAAAAATATCTTTTTAAAAATCAAGTCTGAAAGTTTTAAGGTTTTGAAATAATAGCAAAGTTATAAAATCTACAGAAAGGGAAATCATCATAGAAAACAAAAGCCAAAAATATCTCCTTGGTCTATTTTAACTACATGCTATTGCCAGCCTCTGGAAAATGGAATTCCTGCTGGTCTTATTTCCAGACAGGCCATAAACTACATGATCCTTGAAATTCCTTTTAGTAGGACTCAGACATGAGTTGTTAACTAAGTACACGGATGAACTCCTCCTAAGAAGCAAACAGAAAACTGAGTGGTTTTAGATGACGCATTCTTAAAACCCCACCCCTTTGATAGCTATGAAAAGAAATCTCATTGCAATTATTGGCCGTACATTACTGGTAGAGATCATTGAATTTCTGCTTTGATTTGTTGGAGGCAAAATATAATCATGTAATACAGGTGTACAAAATATTGGTTTAAAATGGCAGCAGTTTCATACTTAGGGTCAGTCATCTTTGCAGTGGCCATATAAGGAAGTTTGATGGAAATCATGTTTTGATATGGCTATGCTGTGTATTAATATGATGCACATGAAGCCCATTATGTCTTGTGCACAGCAGCTTACAGAAGCGTAATGGTTAGCTCTTAGAAATGTTAATCCTAAATTGGGCATGGTGGCTCACACCTGTAATCCTAACTACTTAACAGGCTGAGATCTGAGTATCATAGTTCAAAGCCAGCCCAGGCAGTCCATGAGACTCTTACCTCCAATCAATTATTAGAAAGCTGGAAGTGGAGTTGTAGCTCAAAGTGGTAGAACACTAACCCTACATGAAAAAGCTCAGGGACAGAGCCCAAACCCTGAGTTCAAGTCCCATGACTGGAGAGAGAAAGGGGGAGGGGAGGGAGGGAGGGAGAGAAGGACAGAGAGAGAGAGAAAGAAAGAAAGAGAGAGAGAGAGCTAGAGAGAAAGAGATGTTACTCCTATTCAGGAGCTGGCTTATTCTCACCTTATTTACTTTATTCCAACACCCAGAAGGTAACTTCAGACATAGATCAAGTCTACCTGGTTCAGAAGCTGCGCCTCCAAATAAGAGAAGAGAAGCTTTTAAAAATGCATACAAACAAATTAATTTGCTTGAGATCAATTAGCCCTAATTATTTTGCACAAATATGCACAACAGATCACAATTAGTACATGGTAAATGTCCTTTCTGAGTGGGAACTTAGACATGCATCTTCTCTCTCTCAATGGCTATCTTAGCAAAGGACAGTAGGAATGCATATTCCCATTGTGTATATGTTTGCCACTCTTGGTCTTATATCTTTATTTTGCTTTCTTTTATCTTGTGGTCCTCAGTGATTGCTAGTTTGGTGGCTTTCTGACACTGTAATTAAGGTCATCATAGAGTTCTTTTTCATTGTTAGCAAATGTCCAAAATGTCACGTTTAGAGTACAAACTGTCAGCTTGAGAAATCTTGCTATCACTGACCAGGCATGGTGATACATGCTTACAATCCCAGCTATGTGGGAAGCCAGGTGAAAGAAGGATTGCAGTTCCAGAATACCTTGCATAAGAGTTAACAAGATCCTACTTTCAAAACCAAGCATAGTGGCTCATACCCTAATCCTTGCTTTACCATAGGTAAAGGTAGGAGAATCACAATTGAAGATGCGGCAAGCTTGGTATGGTGGCTGGTCACACTTGTATCCCAGCTACACCAGAGGAATGTCCCAGGGCAAAGGTAAGAAACCCTACTTGAAAGATAAACTAAAGCAAAAAGTGCTGGGTACATGGCTCAAGTGATAGATTGCTTGACTAGCAAGTGCAAGGCAAGGCCCAGAGTTCAAACTACAGTAATACAGGAAAGAAGGAAGGAAAGTAGGGAGGAAGGGAAAGCGGGAGGGAGGGAGGAAGGGAAGGCGGGAGGGAGGGAGGGAGGGAGGGAGGGAGGGAGGGAGGGAAGGAGGGAGGGAGGGAGGGAGGGAAGGAGGGAAGGAAGGAAGGAAGGAAGGATCTTACTACTACCAACAGCTACTGCACAAATGTTTGCAATAGAGAAACCACAAGTGTGGTAGCTTTACTTGGTGCTCCTTAGGAAGACAGTAATATAAGGTCATATTTAAGAGACCTCTGTTCTGTCCAAGTTCTGACAGCTACTACCTGTGTAATAATTTACAAATTATATAATCTCTTAGAACCCTGGAATTGTGAAGTCTGTGGCTATGATTGGTACTCGTGGCCTGTAACTGTTACTATTATTTTTTTTCCCAATGTCTTTTCATGAAGAGCTGGAAAGAGGTTAAAAGAAATATATAGGCTTATTTGAGAAATAAACATTGGCGGGGAGCTGGTGGCTCATGCCTATAATCTTAGCTACGCAGGAGGCTGAGATCTAAGGACTGTGGTTCAAAGCTAGCAAGGGCAACAAAATCCATGAGACTCTCATCTCCATTTAATTACCAGAAAACCAAAAGCAGCACTGTGGCGCAAGTGGTAGAGTGCTCACCTTGAGCTGAAGAGTACAGGGACAGTGCTCAGGCCCAGAGTTCAAGCCCCACAACCAACAAAATAAATAAATAAATAAATATTGCATAGTTGAATTTCTTCTTAAAGAATATTTCCTTTCATTGCAGATCCTTTTAATAAACGGTTTTCTCTCTCAAACCTAAACTCTTTCCCATACAAAAAATTATTTCCTCCCAAGTAAGGCTCAATGGGTAATATATATATATATATATATATATATATATATATATATATATATATATATATATATATAGCAATATATATATATAGCATATATACTACTACTATTTATCTCTCACATAAAAATAGCACTTGAAAATTAACATATCTGCAACTACTTAATAGAAAATTAACATATCATTAATGAGAAATTATTAATTTCATACTATTAATTGCCTGCAAGACTCTGGAAGGTTCTGTATTGCTTAATCATTGACAAATCTCGGCAGTTCTTCCAGATACTCTACTTGGATACACAGAACCTTTCAAATGAAGGCTCATTTGAATCTAGCCATTAGCTGATGCCACATTACAATTATACAGTTTCACAGCAGACAAATTAAAGTACATCCTGGCCCTTATGAAGAGGTTTATTTCTAAACATTAACTTCATGGTAAAGAAGGAGACTAAGCCAGGTGCAGGTGGCTCATATCTGTAATCCTAGCTACGTGGGAGGCTGAGATTGGGAGGATTGAGATTCAAGACAAGCCCAGGCAGAAAAACAGCTCCTATTTAACAAAGAGCTGGATGCAGTGGTACTTAGCTGTTGTCCTAGGTATGATGGGAAATCTAACATAGGTAGATTATGTCCAAACATAGGGATGGGGAGGAAGCAAAATACTATCTCAAAAGTAATGAGCCTCCAGAATAGTGGCATGATCTGTTATTCTAGCTACTCAGGAGGCTGAGAACTGAAGATTGCTGTTCAAAGCCATCCAGAGCATGAAAGTCTGTGTGACTCATATCCCAAATTAACCACCAAAAAGCTAGAAGTGGAGCTGTGGCTCAAGTGGTACAGCACTAGCCTTGAGCAAAACAAACCTTAGGGACAATGAGCAGGCCCTAATTTTCAAGCCCCTGGACTGGCACATACAAAAAAAGAACCCTACTTCTCCAAGTATCTATATATTATAAACAAGCTTAAAGCTTTAATATTGTTTATATACAACATAATAGGGACAAAAATGAAGCTAAAACATAGGGGAAATGTCCTCTATGGATTTAATAGTCTAACTTTTGGAACTAGGAAGTATATCAAGATTCAGAAGCTGCTTTGACATAATGGTTATGTTCATGGATTCACAGCATCTCATGGAAAGAACATATATAATCCACTTCCCTCAAAATGTCACCGTGAACCTTCATGGTTTGTTTGTAATAAATTCACTCATTATATCCTGCAGATTTTACTAGAAGATGTACAGGCTCTGGGAAAAATTAACCAGTTTTGTTACCAATATGCTATGATAAATTGGGAGTACTGACTTAATCAGATTCCATATGACAAGATATATACTTTTGAAAAGCGGAGGTTTCAAATACTACTTGTCTCTGTATTATCACTGCATAACCAGTGAAAGATCAGTCTTGACTTTAGCACATTGTTCAATACATTACATGCTAAAAAAATTGAAATATGAAGAAAAATAATCCTCACCAAAAGATAGAATGCCATGCCATCTCTACAGGGCACCAGTTTGACACAGACAAAGGAACTATGACAATCCTATAAAAAGCACTGAGCCAAACCAGGCATCCTGCCTCTCACCTGGAATTCCAGCTACTTGGGAAGCCAATCCTGGTCAAATAAAGTTAACAAGAGTGACAAGAGTGGATCTCACCAGCCTCCCTCCCCACCACAAAAAAAGCTATTTGAATCCTGTTTTGAAAAATAGTGGAAGTAGGAAAGGCTTAAGACATGGTTCAGGTAGTAAGGTGCACTGAGTTCAAACTCCAGTTGTAGGAGAAAAAAATACTGGGCCACAGTCATCATCTCCCCTTCATTATGAAGAATGTCTGGAATATCTATTATGGTCAAGCACTATCTTAGGATCAGGGAGGTTTGGATACAAAGAAAGTTGAGGTAGATGTTTTTCCACAGGAAGAATTTATAGTATCTCTCCCCACAGACATGAAAAGTGTCACAACCTGTCAAATTGTAGTTGCATTGGCTTTTTGTTTATATAGTGAGGAGATTTCTGAACCACATCTTCATTAAACTGATGTAGACATTCACTAATGACATCTGTCACTTGGAATCTTTCCCTTAGTAAAATTTATTGCAAACAAGTTAACAAAGGGCTAAAGCTGGAACATCTGGCATATAAAAATGCCCCTACCTCTTGCAGCGAACTGAACAGAAAGTGTATGCACCCTACCTGGGTTATACACAAGCTTTCCTACAGTAAAAGGATTTGTCCCTCTTTCTAAACAAAGTTGGCTATCCACAGTTCATGGGTCACTGGAGCTTCATAGGAGAATGAACAAATTATGCCTCCGAGAAGCAGTTGAATATTTATTCTGACACTGCTTCCACCGGACAACCAACAACCTCATTTGAAGTAA
The DNA here is from genome assembly GCF_019054845.1 of Dipodomys spectabilis. NCBI lineage: Eukaryota > Metazoa > Chordata > Mammalia > Rodentia > Heteromyidae > Dipodomys > Dipodomys spectabilis. Next base: position 9,860,024 of record NW_024870773.1, read on the forward strand.
ATTCCTTAGTCTGTTCCAATAAGAATAATTGTGTTGGAACAGTGCCCCCTGCTTTGAAGAGGGCAAATCCATTTACTGCTGCAGAAAAAGTCTCTGGGATGGAACCAACCTATTTGCTTTGTGGGTTTGGATGCTGCTGAGTAAGACAATGATATTTCAGGTGGATGCTCAGAGAAGTACATTTTCAACCTAACAACTCAATCAGGACTACCAAAGCAGGATCAGTATCAGAGATGTGAGGAGGTAACTTGTCTTGACAGCACTGAACTAATGAATATCCATCATTAGATAGTTCATTAGATAGTTCAAACATCTTTCACAACTGAATATCTGACTTTGAAAGGAATTGCCATTCAGTTTCCAGAATTTCACTAGCATTCATCTGTAACAATCCCTAGTGTTTATCTGTAGTTTAAATGCAAAAATAAAAGAAAAACCACTCCAATGTTTCATGCAAGACTGCTTCTGGAACAAAATTAAAAATGGCTGCAATTTTCAGAATGGTTCTCTTGTGTTGTATAGGCTAAATCCAACTAATTTAATTCCTCAGTGGAAATGGTTTCAAATATTACGGAAGAAATATTCCAATCAATGGAAATGTCATATACCTATACAACCCCCTATTTGCCAATCTATATTAAAAGAATGCCTACCAGGATTATTCTTGGCTGGATGATGTGTTTGCTATTTCCCATAAATCTAACATAATTTTTCTAGCTTTATCCATTTTCATTTTGGGTGAATTCTAATTGGCTCCCACCGAGCCTTGGCAACCACTAAACTGATCATATGCCTGTTTAATTGACTCCAGGGATATTTAACAAATTGTTCACTATTTCATTGTGCACTGAAGGGGAGCTATAACTATTCTTTTTCCTGTCATAACTATTGGGGCCATTATGACAGCCCTGTACATGATTTATTTGGTGACATAATTTCCTGCACTGGAAAATAATAATGCTTCATCACCTCCATCTTTTACATGAAAAATAGGATAAGATCAAAGAAAGACTCAAGCTTGTACATACAAACTAATGATTGCTAACCTGTCAATTTGTACAGCCAATTGTGACTCAATCCCTAATAACACTGGACACTTACAAAGATATATTGCAATGGAATCATGGTGAGATAATTCATTCCATTCTTTCAAAATGAGCTTATAATCAGCTTTAAAGAAACATAATAGATCTATTCATCAGATAGTTAATGAATGACTTCTAAATAACACAAGATTCTAAAAAACATCTTTCAAATATCTGAATACAAGCTTTGATTCTTTAAACATAAATTCATTAGGGAAAAAATTGTATATCATTTTGTTTATATGACTACAAAGATTTAACCTCCTGGTAACAATTTATAGCAATGAAATAAATATTCAATTTTTCAAGAAATATTTAACATAAGAGGATTTTGTTTGTTTAGAAATATTGTCGCTTAGTCAAGTGCCAATTGTTCATGCCTGTACTCCTGGGAAGATTGTGGTTTGAGACCGACCCAGGCAAAAAGTTAATAAGACCTTCATCTAAACTAATAGCAGGACGTATAAGTGCATGCCTGTCAATCCAGCTATTCAGTGGTCTGAGAGAAGAGCATGGAGAAGATCATAATTCCACGGAAGCCAATGCAGAAAAATCTATAAGACTCTCATCTCAAAAGGAAAAAGGAAGATGTGGCTGTGCAAGACCATGGCCCCTCAAAAAAGGGAAACCCTATCTCAAAAATGACCAAAAGCCAGGTGCTGGTGGCTCACGCCTGTAATTCTAGCTACTCAGGATCTCTGAGGATCCGGGTTCAAAGCCAGCCCAGGCAGGAAATTCTGTGAAACTCTTATTTCCAGTAAACCACTAGAAAACCAGAAGTGGTACTGTAGCTCAAGTGGTAGAGTGCTAGCCTTGAGCTGAAGAGCTGAGGGACAGCGCTCAGGCCCAGAGTTCAAGCCCCACAACTGACCAAAAAAAAACAAAAAAGACCAGAGTAGCCTGTATAGATGGTTCACGCCTATAATCCTAGCTACTCAGGAGGCTGAGATCTGAGGATTGCAATTCAAAGCTAGATCAGGCAGGAAATCTGAGAGATTCTTATCTCTACTTAAACTCCAAAAAGCTGGAAGTAGAGCTGTGGCTGAGGTGGTAGAGCACTAGTTTTGGGAACAGTGCCCAAACCCTGAATTCAAACCCTAGTACTGGCACAAACAAATAAACAAATAACCAGGGCAAAGCGGGATGGAGAAGTGGCAGCATGCCTGACTTGCAAGCATGGATGCCTTAAGTTCAAACCCCAATACTGAAACAAATAAAACAACTTTGTTTCTGTAATCCCTTACATTCAAGAAGTTAACAGTAAGCAACCGAACCACCACACAATGCGGAGTTAAGCTATGAGTTATAGCTCTGAATGTTGGCAGTGTACAAACTGGCAGGACAGATGGGGGAGCAGCATGCGAAGGGCAGCGGCGGGACCTCCTTAAGTGAGAGTCTGCCATAGTCAGAGACAGAAGGATAGTTCTCCCACTGACCACAGGAAATGAAAAGTGCTGTGGCTATGACATTGTGAGACCAAAAGCCTAATGGTGGACAGAGCAGGGAGTTACTGTAAATGTTACAACATAATCTGCTTTCCTCACAGGAAGAAAATAAAATTACAAAGCCACCTCGTCCTTACCGTGAGCACAAAAGATCCTTCCAGACCCTTATTCATTCATTCCTTTACTTGTATCTTCCTTTACCACTATTGTCTTTCATCAATTTTCCTATAACACATATATTTTCTCCCATTCCCTGTCTTTGTTCTGCCCACACCTGGCATCCATGTTGGAGCCAGCTGTTCCAACATTTGGTAGCATTAGACTCAGTGAAATTACCTTTGCAGTATCTGACATGTCTATACTCCCCCATCAATGTCACCATCTATGAAAGCAATGATTTACAGAGCACCTATTATGTGCCTAGCACTTTTACAAATATATAAAAGGTTTTAGGGGCTGGACACCCATGGCGCATGCCTGTAATCCAAGCTAATTAGGAGGCTGAGATCTAAGGATCATGGTTCAAAGACACCGGGCAGGAAAGTCTATGAGACTCTTACCTCTAATTAATCACCAGAAAACCAGAAGTGGAGCTGTGCTCAAAGTGGTAGAATGCTAGCCTGGAGTGAAAAAGCTCGGGCCCTGAATTCAAGCCCCATGACTAACAAAAGAAAAACAACAACAAAACATATTAGGGACAGACAAGGATCTTCAGAAGTCTGACTCTGGATCAAATTCCTACATGTCATCTTTTAGGCTCGACCATGGCCCATTCAAAGGCTCTGAGAGGGAAGAAAATCTGCCTTTCCCTCACAAGTTGATACTCAACCAACACCTTCTCTCAGGGACTCAAGCTTGGCCCCTAACTATTATACCCTAATGCAACAGCACATGTGACTCCAACAGAGGTCTTTTGGCATAGGGAGGCACTCTGAGGCATCTCTGTCAAACCTTACTTTGGGGGGCAAGGGGTAAAGAAGCTTGAAAATACTTGGACAAAGTACTTTTCCATTTATAGCTCACTGCCCTTCCCAATCCAACTAAAGGAAAGCTCGCCAAAATTTTGTGTTCAGGGATTTTATTGGGGTTTCCTTACCCCAAGGCATAACTGACTGAATCATCTGCCCACATTACTGAACTTAAATTCCAGCATCATTTTTCCATTATCTTCACTGGAGGCCAGGCAGATAAATGTCTGTCCTCCTACCACCCTAAGGCATCTCATTAGTATAACCTATTAGGTGTGGGTCACTCATAACTTTTCAATAATACAGACTTAGAAGTCAGTCTCAGGAATTAGGACAACAGTCAGACTTCCATTTGGGTAGAATTAGTTCTTTGCTCTACAATAGTTTGGATCTGAACTATTTCATACACTCATGTGTTAAGGCTTTGATCTCCAGCTTGGTGCTATGAAGTGGGACCTTTAAGAGGTGGAGCCTAATGGAAGTAATTTAGGTCATTGGGGGATGTGCCCTCAAAAGTGCTAGAGACACTAGACCCTTCTCTTCCTTTCATTTACTTCCTGGTTTACAAGGAGCTGAACAGCTTTGCTTCACCAAGCACTTCCTGTGATGAAATACTGCCTTACCATGAACCCTAAAATAACACAGCCAGCTAACTATGGACTAACTTCCAAAAACGTGAGTGAATGTGAACCTGTCTTCCTTACAATTTGATTTTCTCAGGTGTTTTGACACAGTGACAGAAAACTAATAATAGCTGCCAAACAGCTAATTCTGGTTGGTCTCTTAGAACACCCTATCCCCTGACAACACCAAGTGAATTGTAACTGTTAACACCCTTGCTGAGGTAAGGGATTTCTCCTCGAAGCTCTTTCACCACAGCTATCAAGTGAACTTTCTTTTACACATTAGCGCTATGATTTGGTACAAAGGTAGGTGTGTGTGTGTGTGTGTGTGTGTGTGTGTGTGTGTGTGTGTGTGTGTGTGTGTGTGTGTTAGAGGCATTCCAACAACATCCCTGAATCCCTTTGGATTCAGTCTAGACTTTTAGTTACAAAAGCTGATAGACTGCTTTTGTGGCCTTATCTAGGTCAAGTCATGTTTCTGTCACTTGCAATCAAAAGCACCTCACCTAACACCTGAAAGACTTTTGTTGGTGCATAAATGGAGATGAAGGGTAGATACTAATACCTCCATTCCCTTCTTTAGGCTCCCCAGAGTATTCACACTGTCTGGTTGTCTGAAAGTATTCCATGCCTTATTTCCTCCCGGAGACAATCAGGGAATTACAAATGATCTAATCCCCAGAAGAAAGCCATGAGAATTGACTAACTGGTCATTTAATACTCTTAAGCTAGTATAAAATTCTATTTTAAGCCATGAAAGAATAGGAGTAAGCAAATTTTAATCCCTTATCTCACATCTACTCATTGAAATTAAGAATTCCTCAAAGAAACTCATAACAATCTTAATGGAAAATAATTTTTCATTTGAAACTAGCATTTAGAATTTATAACTATCAACCTTAATACTCAATCCCTATTTTATAAACATATGTGACAGATCATAATATATACATGATACACATATCATATATATATATATGAAAAACTTGAGAGATGAAGTACTAACACAAATTATTTAATTTTTAAATAAATTTTCTCATTTTCTCATTATTGGTATAAGTTTCCTAGCTCATGTGCTTTGTTATGCCACTTCTTAAATGAGAGGGGAGTGCCGGGCATCAAGCATAGCACTGGGTTTGTGCAGGAGCCAAGCCAGAGTCGCAGCACACCAGCTATTTTCTTACACAAACATCCAACATCCTCCATAGCTAGCAGAAACTTTTCCTCAAAGGTGAAGGAAATAAATCTGTATATATCTGTATACTTGATATGAAATCCCTATTTCAGAAATACCATCAGAGCCCAGAGCTCTCTCCTTCCACTTAGTCTTACTATGTTTGTTCAAAGCCAGTGTTGGGGATAAGCACACAACCTGGAAGCAAAGAAAAACTGTTAGAAGTGGTTTTTCAGTCATCAGGTAATCCTCATGCTTCTCATTAATGCTGAGCCAAACATTATTCCTGACACTCAGCCATGCTTGCATTTGTTCTACATCTTTCTGTCTGTGATTTCTTTCCCTTAAATGAAATAAATATATATCATTATATATAAATATCTATTATATACTATAATTATATATGTAGATTATATATTGTATATCATATGTTATATATAACATAATATATAACATTATGTTATATAATAGTATAATATATAATATAATACACACACACACACACACACACACACACACACACACACACGTAATCTACCAAAAGCCAGGCATCGTAGTGACTTGTGTCTGTAATCCTTGCTACTTAGGAGGCTAAGATCTGAGAATCGCAGTTTGAAGCCAGTTCAGGCAGAAAAGTCCATGAGACTATCTCCAATTAGCCAGAAAAAAATAGCTGAAGTAGAGGTGTGACTCAAATGGTAGAGAATGAGCCATGAGTGAAGGGACTGCATGCAGGCCCTGAGTTCAAGCCCCAGTATTGGCACCAAAAAATAAGTTTATATCATTGGTTCATATTCAATAATTATCCCAGAAGTAACAGTAACATAAAAATGCAAAAGCTGCCTTGACTTTGCATAATATACCCTAAGGGTTCTGAGGTGAGCAGAATAAGGAGAACTTCATATTTTAAGCAACAGGTTTCTGAAGTGTGAAATATCTCTGTTCGACAAAAATAAGGCTTAGGAAGTCTTCTGGCCCAGTTGTAAGCAGTTTCCTCTCCAAGGTCCCATTCTGGATGGAAATTTTCCAACAGGTGGCTCTATTTTATTAGCCTGCTCAAATTCCCTTGAAAACACCTTGCCTCCCTCCAGCTCCTATGGAAAGGTCCAACTACACACTTTTGTGGACATGTTGGACTTTTCCCAGAGTTTCCTGTGTCTCTGGCTACTTGAGAGTTAGCAGAAGCACTGCATGTGGAGGCTAGATATTTCAACCTGAAATGTAGGGAGTAACTTGCCACCCTGACCTGTGTTCTCTGAAATTATCCCTAGTCATAGAAAGGCTTGGAGAAGCAGGTGACAATCCAGATTCTAAAGGCCAGGCTCTAGGGAGTTGGTCGTCACAGCAAAGTCTGTGAGATTTGGAAGGTGGGAGGAAAGAGGCAGCCATACTGCAGCTGGCATACCTATTAGGTGACTCACAATATCAGCCTAAAGCAGCATCTAGCTCTCAGTTTCCCCATCTTGCCAGCACATCTCAGTCTATCTGACTCCTGGGCTGGGTATATGTGTTTAGCTCCATGGCAAAGAGCCTAGCCTCTTGAGAACACACTCTTTACAAAGAAAAGAGGCTATGAAATAAATATGGCTTCAGAATGTCTCTGACAGGTCTCCAGTACCTTCCAGACTTCCCTCCCATGATTTGAGCCTCCTACACTTGACTACAGAGACAGCTTTCTGCAGTCTGTTTAACCATCCCTCACAATTAAATAAGCCTATCCCTCAAACAAATTCATGTGACTTCTAGAAAAGATTACCTCTTTTCTAGAGATGTAGAATAAATGGTTTAAGTCAAGCTTTCCTCGCCATAGCTTCTAGAGGGCCTTAAGCCTGAACTTCAGGTTAAGCATATTCATGGAATCTTGAGTCATATACACATGTGATACCTTAGCTGACCCTGCACATAGCCTTGAGATTGAGTATGCATACACAGCCTTGTGTAACCATCCTTGATCATTTTGTCTAGAGTAGAGATAAAGAGGCACCACTGAAGGACAGGGTAAAACAATGGGTGATAACACTGATGGACAGGATGCTGCTGCTGATGAACAGATGCAAAGGTTGAACTGGTGAACAAAATGTGAACCTGTGGGCAGAATGAGGCTGGTGCTTCTGTGCACTCCATGAGTTCATGCTGGGATGGACCAGCAAACCATGAATTATTGTACTATGCACAGCCATTGCTACTGCAAGTGATCAATCTATGGACAAAAAGCTTTGCATAAATGTAACCTCCTTCTATCCCTACCTTGCCTGGCATCTTTCTGTGGCCTGTCCAAATCAAAGGACAACCTGAGAAGAATCTACAACACAATGGGCTACTCCAAGGCATGGTGCTTCATTTCAACAGTTACAGGGAAGTCACGATCAGGCTCAGCTGTGGAAGACTTTCTGGGGCTCTTCTTGCCATCACAAAGTGATCGCAAAAGCATTTTCCACCATTTTGCACTAGCTCATCTCCTTTCTTCTCTTCCTTTGTTATCATTGCTGCCTTGGCCTGGAACAAACCATGGAAAGCATGTCTCTTCTTTTCATTTTTACCACAGACAATATTCTCCAGAGAAAACTGCACTAAGACAACTGGAACATGGAAAATGGTTCTAGAAAGCAGACCTGAAGAACAGTTTAGGGGTGATTCAGCTCCCTCACTCATTTGAACCACTTCCTTCTACCTCTTGGCTACTCTTTTGATAGTATAAATTTAATGCTGGCTTCTTAACATCCTCCATATAATTCATACATGAATTCATCTATGCTCATGAATGCAAAGAATATCTTTATGATAATGAATCCAAATCTTCTCTCCAGTCCAGACATTCCCCTCCACCCTTGAGCTACAGATTTACATATCCAACTGCTTTCACCTACATATCCAACTGCAAACACCTAACCTGGTCTGAATTCAGCACCTTTTCCCCATGACCCATCTTTCCTGGTACTCCCCACCTCAACAAAACCTAGAGTGGTCCATGGCTTCTCAACACCTCACCTTTCACATTTGCAGCATCAAATCCTATTTTCTCTTCCTCATAATATCTCAAGCAAGGCATCGGTGGAGCACGCATGTAGTCCTAGCTACTCAGGAGGCTGAGATCTGAGGATTGCAGTTCAAAGCCAGCCCACACAGGAAAATCCGTGAGACTCTTATCTCCAATTAACCACCAGAAAACCAGAAATGACGCTGTGGCTCAAATGGTAGAGCACTTGCCTTGAGCTGAAGAGCTGAGGGGCAGCACCCAGGCCCGGAGTTCAAGCCCCATGACTGACGCCCCCCCCCCTCCGAAAAGAATATCTCAAAACACAAGCTCTTCCATCCTCACTGCTACTAGCCTGATTCTCAACCCAGCATCCCTTTTTACACAAAATAATACCATGGTCCTCTGATTGACTTTGAGTTTTCTAATCATTCTCTTCCCCCAATTTCTTCTCCATGTTCTAGCCATCATAACCCTTCTGAACTGAAAAGCTAACCACTATCAGGATTGAGGGGGCAGCTCAGGGGCAGAGGGCTTCCTAGCATGTGCCAGGCCCTGGGCTCCATCCACAGCAAAACCAATCAAACAAAACATAATCATCACTATCTCTCCAGTTGCTGTTAGGATAGAGTCCAATTCACTGAGCTGATCTAATAAGATCCTTCATGATCTAGGCCATTATTGCCCTCACTTTTTATTATATCCTTAATGAAATTCTTCAGGGCCTCCAAGTAAGTCATCCCTGCTCTCCTTGGGGCTTTCACATAGGAAGGCCCCTATACCAACAACATGTTTCACATCTCTTCCCTTTCTAGCTCTATTCTTCAAGTCTCATAATATTTTCCCGCCTGACAACCTCGAGTCCTCCAGACTAGGTTTAATGTGATCAGAGCTGCCCACTCTTTTCATTCTGTAACACTTATCACAGTTAGTGTAATTGTTGGAATAATTATGATCCCCCCCCACATTAGACTGTACAATTTGTGTATCTCATTGCTAAATGCTCAAGGCAGGATACAGAGCCTGGCAAACAGAAACTATTCTATAAATATTTGATGAGTGCATGACCATCATTTGAAAGAGACAGAATGGCTCCCAGGCAGGTATAATTTCCCCCCTGATATGATTAAATGTATTGACATGTCTAAATAAAGAACATATCAATCATTAAAGGAAACAGTCAGTTTGGAAACATAGAAAGAGCTGAGTCACTGCGATAAATGCTGGAGTGCTTATCCAAGCATATCTATTAGTAATGGGGTCCCATTAGGAAGAACAACCCTCTTATGAAATGCATATATACACAACCCTCTTGTAGCCGGATGCCATTAACAACTCATTTTCTAGTTCCATAGTCATGTAGGAATTTTATAATTATTATTTAGCTTCCTATGTTAAGTCTGTCCTGCTGTCTCAAAGTCTCCTTTCTTCCAGGTCAACCTCTAAATGCTGGAATTAGACATATATACAATCACACCCAATTTATAACACATTTCCTTAACCTGTTTACCCATTCTTATATTACTTCCTACATTCAGGGGCCAAGGATGCAGAAGCAAGCCCATGGACACAACAACAGATAAAAGGAATGATGGGCAGAACAAGGATAATGCTACTCTTGATTCTTTTCAGGGAGAGTGAGTCCCTGGCCAGTTCACAGAATGTAACTGGACCCTTTTCAGATTTTGCTCTCTGATGCATGCAGAGATGTATCTTCTAATTTACTCTCAATAAGGGTAATTTTTAAGTTACATTGACCAAAAGAACATAGAAATAAAATGTTTTCTTTTAAAAATAGTAATTTTTAAGTACCAAGTAAAAAATCACTAGAAATATAGACTTTGGGATCTGACTCTACAGAGTCAGGTACATTTAGAAACCCAACAGTGGGAATTTGTACCTAACAACAACAACAAAAAAGATGAGCTTCTCTTATTGGTAAAATTTAAAGGAAACAGAAAACTCAAAGGATTCCCATCTTCCCAGTATCTGATAAAATACAGCTTTATAAGTAAAATAAGTAAAGTATCATTTAATATGCTTCCGTATATTTGAGAAAAGGCCTAATGGTTTATAATTTCATTTTTTTGTAAAATGAGTGAAATTACCAATATCCATAAATGTACCAAACCAAACAATGCAAGTAAGAATTACACAACTGATGTGGGCATCTGGTAGATATGCATGTATCATGTCCCCAACACTTTCCAGCAGCATGTAAAAATGGCAGCAATTAGTGTTCTGCTTCATACAGGAAGGTATAACTCCTGATTTAGATCCTTGTCCTTTAAAACAGAAAGGACGTGAGATAATTGGAAACAGTCTTGGAAGCAGGCTACTAATGAATTTTTCTAAGCGTGGGTGTTAGTCTCTGCTCTTGTTCCTGTCTGAATTTTATAGAAGGAGGTCCAGTTTAAGTTTATGCAAAGTCCAAGTACATTCACCATTACAGTGCACCTTTCATGTCTCTGGTGACTCCAGCAAAACCTGAGTTTTTCTTAATTAAAATATGCATAGGGAATGCTAATGGAAATTTTGCCAAGGTTATAGTAACTCTTGAAAGCAAATCCAATCATACATAGAAAGAGAAAGAGAGAAAAGAAAGACAAAACAAGAAAACAAAATAAGAAAAGTTAAATCCAAGTGACAGTGGCTCATATTTATTATCTTATCTACTCAAGAGGCTGAGATCTGGCAGACTATGACCAAAGCCAGCCTAAGCAGAAAAGTTCTTGAGACTCCATCTCCAGTTTACCAGCAAAAGGCTGAGTTAGAAGCATGGCTCAAGTGGTAGAGAACAAGCTGAGCAAACTCAAGGCCCCAAGTTCAAATCCTGTTACAGGACAAAAAACGTGAAATATCAAGAAGTATCCATTTCTTGATATTAAGCATCCTGAAAACAGTAGCTTGGCTTTCTGAGAATGATCTTTTATTTATTAATAAAGACAAAAGTAAAGATTATTTTATAACAGCTTAAGAAAGCAAGCAAAACAAGTCATCACTAGTCAAATACAACAGAAGGTGGAGATTAGCCCAATATTATAGCCCCCTTTCATTGTCTACTTTTTGTGACACGCCTGACTTTTTGCTGCTAAAGCTGAATACCTGACATGTGTTTATTTTTCACAGGCATCCTGGAGTCTGAGGAGTTCAAAGTCAAGGCACAGTCCTGTTGGGTTTCTGATAAGGGTCTTGTTCTTTGCATCCATAGGGCACCTAGAATGCTCTTGAGAGAAGACTATGCCCTCATAAGAAAGAAAGGGAAAAAGGATCAAAGGGCCCAGTTATCTCCAGCCCTTTGAACAAGCTTTCTAATCCCTTTTATAAGTGCCTCACCCCTATCCTCTTAATATTACATACTTGAGAAAGTCCCAACATAGGAATTTTAGAAGTGATACAAGCATTCAAACCATAGCACTGCTTGACTCTCAATGCTCCTTCATTCTTTAGCGAGGTCTTGAGGCCACTGGTCTTTACTTTAGTATGCTAGATGTTATAAGATCATTATCTTTTAAATATACCTGTTGACTCTGATTGCATAAATAGAAAATTAGTGGAAACTGTGAGAGACTTGGGAATACTGGAGATGGATAGGATCATATCATCTTTCAGCTTTATCATATCATATGGTATCATCACAGCGTTCACAGAGAAGGTAAAGCAAACAGGAAAACAGAGGACATGTAGAGTACTTGCTGCACAGCTGTTTATAAGACAAGATGGGGTGGACACTCAGAGGTCCTAATCTTGGGTCCAATGCTTCCTCCAGGACAAAAGCTTCTCCATCCCTTGTAAAGATAACAGAAATGACACTGTACCAGTACCTCAATCCCTAGAGCTGCAACCAGCCTATGCTGTTCATCAGATGTATGATTTTAGACAAGCCCAGATGGCCTTGATAAGCTAATTTCCCAGCCTCTAAAACAAGGTGCTCATTTCTACTTCTAACTTAATCTGAAGAAGTGGTTATCATCCAGCTGACAACAAGTATCTATTTCCTCCTTCCTTTATCTCTCTTTTAATGAAACTAAAATTGAATTTGTGTAATGGAAAGTTTCTGGTTTGCATAGTGCAATAATCCTTTTCTTACTGCTATTCATGGGTAACTCTTGTTCCTTAGGTGACCCCTGCCATACCTACAGGCAGATTTCATTTACAGTCTATGTATCTGAGTATAATTAGATCTTAGAATGCCACTGCCTCCCTTAGAAACTCCTTTTTGGAGCATGGGGTGCATGCCATAGCTTCTTTGGGGGCAGAAATTGAAAGAATTGTTGTCCCAAGTGCCAAGTACAGCTAGGCAAAAACAAACTAGTGAAATCACAACTCACTAACGAAGCTGGGCACAGTGGAACATAGCTGTAATTCCAGCTACAGCAGCTAATCAGAAGGTGTAAGTAAGAGGATCATGATCCGATGTCAGACTATCTAAAAAACAAAGCAAAAAGAAGATTAGAAAGCATGTTTCTGAGTTCTACCAAACATAAACAGGAGAAGGAGGGAAAGGAGGAAGAGGAGGGCGAAGTGGGAAATGAGAGAGGGGAGGAGAATGGGAGAGGGAAAGAAAAGGAAGCCCTCCCTAGGAAAATTTCCCAGGATACCTGGTTCTGGGCTAAGTACTCATGACTAGAGCAGGGATCCCAAGTTTACTCTGAAACAGACTTGAAGCGACAGGAAACTCTGGTATCACTGTTTTCCAGAGCTGGTTAACATCACCACATAATGTCACTTTCCCTAAACCAGAATCTCAGTTGCCAATACTCTGGCAGGGTCCACATTCTCAGGGTTCCAGAAGAGACTAAACATATTCCATTGCAGAAAACAGGAAGAATTTATCCCTTTATCATATAACTCAGAAAAATATCGGAAAAGAAATGGCAAGAGGGGCTGGGAAGGTGGCTCAGTGGTAGAGCGCTTGCCTTGCATACTTGAGGCCCTGAGTTCGATTCCTCAGCACCACATAAGAAAAAAGAAAAAAGCCGGAAGTGGCGCTGTGGCTCAAGTGGTAGAGCGCTAGCCTTGAGCTGAAGAGCTGAGGGACAGCGCCCAGGCCCAGAGTTCAGGCCCCACGACTGGACCCAAAATAAATAAATAAATAAATAAATAAAAATAAATTAAAAAAAAAAAGAAAAGAAATGGCAAGAGATTTCTGATATGGACTGAACTATCTCCCCCAAAAAACTTGCTAAAGTCCTAACCTGCATACCTGCATACAGTGACTGTGTTTAGAAATCGGGCCTTTAAGGAGGTTATTGGTCTAAGGTGGTGGCCCGTAGTCCAATATGACTAGTATCCTTAAAAGAAGATGAAATCTGGCCAAGAGATAGTACAAACCTATAATCCTCAGAAGGCTTTGATTCAAAGAATGGTGGCCTGAGGCCAGCATGGACAAAAAAGTCTGTTAGACAATCTCCAAAATGACCATAAAAAGCTATGTTGGAGGCACTGCTCAAATGGTAGACCCAGCCTAGTAATCAAGTCAAGTGAGCACAAGGCCCTACATTCAAACTCAAGTATCATCAGGCTTTACAATGGACTCTGTGGGCAGAGCCTAGTTGCTTTACTTGCTACCATATCAGTGGCCCCAGAATTGTACCTGGTGTGCAGCTGATGACCAAACACTGTATTGGCTAACTACAGAAAATAGTTTAAGATATATACAAACACTAATTAAAAAGTACAAAAGAGCAAAGGGCAATGGTTCACACCTGTAATCTTAACTACACAGGAGGTTGGCATCTGAGGATCATGGTTTGAAGCCAGCCCAGGGTAGAAAAGTCTATGAGACTCTTATCTTCAATTAACCAGCAAGAAAACAGAAGAGAAAGTATGGCTCAGGTAGAGTACCAGCCTTGAGCAAAAAAAGGAACAGTGCCCAGACCTTGCATTCACACCCCAGTACTGGCATGCAGGCATACACATATACACACACACACAAAGGTGTGTGTGTGTGTGTGTGAAAAGTACAGATCCCAGATAATCCCACTGACCCCAAATGGACATTGTTCTACATAGTATCATTTTCTCAGCCTCTAAATATGCTTCAAAAAATATAGGTCATAATATATAAAACTGCTAGTAGGCAGAGAAAAGCATAATTTTTAAAGTATTCCCTTCCTGTGAGATACTGAAACTGCTTCCATTTTATTTCTGGACAATATAAAAATTTCACAGATGATATCTTTGTGAATGTATCATTGTATCCTGTTTCCCCTGAAGAAATTACTTCATGAATGTCTCATTGTGTCCTGTTTTCCCCCTGAAATAAATTTCTAGAAGTAGAATTGTGTGTGCACAGAGAGGCATTAACATGTGTCCAATTTTATCCTTTATTGGTTTCACCAATGTAAATTCCCCAACTGTGTATTGAGATTCTAGCTTCCAAATAATAATCACAATTCCAGCATTAGCAGAGCATTTGCTATGTGCCAGATGTCAAAGACTTTAGAAGCATTCTTTCATTTAATCCTCTGAAAAACCCTGGGAGCTACTTACTAACATGATCTGTGCTTTGCAGCTAATTTCTCAGAGAGAAAATAAATAGTGTTCCCAAGTTCTCTCAGCCACCAAGATCTATGCAACAAAGCAATCTACCTGACCCTCATCGTTGTCCAGGTTCTGGACCCAGTTGCTTTCATGCCAGCTAACTGGATAGGCAAAAACAGGTAGACTGCTCTCATTTGCATGCCTTGCTTTGTTAACTACTTTGAACCCATTTCCTTATGTTTTTGGACATTTTATTAAATGAGTTGAAGATCCCACCCGAAATGCTTGAGACCCTAAGTATGTTACATTTCAATCCTTGTGGATTTTGGAATATTTACACATTGAGACAAGCAAGGATGGGAATCAATCTATACATCAAATCCATGTATATTTCCTCTTCTCCTTATGCAGTTTAGCAGTCACTTCCTTTTTATGCAAAATTCTGATGCTTCTTCATGTGGACAGCAAACCAGTATACAAAGCAAGGGGGTGTAATTTTCCCTTTGGTCTATCAGCTTGTTGCTGAAAAGTTTCAAGATCTGAAAACATTTCTGGTTTTGGATTTGGGGATTAAGAATGCTCTGGCTCCACTGCTTTTGCTGATAAACAGTCCCTCCCCACCCTTTCTTGTATTAGTATAGAATAACATGATAGCTGAGCATGAAGGCTACATGTATTCATGTTGTCTGAGAACACACTCCTCAAACCAAGGTTGAATACAAGTCTTGCCAAGATTTGAAATCCACCATGCTAATTACTCATTCTAGCTGAATATTTAATCATCTCACAAGCAATACAGATTTGAAGATAACCTCCCAAGATTCTACTTTTTTTTTCTTTTTTTTTTTTAATTTAATTTGTGCACATACTGTACAGAGAGGTTACAATTACATGGGCAGGATAATGCATACATTTCTTACCAAGCATTGCAGCCTCCTCTTTGTTTACCCTTCACCTCCCTTCCCAGCCTCCCACCTCCCCCCCAATCCCAATCCTTCTCCTTCCCCCCTTTCCCCCCCCCCCGCCCCCCCCCCCCGCACCGACATTGTAAAGCTCGTTTTGGACATGACAACTTGTACTTCTCATTGTTGCAACAGGTCCACCTGTATCCTTAAACAACTGGTTTTTCCCCATCTCCTCCACAAGTTATACTGACATCAAATATAGTGAAAGCAGGGGTTATATTGTGGGGGAGGGACATACAAAGCAAAAAAGAGATAATCTTATAAATGCGTTAGAAACACATGCATGAAAAAAAAAACATTAAAATACATATCTAAGGGTTCATTTTCCTGACATCACATTATCTGACCTTTTCCGCTTGACTCATACATATACTAGATATTGCAAATAAGGGAAACCATGGGACCTATGTTTCTTTGGGCCTGGCTTACTTCACTTAATATAATTTTTTCCAAGTTTTTCCATTTCCTAACTAATGGGGCAATGTCATTCTTTCTGATGGAGGCACAGAATTCCATTGTGTATATAGGCCACATTTTCTTGATCCATTCATCTACTGAGGGGCATCTGGGTTGGTTCCATATCTTAGCTATGGTAAATAATGCTGCAATAAACATAGTTGTGCTGGTAGCTTTAGTGTGGTGTTTTTTGTAAACATTAGGGTAAATGCCCAAAAGTGGGATTGCTGGGTCATAGGGGAGTTCTATGTGAAGTCTTTTGAGGAACCTCCATACTGCTTTCCAAAGTGGTTGAACAAGTTTACATTCCCACCAACAATGAAGTAAGGTTCCTTTCTGTCCACATCCCCTCCAGCATCTGTTGTTGTTAGAGTTCTTGATTTTTGCCGTTCTAACTGGAGTGAGGTGATATCTCAATGTTGTTTTGATTTGCATTACTTTTATGGCTAGGGATGTTGAACATTTCTTCATGTGTCTATTGGCCATCCTTCTTTCTTCTTCAGAGAAGTTTCTCTTTAAGTCTTTCGCCCACTTATTTATTGGGCAGTTGTTTCTTTGAGGATTTGTTGTTGGGGGGTTTAATTTTTTTTTTTTTATTTTATTTTATTTGAAAACATACTGTACAGAGGGGTTACAATTACATGGGCAGGAAAATGCATACATTTCTTACCAAGCATTGCAGCCTCCTCCTTTGTTTACCCTTCACCTCCCTTCCCAGCCTCCCCCCTCCCCCCCCACCCAATCATACCCCCCCTCCCTCCCCCCCACCGACATTGTAAAGCTGGTTTTGAGATGACATTTTGTACTTCTCATTGTTGCAACAGGTCCACCTGAATCCTTAAACGACTTGTTTGTCCCCATCTCCTCCACATGTTATACTGACATCAAATATAGTGAAAGCGGGGGTTACACTGTGGGGGAGGGACATACAAAGCAACAAAGAAATAATATTATAAATGCGTTAGAAACACATGCATGAATGAAACAAAAACATTAAAATACATATTTGAGGGTTCGTTTTCCTAACATCACATTCTCTGACTTTTTCCGCTTGACTCATACCTATACTAGATATTGCAAATAAGGGAAACCATGGGACCTATGTTTCTTTGGGCCTGGCTTACTTCACTTAATATAATTTTTTCCAAGCCTTTCCATTTCCTAACAAATGGGGCAATGTCATTCTTTCTGATGGAGGCATAGAATTCCATTGTGTATATATACCACATCTTCTTGATCCATTCATCTACTGAGGGGCATCTGGGTTGGTTCCATATCTTAGCTATGGTAAATAATGCTGCAATAAACATAGTTGTGCTGGTAGCTTTAGTGTGGCCTTGTTTGTGGTCATTTGGGTAAATGCCCAAAAGTGGGATTGCTGGGTCATTGGGGAGCTCTATATGGAGTCTTTTGAGGAACCTCCATACTGCTTTCCAAAGTGGTTGAACAAGTTTACATTCCCACCAACAATGAAGTAAGGTTCCTTTCTGTCCACATCCCCTCCAGCATCTGTTGTTGTTAGAGTTCTTGATTTTTGCCGTTCTAACTGGAGTGAGGTGATATCTCAATGTTGTTTTGATTTGCATTTCTTTTATGGCTAGGGATGTTGAACATTTCTTCATGTGTCTATTTGCCATCGTTCTTTCTTCTTCAGAGAAGCTTCTCTTTAGGTCTTTCGCCCACTTACTTATTGGGCAGTTGTTTCTTTGAGGATTTGTTGTTGGGTGGTTTAATTTTTTGAGTTCCAAGTATATTTTAGATATGAGACCCTTGTCCGTTGTATGGCTAGTAAAGATCTTCTCCCAATCCGTGGGCTTTCTATTGATCTTGCTAGCTATGTCATTTGCCCTGCAGAAGCTCTGCAACCTTATACAATCCCATTTGTCCAACCTTTCTTTGATTTGTTGTGTTTCCAGGTCTCTATTCAGAAAATTTCGGCCTGAGCCGAGGAGACCCAGGGTTTCTCCTATTCCATCCTGTAATGTTTTCAGAGTGTCTGCTTTGAGTTCAAGGTCTTTGATCCATTTGGAGTTGATTCTGGTGCAGGGTGATATATAAGGATCTAGCTTTAGTTTTCTACATGTAGTTAACCAGTTTTGCCAGCACCATTTACTGAAGAGGCTGTCTGTCTTCCATTCTATTGTTTTAGCTCCCTTATCGAAGATTAGATGGCTATAGGTCTGTAGGTTCATTTCTGGGTTTTCAATTCTATTCCATTGGTCCTGAGGTCTGTTCTTATGCCAATACCAAGCTGTTTTGATTACTATGGCTTTATAGTAGAGTTTGAAATTTGGTATTGATATTCCTCCAGCAGTGTTCTTTCCGTTGAGGAGCGTTTTTGCTATTCGGGGTCTTTTATTGTTCCATATGAATTTTTGGATTGCCTCTTCTATTTCCTTGAAGAATGAGGTTGGAATTTTGATAGGTATTGTGTTGAATTTGTAGATAGCCTTGGGAAGTATTGCCATTTTCACGATGTTAATCTTTCCAATCCAGGAGCATGGGAGGCTTTGCCATTTTTTTAGTTCTGTGTTGATTTCCTTTTTCAAGATTTTAAAGTTTTCATCATAGAGGTCCTTCACTTCTTTAGTTAATTCCTAGGTATTTTATTTTTTGTGGGGCTATTACAAATGGAGTTGCTTTCCTAATTTCAGCCACACTTTTCTCATTGTTGGCATACAGAAAAGCCATTGATTTTTGGGGGTTAATTTTATAACCTGCTACTTTGCCAAAGCTTTGAATCAGCTTGAGTAATTTGGGAGTGGAATCTATGGGATTCTTTAAATACAAGATCATGTCATCTGCAAAGAGGGAGAGTTTTATTTCTTCTTTTCCTATTTGGATCCCCTTTATGTCTGCATCTTGTCTTATTGCTGTAGCTAGGCATTCTAATACTAGATTGAAGAGAAGTGGAGAGAGTGGACATCCTTGTCTTGTTCCTGAGTTAAGAGGAAATGGCTTTAGTTTTTCACCATTGAGTATAATGCTGGCTGTAGGTTTGTCATATACAGCCTTTATTGTATTGAGGAATGTTCCATGGATTCCTAATTTTTCCAAAACCTTCATCATGAAGGGGTGTTGGATCTTGTTGAATGCTTTTTCTGCATCTATTGAGATAACCATGTGGTTCTTATTCTTGCTCCTGTTGATGTGATGAATAATATTAATTGATTTGCGTATATTGAACCAGCTTTGCATCCCTGAAATGAATCCTGTTTGATCGTGGTGTATGATTTTTTGGATAAATTGTTGAAGTCGATTGGCCAAAATTTTGTTGAGAAGTTTTGCATCAATGTTCATCAAAGAAATGGGTCTATAGTTCTCTTTCTTTGATGAGTCCCTGCCTGGTTTTGGGATGAGGGTTATGATGGCTTCATAGAATGTGTTTGGTAGTGAGCTTTCTCTTTCAATTTCATTGAAGAGTTGGAGGAATATTGGTGTGAGCTCTGCTTTGAAGGCCTTGTAAAATTCCGCTGTAAAACCATCTGGTCCTGGACTTTTCTTAGCTGGGAGGTCTCTTATTGCTGTTTCTATTTCAATGCTTTATATGGGCCTGTTAAGCTGGTTTAACTCATCTTGGTGTAGTTTTGGCATGTCAATATTTGCTAGGAAAAGGTCCATTTCTGTCAAGTTCTCAAACTTATTAGCATAAAGTTTTGAGAAGTATTCCTTTATAATGTTCTGAATCTTGGTTGTTTCCGTGGTGATGTTTCCATTCTCATCTCTGAGTTAATTAATTTGCGTGTGTTCTCTTCTTTTTCTGATAAGATTTGCTAAGGGTCTGTCAATTTTGTTAAGTTTTTCGAAGAACCAACTCTTTGTTTTGTTGATTCTTTCTATAGTTTTTTTGGATTCTAATTCATTTAATTCTGATTTGATTTTGATTATTTCTTTCCATCTACTGGATTGGGGTTTATCTTGCTGCTCTTTTTCTAGGAGGTTTAGATGTGTCATTAAATTGTTAGTTTCAGATCTCTCCAATTTGTTGATGTAGGAGCTCAGAGCTATAAACTTGCCTCTGAGTACTGCCTTTGCTGTGTCCCAGAGGAGCTGGTAATTTGTGTGTTCATTTTTGTTGAATAGCATGAACATTTTAATTTCCTTTCTAATCTCTTCCATGACCCACTCATGATTCAGCAGTGTGTTGTTCAGCCTCCATGTGATGCCGGACTTTCTTTGGTGGCTTTTGGTGTTGAGTTCTAATTTTATTCCCTTGTGGTCAGACAGGATGCAAGGTATAACTTCTATGTTTCTGAATTTAGACAAGTTTGCTTTGTGGCCTAAAATGTGGTCTATTTTAGAAAACGTTCCATGTGCTGCTGAGAAAAACGTGTATTCTGATGCTGCTGGGTGAAATGTTCGGTAGATGTCTGTTAAGTCTAGTTGATCTATGCAGCTGTTTAGATCTGCGGTTTCTCTGTTGAGTTTTTGCCAAGTTGATCTATCTAGTGGGGAGAGTGGTGTGTTAAAATCCCCAACAATTAATGTCTTTGGATCTATATGGGATTTGAGGGAAAGTAGTGTTTCTTTGATAAATTTGGGTGCTCCATTGTTTGGCGAATAGATATTTAGAGTTGTAATATCCTCCTGAAGGAGAGATCCTTTAATTAGTATGTAGTGACCTTCTTTATCTCTTCTCACGAATTTTAATTTGAAGTCTATTTATCTGATATTAGGATTGCAACTCCCGCCTGTTTATGGGGGCCGCTTGCTTGGTAGATTTTGTTCCAGCCTTTAACATTGAAAATGTGTTTATTTTTTCGGGCAAGATGTGACTCCTGCAGGCAGCAGATAGAAGGATCTTGTTTTTTAATCCAACTAGACAGTCTATGTCGCTTAATTGGAGAGTTCAGTCCGTTAACGTTAAGAGATAGGACTGAGAGGTATTTGGGAGTTCCTGCCATGTTATCCACCTTCTTGGGGGCTGCAAAAACTGGGTTCTTCCTATGGTTCTTGGATTCTCAGTTTGGGTGCAGTTTCTTGGCCTTTATTGCGGTCTTGTTGGTTTTCTATATGTAGGACATCTTTAAGAATCTTTTGTAGGGCTGGTTTGGTGGAGATGTATTGTTTCAATTTTTCTTTGCTATGGAAGGTTTTTATTTGGCCTTCAGTTATGAAGGAGAGTTTAGCTGGGTACAGTATTCTTGGTTGATAGTTATTTGTTTTTAGGGCATGGCATACATCATTCCAGGCTCTTCTTGCTTTGATTGTCTCTGCTGAGAAATCTGAGGTGATTCTAATTGGTTTCCCTTTATAGGTGATTACCCTTTTCTCCTTGACAGCTTTAAGGATCTTTTCCTTGGTCTGGGTTGATCCTGTGTGGATTATAATGTGACGGTGGGATGTCCTATTCTGGTCCGGTCTATTTGGGGTTCTAAAAGCTTCTTGTATCTGAATAGGCCTATCTTTTTGTATGCTTGGGAAGTTCTCTGCTAGGATCCTGTTAAACAAATTTCCTAGACCATTAACTTCTGTTTCTAGGTGTTCCTCTACACCCATTATCCTTAGATTAGGCCTTCTGATGGTGTCTTCCAGGTGTTGGATAGATCTATCATATTTCTTGGACTTGTCTTGGATGGTTGTATGTTCTTTCTCTATAATATCTAGGCTGTCTTCAATCCCTGAGATTCGATCTTCTGCATGGTCTAACCTGCTGTCAAGACTCTCTACTTTGTTTTTTATCTCTTTTCCTTCTAATTGGTCAGCTTTGATGGCTTCAAGTTCTTTGTTGAAGCTGTTTTAGGTCTTGTATGAATTTCTTTACTTCCTTAATTTGGTGTTCAGTGTTTGTTCTCAAATCACTTAGTTGATTGTTTATGGTTTCTTTGGACTCCCATTCCTTCTGTTGGGTTCCATTCAGCATTCCCTTTGTGGTCTCCCTGACTTCCTTCAGCTCTTTATTAATGGATTCCATGAATGCCTTTAGTGATCTTTGTGTATTCTCTACATGGTCTCTCAATTCCTGTATTACTCTTTGATTAGCTTCCTCCCGTTCGTGGGATTCCTGCAGTTCTCTTTGAGTGTTCTCAGCCTGCTCACGCCATTCCTCCCTTTCTCTTTGTGTATTCTCAAGTTGTTCACACAAATCCTGTATCAGTTTTTGAGTAGCTTCCTCACGCTTATGATATTCCTGTATAAGCTTTTGGGATGCCTCCTCTCTCTCCCTTTCACGCTCATACAGAGTCCTTTGTAAGTTGTCAAACTTCTCATTTATCATGTTTGCCAGCAGTGTTTGTAGAGCTATTTGGGAACTCTCCTCTGGATTATTCATTATCTGTTCTGACCCCTGATAATCAAGATTGGGAATTGAGATATCCGGATTTGCCATTTTTCTGTGTTTTTCCGGCTTACTCTGCCCATTTGAGATGAAAATAGCACCAGTTTTGTGCTAGAACACTATCTTAAGGCAACCATCAATCAAAGTTTGCATTTGTACAGTCAATAGTCTACAGATACAATCTAGTTCAACAGATACATCTATTCAACATCAAACAACTATATGTTAATGGGCTTCGAACCGCAGAGAAGAATTTGGAAAACCAGAAATTATTAGGGTTAGGGAGAGATGTGGGTAAAAAATAGGAATTGATTGGTGTGGGGAGACACAGGGAGAGTTAACTATGTCCTAATCCCAGTGCAGGAAATAGGTTGGGTAGGATGCAAGTAGAGAGAGAGAGAAAAAGAAGAAAGGGAAAGGGAAATGAAAAGAGACCAGAAAAAAATAGAAACGTAAAAATTAATATTATTATGGAGATTAAAAGACCATCTATTTAGAGAGGAATGTGAGTATATTAAGAGAAGGGAAGGGACATAGAGGAGAAGTGAAAAACTTAAAAAAATGCTTAAAATATTATATAGGTATAAAGAGGTAGTATTGCTATTAAGGAATTTAAGTCTCAGAGGTTTTGAATTGAGTAATAAATTTGTGGATTAAGTGTGTACACAGTGGGGGATAGGGTCTACTAGTTAACTACGGGTTTATCTGAGGATGTGCAGGACAAGAGTTAAGTCACATAAAGAAGATCAAAAGAGAGGAAAAGGTGGAAAGGATAAGAAAGGGAGGAAAAAAGTTCAGAAGTTCAGTAGAGCTAGACAAAAAACAAAAAGATAGTTAAGAAAAAGAAAAAGAGAAAGAAGACAAGAAAAGAAAGGAAAACGCACATTCACGTATTCCTAAAATAAAAATTATAAGAGGAAAAAAAAAGTTACTGGAAAACAATTATTTTTTCAAAAAAGGCAAAAATTAAAGATTAATAAAATTTTTAGAAAAGGAAAAAAAATTTTTATATATATAAGGTACCAAAAAAAAAAAAAGAAAGAAAAGAAGAAAAAAAAAAAAAGTTCTTTGATTTTTTTTTTTTTTATTTTTTTGGGAGGGGTGGGAAGAATCCTGTATCTCCCTTTTGTCTGTAACCAGCCTCTTGTTGGAGTCTCTGGTCAGCTTGAGGTCCTGTGGCTTGATTGGTTTCTTAAGTCAGTTTGTTCGAACAGGCAGAAAAATGCTCAGCTTTACCCAAGATTTTGAGATCCCCCTCCCAGATTAGTTTAATGGGAGGGTGATCTGCTTTGAGAATCACAAGAGGGGGATGCAGTGGTGAGGCTAGGTTCTGGGTAGAGTTGAGGCCTTTCAACAAACAGTAGCTTTTCCCTGGGGCTATTTTGTAAAAAAACTCACAGAGCCCAGCCTGAAGCCATTCTCAGGGTTTCTGTTTTTCAATTGATTGTTGAGGCTGCTAGAGGGAGGGGCAGCCTCTGGCTCTGGTTACCCAGTGAGGAAAGCCACTCCAATGGCTGGCACCTGAACTGGGTGACTTTTCCCTGGATGGAGCTGAGTCTGGCAGGTCACTTCGCCATTAAGTTCTTGTGACCTGCTAAATGACTCATTTTATTCCAAGGCCTGAGTTGGAGCTGGCAGCTCCTCCGAGCTTTGTCGGTATCCAAGATGGAGATCACCGGTGCTGAGGGGGGGAGGGGTGGCCTTCCCTCCTCTGCTCCCTGGGAAGGAGTGAGGACGTCGGGCTTCTACTCACTCCGAGTCTTGGATCCTGGGTCGTCTCTGGTCTGCAAACTGCAGGATGAAGATGTCCACTCCTTGTCGGTTCTTGCTGGTGTTGAGTAGAATCCGCTCGCCCACTGCATCTGGCTCCTTCGTCCCGGACTCTCTGTGTGAGCGCTCAGGTATGGCCCCGGCTGTGGTCTCCGCTGCGACCCTGCCGCTGCCGCCGCGGCGGCTGCTGGCAAACGCTCAGATGTGTCTTCTTGCCTTGGCTTTCCTTCTCTTGTCTAACTCTTTGTCCTGTGATGGCACACTTGGTGTGATTCTCTGGCTTAGGACTGTTCACTGGAACTCTAAAACTGCTTTCTATGCGAGAGCTTGTTCAGATTCCAGCTTCTCCTCCGCCATCTTCCCGGAACCCCCAAGATTCTACTTTTATGAAGGGGTTTTCCCTTAAGTAACATTGTACACTACTTCAATTGAGTGGCTTTGTATGTTTTTATTACATCCAACTTTGAGGCTCTTAAGTCCTGATTATTGTTTCTTCAAATTGTAGAGGGAACTTTTTTTTAAGGAGGGGGAGAGAAAAAGAGAGAAGGGAGCAACACTTCCATTCAGGTCATTTCTAGAATCGTTAAAGTTTAAAAAAAGTCACAATCTGGGCACCATGGCTCTTTCCTGTAATCCCAACTACTTCAGGACACAGGGATTGAGAGGCCTGTACTTCAGGCTAGCCTTCGGAAAAAAGTGAATGAGACCTCATCTCAACAGAAATCTCTGGGTCTGGTAGTTCATACCAGTCACCTCAGTAAGAATAGGAGCACTGAAGTCTAGGCCAGCTGGGACAAAAAGCAAACTATTTAAATAACAACAACAACAACAAAAGGAAAAGTGTTAGATGCATGTCTCTAATGATAGAGTACCTGCCTAGCAAGTGTAAGGCCCTGAGTTCAAATCTCAATATTGCAAAACAAAAAGTCACATCATCAAGAACAAAGTGCTAAGAGAGGATTTCTGAGGAGGAGGAGGAGAAAAGAGAACTTGCTTCCATTTTTTTAAAAATTTTTTTTGGGGGGTTCGGTCGTGGGGCCTGAACTCTGGGCCTGGGCACTGTCCCTCAACTCTTCAGCTCAAGGCTAGTACTCTACCACTTGAGCCACAGTGCCACTTCCAGCTTTTTTTTTCTGCTTAGGTGGTGCTGAGGAATCGAACCCTGGGCCTCATGCATGCAAGGCAAGCGCTCTACCACTGAGCCACCTTCCCAGCCCCTTGCTTCCATTTTTTGCAGAAGAAATTTGCCTCTCACAAAGAAACATGTACCATGAACAAATTCCATATGTGAGATACATAATTACATGCTGAGGAGTTTCATTTCAAGAAGGGAAGCCACAAATCTATGGCAGACCCACAGGTCTCCACAGGGCTCTGTGCTATGTGTTCACAGGGCTCCAAGAGACTGTGAAGTTCAAGGTTCAATTGATTAAGTGTAGACCACATCAGCAACCAGACTCTACTTAACAGAAGCCCGAGTCTGGGGAGGAATTAAGAGTGGATACCTTCTTCAGTGTTTTACATGCCACATTTAGAGCTGGAGTATAGGGAAAACCCTTCAGCTCCCCCCACACACTGCTTTGCTTTTTTTGTTTGTTTTGGCCAAATAAAGATCAAAGGAATATTTCCTTCCCTAAGACTCCAGTGTGTGACCCTCCCTACCCCCTTCCCCCAGTTGAGAGGATATGATATTAAGATTTTGGCTCCTTTACCAATCACCATGGCTCGGGATTTTTTACCTCCAGCCTTACTCTGACAATCCTCAGCAGGACTAGAAGGTGCTAAACCATTCAGACAGAAGCATTCCTGTGGATGTTGATGTACCCTGGTGGGGGCTCTTTACCTTGCATGCCTGGCTGAGACATGATGTCAAAGCTGCTGTTGCAAGTGTGGCATGCTGGAAGGTTTAGATTATTTGGTACCTAGGATCAAATGGTATGCATTTGGACTTAGGCCACTTTAATCAAATCCTTAGGAAGTGTTATTAACATTGAGCTGTAAGAAAATGTGTGGATTATCTCTGTGAAAGACTTTATTTTAAGAAAAAAAGAAAGCAAAGAAAAGAAAAAGAACCAGTTAGGATGACCTTAAGGTAGTATAGTCAGCGGCTTAGACTGATCATGAGTGCCTCCAAAGGAGAACATACATAAAAACTGGCTCATGCAAAGACACCATGTGGAAAATGAACTATATAACGTGTGGGCAGGGACAGGAGAGGGAAACTGAGCAAAACAAAGGAAGGGGTGACACTGTCCAGAAAAAGAAATGTACTCCTTATCTGACTTATGAAATGGTAACCCTTTTGTATAATACCTTATTAATAGCAATATATATAAGCAGTTCAGAATTTAGAAATTCTGAATTTTCGTATTAAGAAAACTATACAGAGGGGCTGGGAAGGTGGCTCAGTGGTAGAGCACTTGCCTTGCATGCATGAGGCCCTGGGTTCGATTTCTCAGCACCACATAAGCAAAAAGAAAAAAAGCCGTAAGTGGCACTATGACTCAAATGGTAGAGCGCTAGCCTTGAGCTGAAGAGCTGAGGGACAGCACCCAGGCCCAGAGTTCAGGCCCCACAACCGGACCCCCCCCCAAAAAAAAAGAAGAAAGAAAACTATACAGAGTACAGGCGTGCTCTTTTTGAGCATATATTAGTTGCACAAGTTGGAAGGGCAGTTATTGTAACATTCCATACATGAAGACAGTACATCCTAGGCACAAGTAGTTAAACCAAATCTGTCTTTAACCTATTCTCCCTATTATTAATACATTTAAATACTTGATATAAAAAAATTGAAGCTGGCCGGGTGCCCATGGCTCACGCCTGTAATCCTAGCTACTCAGGAGGCTGAGATCTGAGGATCACGGTTCAAAGCCAGCCGGGGCAGAAAAGTCCATGAGACTCTTATCTTCAATTAACCAACCACTAGAAAACTGGAAGTGGTGTTGTATCTCAAGTGGTAGAGCACTCGCCTTGAGATGAAGAGTGCAGAGCTCAAGCCCAGAGTTCAAGCCCCACGACTGACAAAAATAATAATAATAATAATAATTGAAGCTGGGCACTGGCGGCTCACATCTGTAATCCCAGCTACCCAGGAGGCTGAGATCTGAAGATCATGGTTTGAAGCCAGCGTAGGCAGAAAAGTCCCCGTGAGACTCTTATCTCTAATTAACCACTCAAAAACTGGGAATGGTGCTTTGGCTCAAGTGGTAAAGTGCTAGCCTTGAGTACAGTACAAAGAGGCTCCAAGACAGCGCCCAAGCCCTGAGTTCAAGCCCCACAACAAACCAAAAAAAAAAAAAGTCCTTACCACATAATGGAGCAAGACTCCCTCTATAATCCTGTGAGATTTTCTACATATAAACTTTTCCTAGATTTCCCTTATTTATTTTGTAATTAAAACTTTAAAAATACTTATGCATGCATCCTTCTCTTTTAAGGTTATATATACAATATTATTCTAGTATTGTGCATTTGTAAGCTATGGGATCTCAAGTTTGTAAGTTTTTTTAATTTTATTTTATTGTCAAGGTGATGTACAGAGGGGTTACAATTACATATTTAAGGTACTGAGTACATTCCTTGTTGAACATTGTTATCTCCTCCCTCATTTTTCTCCCACTTTCAGGTTTGTAAGTTTTTTTATCAGAAAATAACAAACACATTTTCTTGATCCATTCATTCTACTGAAGGGCATCTGGATTGGTTTCATATCTTAGCTATGGTAAATAATGCTACAATAAACATAGTTGTGCTGGTAGCTTTAGTGTGGTCTTGTTTGTGATCATTTGGGTAAATGCCCAAAAGTGGGATTGCTGGGTCAATGGGGAGCTCTATGTGGAGTCTTTTGAGGAACCTCCATACTACTTTCCAAAGTGGTTGAACAAGTTTACACTCCCACCAACAATGCAGTAGGGTTCCCTTCTGTCCACATCCCCTCCAGCATCTGTTGTTATTAGAGTTCTTGATTATAGCCATTCTAACTGGGGTGAGGTGGTATCTCAATGTTGTTTTGATTTGCATTTCTTTTTTGTGTGTGTGAGAATACCTTACAGAGGAGTTACAATTACATGAGCAAAATAACAAATACATTTCTTATCAAGCATTGTTGCCTCCGTGTTGTTTCCCCTTCCCATCCTTCCCATACTCCTCCCCTCCCCCCACCCGGTCCTTCCCTCAAGCCCTACCAAAGTTGGGGGGAAGGAAAGTGGGAGAAAAACAAGGGAGGGGGTCACAATGTTCGACAAGGAAAATACTCACTACTCACTATGTAACTGTAATCCCTCTGTACATCACCTTGACAATAAAATCAAAAAGACTTAAAAGTCATGAAAATAAAATATAATGTGTGATTTAAAATAAAGACCTTGTTTCATAGGCTTTTTGACAAAATAAGTAATTGAAAAAATGTACTTTTGAAACAACTATGGAACGTTGGTTATTGACAGAAAGGATGACATTTACTATTGATTTTTATTTAGTTTGGTATGCTAATAATCTTATCATTCTTCTTTAAAATCTACCCCTTTACCCATGCTTAGTGAAATTTGTAATGGTGAAATGACAGGAAAGTGGGATGTGCTTTAAAATATTTCAGCAAAATAAATGATAGATAATAAAAAGATAAACAAGAAAAAAAAGAAGAAAGAAAATAAATTGGTTGATGGAACCTTACTGTAAAAGAACATAGAATGTCTCCCAGTAGGGAGTAGACTCAGCTCTCATCCTCTTTCCCATCCCCCAACTAGCAGAGTCTGGGTACCTGTGCCCCCATTTTTTTCATCAAGGGCGCTAGGGGCCACACAGCTGCCCAGGGACTCAAAAATGGAGCAGCTAAATCCAAGTTCAGTTCTGACTCTGCAGTTGACCTGAATAAATCCAAATAACCACTTGATTTTCCCTGTAGAGATAAAGGGAGACCTGCTCAGGCACTAGCTCAATGCCAGAGCCCACAGCTGCCAGATGTAGAATGACTGGGATTCTAAAAAGATTAATGCAGGAATCCAAAAAGCCAATCCATTTCAAATATCTTTCCAAAGAAAGGATTACTACATTCAATATCAACATAATGAAGCAAATACTTTGTCAGGAAACACTTTATTTATATATATATATAGATAGATAGATAAAAAAATATATATTTATTTATATATATATATATATATATATATATATATATATATATATATATTACAGGCATGAGCCATTTGCTGAGCACTAGTGGCTCATGTCTGTAATCCTAACTACTTAGGAGGCTGATATCTGAAAACTGAGTTTTGAAGCCCGCCTGGGCAGAAAAATTGGTGAGACTCATTTCCAGTTAACCCTCAAAAAGCCAGAAGTGGAGTTATAGCTCAAATAGTAAAGTACCAATTTAGAGCAAAAAAGCTAAGTGAGAATGCAATGCCCTGAATTCAAGCCTCAGTACCAGCACCAAAATAATTAAATAAAGAAATTACCAATCAATTTGTGTTACCTTACATAAGCAAAACCTACTTCCTATTTAAAATCAGGTTATTTTTTTCCTTCACAAGGCAGACCACTATAGGTATTGATGAATTGTTCTATAATTGCACGGAAAGTATAAATATGTCTGAGTTTAATTAGGAAAATCTTTACCCAAAATTATATCAAGTATGACTACTGTGACTAAATTCTAATTACCAAGAAAAGATAATTACATGCAAAACAAATAGAGCTAATCAAAATCATTAACAGAACTTGTTAATCATTCACTTCAATCGTATTTGGCCATCCAGAAGTCTAAGAGGGTAGCAAGTAGGGGAAAAGGGCATTAATTAAAAGAATATCTCTGCAAACCCCAGGGGCTGACACAAGGGTGACAATTTCCATGCTGAATATTTGCAAAAGCAAAATTAGAGACAATGCTTTCTGGCTGAGGTTTACCTATTTATAGCTTCTGATTGCTATCACAGTAACCAAGTGGCTGAGACTCAGAAATATGATCTATAATTGTCTTATGCTGTTTCCTGTCCTCAGAGGAAATGGGTTTTGTCTTCAAAAATCAACTCCTCAGCGAGTCTCCTGTATTGACCCTCTTCACTCTACTTGAGATACCTGCTCACCCAGAGGGAGGAAACGTAGCTGGAGGAGTACAGACTTGCCATTTCTGCACTTTATCTTAACCCTATGTGAGCTTTTATTTAAAAGTGAAATGTTCTGAAGAGGGGTCAAGGAGTACAAGCCAATGTTCAATAGGATAAAAAAGGAAAAGGTAGGCTCACAGAAGGCACTGAAGGGGAATTATGATAAACAGTGAGAAGGCTAGGTAAAAGAGCTAGAATAAAAAATGAAAAATGTTTTTTGTGAAACATCAGATAGCAAAAGCATCCAGGAGTCCTTTCCAGACTCCAGACAAAGGAAGTGATTTACCGGATATAAAGAATTAAGCCAGGTATGGTAATGCACACTTATAATCCGTTACTTGGAGAGCAAAAGCAGAAGTATCCTGAGTTTGAAGTCAGACCTAGCCAAGTTAGGGAGATCATGTCTCAAACAAACAACACAATGCTAATGGCACAGCTCAAGGGGCAGTGAGTGATTTAATCGAAGTTAAAATCCCAAATACCAATCTGGGCCCAAAATTAGCAAGAATCCATTTTAACAGAAACAACAAAGCTGAGAATGGTGGCATGTGCTTATCATCCCAGTTTTGGCAAAGAGTATATATAAGAAGATTGCAGTCCAAGCCATTCCAAACAAAAATAGAAATCCAAGGGGGAACCAAAGGAACAGGGATACTCACAGGACAGTATGTTGGAATGATCTGTACAACTTGTGGCTGGAGGGGAGGGAGGAAAGTGGGAGAAAAAAAAAGAGGGAGGGGGTGACAGGTTCAACAAGGAATGTATTCACTATGTTACCTACATAACTGTAACCCCTCTGTGTATCACCTTGACAATAAAATTAAAATATTAAAAAAAAATACAAGCAGAGAAAGAGCATGTGCTTGTGGCTCATGCCTGTAATCCAAGCTACACAGGAGACTAAGATCTGAGGATCATGGTTTGAAGCCAAGCCAGGCAGAAGTCTGTGAGACTTTCATCTCCAGTTAACTGCCAAAAAAAGCCAGAAGTGGAGCTATGGCTCTAGTAGTAGAGTGCTAACCTTGATCATAAAAACTCAAGGATTTAGACCCATGACCTGCACAAAAATAAAAAATGACCAGAGCAGAAAGTGTTAGAAGTATGGTCCAAGTGCTAGCAAGCATGAAGCCCTGATTTCAAACTCCAGTTTGGCAAAACAAATAAAATAAATTCATAAAAAGAAGTATTACCTACTCTGTAAGAATGGATAGAGGAAACATGGAGCATTGGTAATGTAACAAAATATGTAAATAAATATAATAGGCTTTAACTCAGAGACTATGAAAAGTCTCAGGTTTTCAAATAGTATTTGATGTTCAGTTTAAAAAACAAAACAATACTGTCTTATGTGGCATGTGCTATGTTTGATCCTCATTATTCACAGACTCAGTATTTGTAAACTAACCTAATTATTGAAACTTATATGTAACCTCAAAATCCATAACACATTCATGGTCATTCATGGTCATGAAGTATAGAATAGACAAAAATCTGAGTCTCTGGAATGTGCCAAACTAAGACTGAACACATTTATCACTCTTTGCTCCTACTCTTCTATGATAAATAAGCATCCTCACTGTTCATATTATTTGCATTTCTGTGCTTTTTTGGTAAATTCACTAATTAAAGTGGTCCCCAAGTGGAGTGCTGTCTAGATTTTCTAACAGCAAGAAGGCTATGGTATGCCCTATGGAGTTGTATTAGACAAGCTTCACTGATGAGATATAGTGCTGTCAGCGATTAACTCAATGTTAATCAATTAACTATATATTAAATAAGGTGTCTTCCCCATAGAAGGTGTTTTCCCCTGTACTGACCCTACTCAGCATTTGTCAGTTCAAGGTTCACAGAAACTTTACTCAACATAACCACTCTGAAGAATGACAACCAACTGTGTATTATTTAAAAGAAAAAAAGAAAAAAGAAAAAGAAGGGTAAGGAAACGCAAGAACAGCCAAGAACAGTGGTTCACACCTATAATCCTAGCTCCTAAGGAAGCTGAGACCTGAAGGATCATGGTTCAAAGTCAGTACAGACAGAAAAGTTTACAAAATTTTGTCTCCAATTAACTAGCAAAAAGCCAGACTGGAGATGTAGTTCAAGTGGGAAAGCACCAGGTATGATCAAAAAAGCTAAGTTAGAGCTCAAGACCCTGAGTTCAAGCCATAGAGCTAGAGGGGTGGAAAAAGAAGGAAGAAATTTAGAGAGATAAGAATTTTATACCCCTCTCAAACTGGTAAAATGATGAAACTAGGAAACTGAAAATTTTAGGGCTGGGGCACAGCTTAAATGATAGAGCCTGCCTAGCAAGTACATGCTCATGAGTTCAAACTTCAGGGCTACCAAAAAATATGGGGGCTGGGGTTCTTAAAAATATTCAAATAATCCAAAGGAAATAAAGAAAACAAAGAAATAAAAGCTTCAGAACAGAGAATTAAGGAAACAAAAAAATATGAGTCTAATCCCTCATATATCAGTAATTATACTAAATGTTAAATGGTTAAATAAACCAATTAAAACACACACAAAAGGCAAAATAAAATAGCAAACATGATTGAGCTATTTGCTCCATATAACAAACCCACTTCAAATAAAATAATATAAGTAGGCTATTACCAGAGAGAGAAAAATATTATGTAATGATGACATGGACTATTTTGTAAGAGGGAATAGCAATCCTGAATGTGTTTGCACCAAACAACATAGCTATAAGATGTGGAAAACCAAAGAACAATAAAATTGAAAGGAAAAATAGGGAAATTCTACATTATAGTCAATACTTCAAAAATCATACTCTCAACAACTAATAAAACTGCAAGAAGAATTCAATACCAGCATACAGCAAGTAGATTTATCCTCCATCAAACAGCAGAAGAATGCACATTCTCTTCAAGTTATGAGAGATTTACCAAAATGCAACCAATTTAGGGACATGAAAATCAGTCAAAATTTTTAAAAAACTGAAGAATGTTAGAAATGCTTTCCTCTCACCAAAATGATATCTATCTAGAAAGCAACAACAGAAAACTGATAATAAAATATTCAACTGTTGGGAACCAATAACCTACTACTAAGTAATCCAAGAGTCAAAAATAAAAGTCCTAAGGGAAATTTGAAATATTTCATTGCACTGAACAGAAATGAAAATGCAATGTAACAAAATTTGAAGGATACAACTAAAGCAATTTTTAAGGAAGAAACATAACAAATACATATGTCAGAAAAGAAGAAAAGTATCAAACTAATAATCCAAGGTCCTAATTCAAAAGCAAAATAAATCTAAAGCAAGAAAAAGAAAACAAATACAAAGATAGTAGAAAATGATAAACTGAAATCAGAAAAATTCAGTAAAACAGAGCTAGGACTTTGAAAATGAGAAATTCATAGCAAGACTAGAAGAGAAAAGATACAAGTTACCTAAGAGCATAGGAATAGGACATGAGATATCACTACAAACTGTGAAGATGATAAAAAAAGAATACTATGAACTCTATAGACACATGAATTTGACAACTCAGATGAAACACTTCCTTGAAAAATGTACTATGACAATTTGTTGTATGGCTATAGATAGATCAATTTGAATATGTAGATACATTTAATAAACTTGAATATATATACATATATATGTATAAATGGAGAAAGAGATCAATTTGAATCACCCCCGAAATGACATATCCAGGCCAAGATCTTCATAGGGAAGAGACTTTCTCTGATGAATATCCTTAGAGAATGACAACTTTTCCACAAAGTAAAAGAGAAAAATTTCCCAATCAGTTTATGAAGCAGGTGTCACCTACTACCATATCCAAAGACAGTAAAAATAAAGGAAACCATGGAATAATATCCCTCCTTAATATAGATGCAATAACTCAACAAAATATAAGCAAGTACAATCTGGCAATATACAAAAAATAGATACCATGACCAAGAAGTTATTTTAGAACTTCAACAGTGCTTCAATACTTAAAAATCAAACTAAATATTACCTCAATTTAACAAAATAAAGTGCAGAGGTATCCTGTTATATCGACAGATGAAGAAAAAGCAATGAACCCAATTTAGCACACGTTCTTTAATTTTAATTTTATTTTATTGTAAGGGTGATGTCAGAGGGGTTACGGTTGCATAAGTGGTATAATTTGTGGAGGGGAAGGGAAAAAACAAATTGTTTAAATGGGGATATAGGTGGACCCATTGCAACAATGAGATGTACAAGAAGTTATGTTGAAAAATGAACTTTACAACTTTGGGGGGAAGAAGAGGAGGGG
The DNA here is from genome assembly GCF_019054845.1 of Dipodomys spectabilis. NCBI lineage: Eukaryota > Metazoa > Chordata > Mammalia > Rodentia > Heteromyidae > Dipodomys > Dipodomys spectabilis. The sequence continues at coordinate 9,894,625 of NW_024870773.1, forward strand.
AGTAATGGATAGGAAGGGGAAACAAAGGAGGAGGCAACAATGCTTGATAAGAAATGTACTCATTACCTTGCCCATGTAATTGTAACCCCTGTGTATGGTATTTTCACAATTAAAAAAATGAGTACATTCTTTGTCAAACGTTTTTACCTCCTCCTTTGTTTTCTTCCACTTTCCCTCCCCAACTCCCCTACCCCACAAGTTGTAAAGTTCATTTCCAATATAGTGTCTTGTGAGTATCACTATTATATTGCTTCACCCTTTGTCCTTTTGTCTCACCATTTACACATTGCTTTTAAAAGCTGTCAGACAGATAGGATCAGAAGGAATTGTCCTCAACCTGAACACAAGTACATAAAATCCAGAGTTAGCTTTATATTTAATAGCAAAGAATAGAATAGTAAAAGAGCACCAGTATCATTCATCTTATATAATGCTAGACATTCTACACAGTGCAACCAGACAAGAAAAAGAAAAAACAGACCAAAAAGCATACAGATCAGAATGGGAAAAATGGAGTAATGCCTGTTTTCAAATTAAATTATTACTATCTGGAAATAGCCAAAGCCAAAGAAATACACACAAAAAAATTTCTATTAGTAATAAGTCAGTTCAACAAACACATAGTACAAGATAAACAATACAAACTCCACTCTATTTCACATATTAGCAATAATCACACAGATACCTAAATTAAAATACAATACTATCCACAATTACTCAATTAAATGCTTAGGTATAACTGTAACAGAATATATCTAGGTCTTATATGGTAAAAAAAAAAAAAAAAAAACTATACAACACTAATGACCTAAGCCTACCCATAAAATCTTATTTTGGATCACAGTTTGGGAATTCTAGTTTGTAGTTGGTTGGCTTCATTACTTTTGGGCCTGCAGTGAAGCAGTAGAACATGGTGGCAGCATATGGTAGAGGATAATGGTTCACCTCATGATGGACACAAAAGAGAGAAAGGAAGAAGTCTAACTCCCTAAAAGTCATAATCAATTGCCAGAAGACCTCCCACTAAGCCTTGCTTCTTAAAGTTATACCATTCCCCAATATTACCACACTGAGAACCAAGTTTTTAATGCATGGCCCTCTAAGAGGCATTTCAAATCCACAATATAACCACTACACATAAAGAAGAGTGGCTAAAATAAGAAATACTGACACCAACAAATGTCACCAAGAAAGTTGAGAAACCAGATTGGTTACACATTGCTAGTGGGAAAGTAATATGGCACAGACACTCAGGAAAGCAGTCTGACAATTTTAAAAGAAAAAAATTAAACTAAACCTACAACTGCTACTATACAGCCCAGAAATCATATTCCTGGCTATTTTATTGACCCCAGAGAAATGAAAGCTTATATTCACACCAAAACTTATATGTAAATGTATAAAGTAGTCTTATCTATAATAGGAAAATATTAGAAATGTGTGAATAGTTACGTGGACTGTACTACTTTATTCATACCATAGAAAAGAAAAAAATGAGCTATTACTACATGTAACAAACCAGGATGAGTCTCCAGAAAGCCATGCTAAGTAGGAAGAGCCAGTCTCAAGAGGTTCTAGACTTATTGCATGTATAGAACATTATAGAAATGACAGCTTCAGACATGGAGAATGAATTCATTACTAGGAATTAAGAAAGGAGAAGGCAGGGGAGAAGTAGTTGGGGATAAAGGGGCGACTTGAGGCTAGCAGTAGTGATGGAAGCATTCAGTCTCTCCAGTTGTTCCACTGAATTAGACTTTTTTTGAGATATTAGTGAGTGAAACTATGTAAAGCATCCATGGGATCTCTGCACTACTTTTACGAGTGCATATGAATCTATAGTTAACTTAAAACAAACCACATAAAATCATATAAAAAAGTAGAATATAGTTCTCTCCTAGGAAAAATAGGATGAGGAATCACTATAATCCATTCTGATGGAGGAAATATTGAGATGAATTTTTCTGTAACATGAAATCATTTAGTATTCCAGTCTGAATTCTAAAAGTTGTTCAGGGTGGCAAAAATTTTAGCCGTCCAAGTACTTTCATAATCCCCAGAAGAACCTCTTAACTTATACTCTACTTCCAGGCTTGGCATATGGCTAATGTGTTCAGTAATATTTGTTTACTTTTTATGATTGATTTGTATATTGTGATTTGAGCTTTTCTATGATTTCAAAGCACAGTGATCTCTAGTTGGCTCCTGTCATGTGATATGGAGTGAAATGGTGTGTATCTTCCAGGTTACTCTGAGCATCAGTTGGAGGCCAGGAGGACAGTGACAAAGAAGCATACACAGTTATATATTTCACATGAAAGCTAAGGCTGTTCAAATACTGCGTTTGACAGACTTTCACTGCCATGATAAAAAAAATACCTAAGAAAACAAAGAGAAAAACTATTTACTCTGGCTCTGTTTCAGAGATTCTAGTCCATCATTCTGGGCTGAGTTCATAGTCCTACGGTGAGCAGAACATGTTCACCGCATGGCAGACAGAAAGCAGAATACAAGGAAGGAAACAGGGACCAGGTGAAACCTTCAGAGGCACACCTACCAGTGACCTACTTTCTCCTGCTAGGGCCCACCCACTAAGGTTTCCACCACCTCCCCAAATAGCACCCATCACCTAACACTTGAGCCTGTGGAGGACATTTATATTCAGACCCATAAGGTATTGAAGGCGATGGCCCTGAAGGTCAAAAGGAGAGAGGACAGGTCCAGTGCTGGATAGAAGAGAACACACTTCACAGAAAGGTAGTTATATGAACAATAAATGTTAGAAGAATGATGAAATTTAGCCTGAAATGGAAAAAATGGTTTTCTTCAATATCTCATCATTTGACAGGCATTTATTGAAAATCTACTAGAAAAGATTTATTGAATGCTGATGAGACAGAAAAAAGGCATTCTGAGAGAAATGTAGAGATGTAAGAGGGACCCCTTTTCCTTTGAGGATTTTATAACATGGTAGTAAAGACAGACTTATAGAAATAGTGAGTTCCACAATGTCCAATTGATCCAAAAACCAATGGGAACACAGGCAGAGGGTCCGTATAGCCCTGGTAATAGTTGTCTCTTACAAGCTGTAGCTCAATGCCTGTATATCATCTGGGTTCTTTTTTGCTTTTTTGGTTTTGGTTTTGGTTTTTTTTTAAGACTTCACTCTGGATTTCCAGTCCTGACTCATTTTTTCCCAATATCATTCACCTCAGTACCCCACTTCCTGCTGGGGTTAATCAGATAAACTAATTCTAATTAAAATACCAATGCATGAGCCAGCCACTAGTGACTTATGCCAGTAGGAATCCTAGTTACTCAGAAGACTGAGAACTGAGGATCAATATTCCAAGCCAGCTTGGACAGGAAAGTCCATTGGAACTCTTACCTCCAATTAACCACTGAAAACTAGCCAGAAGTGAAGATGTGGCTCAGGAAGTAAAGGGCCATCCTTAAGTGAAACAGCTAAAGGTCAGTGCCCAGGCTCTGAGTCAAGACCCAGTACTGGCACAATAAATAAATAAATACTAACGATTCTAGCTTAATCAGTGATTGCTCCAGATAATTTAATTTGTAAGAAGACACTGTTAAAAACTATCTTCATCTTGAGGCTTGATGCTACATTTTGAAAGGGCTGCTCACAAAGTGGTCAGTCATGCTGACTTTCAAGAAGATGACCTTACTTACCTCTAAGAGGAATGTTCTGGGTAAATTCCAATTTGCTAGAGGAGTTTGAATTTAATGTTGTTATTGCACAAATATTATTAAATCAACTACAGCTAAAAACCAGAACATTTTCATTTGTCAATAGATTGAGCCATTGGTACAATGTGACTCATTAATCTCTTTCAGAGAAGTAATCTTAGGTTACAAAATAATTCCATCTCCAGGATCTCAGTCCAATCTTCAGTCTATAACTAGATTTCTACAGGTATTCTCAATTGTAATGAACTCTTTGCTGGCTGACATCACCTGCTACATAAGCAGCAGAATCAATAGGAAATAATGACATAATGACTTGGATTCGGGATGTATCTGAAAATAACACATCTGGCAGGAGCAAATTTTTTTTATTGTGAAAATACCATATAGAGGGGTTACAATTACATGGCAAGGTAATGAGTACATTTCTTATCAAGCATTGTTGCCTCCTCCTTTGTTTCCCCTTCCCATCCCTTCCCATCTCCCCCCTTTCCCCTGGCTCCCCTTAACCGCCCCCCTCCCCAGCCAAAGTTGTAAAGTTCATTTTTTCGACATAACGATTTGTACATCTTATTGTTGCAGTGGGTCCACCTGTACCCCTATTTAAATGATTTGTTTTTTCCTTCCCCTCCACAACTTATACCAACATCAAATACAGTGAAAGCAGGGGTTATGCCGTGGGGGAGGGACGTACAAAGCAACAAAGAAATCATCTTATAAATATGTTAGAAACAATTGCATGAAAGCAAAAACATTTGAATACTTATCTTGGGGTTCATTTCATCTAACATCAATTTATCTGACCTTTTCTGCTTGTCTCAGACATAAACTAGTTATTGCAAATAAGGGAAACCATGGGACCTATGTTTCTTTGGGCCTGGCTTACTTCACTTAATATAATTTTTTCCAAGTTTTTCCATTTCCCAACAAATGGGGCAATGTCATTCTTTCTGATGGAGGCATAGAATTCCATTGTATATATATGCTACATTTTCTTGATCCATTCATCTACTGAGGGGCATCTGGGTTGGTTCCATATCTTAGCTATGGTAAATAATGCTACAATAAACATAGTTGTGCTGGTAGTTTTAGTGTGGTCTTGTTTGTGATCTTTTGGATAAATGCCCAAAAGTGGGATTGCTGGGTCATAGGGAAGCTCTATGTGGAGTCTTTTGAGGAACCTCCATACTACTTTCCAAAGTGGTTGAACAAGTTTACACTCTCACCAACAATGCAGTAGGGTTCCCTTCTGTCCACATCCCCTCCAGCATCTGTTGTTATTAGAGTTCTTGATTATAGCCATTCTAACTGGGGTGAGGTAGTATCTCAATATTGTTTTGATTTGCATTTCTTTTATGGCAAGAGAAGTTGAGCATTTCTTCATGTGTCTATTGGCCATCCTTCTTTCCTCTTCAGAGAAGTTTCTCTTTAAGTCTTTTTAGCACACTTATTTACTGGGCAGTTGTTTCTTTGAGGATTTGTTGTTGGGGGATTTAATTTTTTGAGTTCCAGGTATATTTTAGATATGAGACCTTTGTCCATTGTAAGGCTAGTGAAGATCTTCTCCCAATCTGTGGGCTTTCTATTGATCTTGCTAGCTATGTCCTTTGCCATGCAGAAGCTCTGCAATTTCATGCAATCCCATTTGTCCAACCTTTCTTTGATTTGTTGTGTTTCTGGGTCTCTATTAAGAAAATTTTGGCCTGTGCCAAGGAGACCTAGTGTTTCTCCTATTCCATCCTGTAAAGTTTTCAGAGTGTCTGCTTTGACTCCGAGGTCTTTGATCCATTTGGAGTTGATTCTGGTTCAGCGTGATATATAAGGATCTAGCTTTAGTTTTCTACAAGTAGTTAACCAATTTTGCCAGCACCATTTACTGAAGAGGCTGTCTTTCTTCCATTCTATTTTTTTAGCTGCAGGAGCAAATTTTAAACATATATGACATGCCAGCCATGTTCATATCTAGTGTTTCATTTAGATCACACAATACTACTGGTGGGACCTTCCATCTCTACTTCAGTGTTGAAGAAAGAGAAATACACAGGGTTTATATGATGTGCCTATGATCACACAGCTGTCAGGTAGTGAAGCCAGGTTTTAAATGCAATTCTCTCTGACATCAGTTTTATCTGCTTTCCTTTATATCCAACTCCACATGCAATCTGAAGTCATAAGAACTGAGTAAGAATTTGTCATACTCCACTAAAGATGAAACATTCATAAGTGACCTTGGTTTTAAATGTCGGAAACCTTTCCCTAAATAATAAGGCCTATGTGACACAGCATTTTTCTTAGAATAGGATAGAGATACATATTAGAATAGGTAGGTGACTGAATGGAGTCTTACCTAAAAGCATAAGTTAGATTCAAACAGCATGATCTTAAGTTCACATCTGATGGTCAATGTTGTGGCCCTTCCTATTATGGCTAGACTTTTGAAAAACATCAAGGTGAACTCTGCAAAATCAACTCCGACACATTCTCAATGGCTCACATTTGTCTAAGTCCATTATATTGGGCCACAGCAGCAGCAGCGAGTCCTTAAGAGTTGGGTAGATTGAGGACACCAAGCCTCTTCATCTCTTTCACATAAAAAGACAAATCTAGAGAAATGCTGCCAGCACTTATTACTGGATGAGCAAGGACAGACCCAGTTAGGTACTCCCTCTGACAACTGCTTGCACTCACAACCCCCACCCCATCATGAAAAAGATGAGCTCAGAAATAGTCTGCTTTTAGTCCATGGCCACATAGTCTGCATGTACCATCCATTCCTGATCCATTAACTAGCTTGAGCGTTAAATGATAGCCATATTTAAGACAGTATTTGATATATATTCAGTCACTTAATTCCCCTCAACTACAACAAATGAATCCTTTTCAAGTTAAAGGAAGACAATAAGACTTAATAGCTAAAGTCGTATGCCTAAAACTACAGTTTGTCTCTTTCCTTACCAAGTCTGAGCAGATGGCCACAGGCCTACTAGGATGATTCAGATTAAATGCATGATTCTGAGTCACTTCCTTAGATGAGCAGAAAGGGGTCCAGCTTTAAGCTAAACTGTAGTCAGCTCAGGATTCAGACAGTTTGGTTGAATCCAGAAGGCTTCGGGATGGAGACTGAAAGAAAAGACTAATTCGGTACACAAACTGAGTTCAAGCTCAAGGCCATGTCCTAATGGTCAAGTCCAAGATGCTAAGCACCTCCTTCTGTAGCATGTCCAGCTTCCCAATGCCATGAGCATAAGCGGCTTTTTGAGAATCTAAGATAGCATTGCTCTGCCCAAGTAAGAATGATATATGATGTTTGGATATAAGGAAAGATGCTCTCATTTGAATAGAGAATACAGAAAGGCAATTGTACATTTGTTACATCTTTGACTTATCATGTGGCAAGACTGAAGGGTGACATGACTGTTAGGAATAAAGAGATGGACAGCCATGAGTCAGTTCCATAATGCCTTTGTGGGCATCAGAAAACAGTGCAGTCAGGCACCAAGAATGTTTCACAGCATGCAAAAGGGACACAAATTCTGCCAGGAACTTAAGGGTCCATGCCCCAAATCTACCATCCTTCTCTGAGGATTTCCTGAGACAGTTGAGAGATTGTCAAACAGAAAAACTGGGGATCCTCCAAGACTTTGTGTGCAGATGACAGGAATATCACTGGCTACTCCTGTCATCGTTTTGATTTTAACCACCAAGGTTGCCTAGGAAACCCAGAAGGCAACAGGCTGTGCTGAAACCTGAGTTAATGGGAAGATTCCACTGCAACCAGACCTTGGAGAGAAGGGAAGTCATAGCAGAATGACCAGCCAGGAGTTCAAGAATTATTTATTCCTCTAGCCTTTCAATGTGAAGTGAGATAGTTAATCGGTTCTTTATGGTTTTCCCCTTCTTTTCATAGAAAGAAATTCACCACTCTTAGGTTAGATGCTCTGTTGTTTTCAAATCTGTTGTACACATTTTTGGCCCAAATACCATGTTCTCCCTCCAATGACTTTATAGGCTATCCATCTCCCATTACCCATCCAAAAATTCACCTAAATTAATAGTACAATCATCGATGTGTAAATATCATCTTCATTTCTTGTAAATATCTTGAGCAGAAAGTCCCTAAACAGGTCTTTTTATATGCTTAATCAAATTTTACTCATCCCTCTACAGTTCCATCAAAGTAAAGAACAGTCCTATACATCAATAGTAATTAAATGGAGTATCTACTCTTCCTCTAATGAATAAAAAAATATGGCTATCAATCCAACTAAAATACAGGAAAATTCAATATTATAAAAGTAACATTTATTCAAAATGTAATCTCTAAGTTCCATAAAAATTTAAACATTATTTTAATGAAACTTTAGAGGTTAATTTTAAAATTAAAATGAAAGTGAGGCTAGGTTCTGGAGGCTCACACCTATAATTTTAGCTACTTAAGAGGCTGAGATCTGAGGATCATGGTTGAAAGTCAACCCAGGCAAGAAAGTCCATGAGATTCTTGCCTCCAATAAACTTCAAAAAAAGTTAGAAGTAGAGCTGTGGCACAAGTTGTAGAGTGCTAGCCTTGAGCAAAAACAGAAGCTTGGGGACAGTACCCATACCCTGAGTTCAAGCCCCAGGACCAGCAAAAAAAAAAAAAGGAAGTGAAATAGAATGAAAAGAGTTTGTGAAAAAGGAATATGAGTGGTTGATGTTTCAATTCAATGGTAGAGCACCTCCCTAACATGTATAAGGCCCTGGTTCAATACCAAGCACCACCAAATGAAAGGAAAAGAAGGAGGGAAAGAGGAAAGGAAGGAGAAGTGGTAGAGAGAGGCAGAAGGAAAGGGTAGAAGGAAGGGGAAAGGAAAAGGAAAGGAGGGAAGAAACTCAGGGTAGAAGGAAGAAAGGAGAAAAAGGAAGGAAGGAAGGAAGGAAGGGAGACAAAGGAGGGAGAGAAAGGAGGGTGGGAGGGAGGGAAGGAAAGAGAGAGGGAGGGAGAGAGGGAGGAAGGGAGGGAATTGAGAGAAGACTTCCTATTTGACAGTGAAACTATAAAGCCAGCTACCAGTACAACTATGTTTATCACAGCATTATTCACCATAGCTAAGATATTGAACCAACCCAAATGCCCCTCAGTAGATGAATGTATCAACAAAATGTGGTATATATACACAATGGAATTTTATGTCTCCATCACAAAGAATGACACCGCCCCATTTGTTAGGAAATGGAAAGACTTGGAAAAAATTATATTAAGTGAAGTAAGCCAGGCCCAAAGAAATATAGGTCCCATGGTTTCCCTTATTTGCAATAATTAGTATATGTCTAGCACAAGCAGAAAAAGTCAAAAGCTATGTACATATGACCATATAATCTGATGCTAAGAGAAATGAACTCCAAGATAGGGACACAGAGGTTTTACCTTTATTTCTGTTGTTTTTAATGTACTTATAATGTACTATGTGATTTTTGTTTCTTTTGTATGTTCTTCCCCCATAATATAACCTGTTTTCACTGTATTTGATTCTGGTGCCCTGCATCTTGTATATACATTTTTCTAATTTGGGGAAGGGAAATAACAAAATGCTGAAATAAGGATACAAGTTGACACATTTTAACAATGAGATGTACAATACACTATGTTGAAAACTTGGGGGGGGGGGAGGGAGAAGGAGTTGTGGAGGTGGGGAGGGAAGGGATCGTAGGGAAAAAAACAAAGGAGGGGGTAACAATGCTTAATAGGAAATGTACTCATTACCTTACTCATATAATCCCTCTGTACAGTATCTTTACAATAAAAATATATTAAAAATACAAAAAAACAGTGTTATAGAGGTACAAAAAGAAATAAGTTGGAGAAACAGAAGCATACACAGAAATGATGGAAGCATTTCACATCATTGACAATGGAAGGATTGGACTTTTAGCAAATAGAATTACACTGCTTTTCCATGCTGCTTTTAAAAAGATAAACATATGTAATTTACCAAATTGATCTAAAATAAAAAATCCCTGAATAAAGGGATCAAAAATCTAATTATAGAAATAAATAATTATGCTGGATGAAACTTGAGTGCATCTTGCTTAGTAAAAGAATCCAGTCACAAAAGACCACATAGGATTCTACTTACAGAATAGGCAAAACTGAAAAGCTGAAAATAGGTTTCTGATCCACTGAATGGGTACATTTTAAATGACAGGTTGTATTTTATATTATTTATATCTCAATAAGGCTATTTAAAATATATAAAACTAGCCAAGTGCTAGTGATTTGTGCCTATAATACTAGCAACACTGGAGATTGAGATCTGAGGATTGAGATTGGAAGCCAGTCAGGGTAGGAAAGTCTGGAAGACTTGTATCTCTAATTCATCACTCAAAAACAAAAAGTGGAGCTGTGGCTCAAAGTAATAGGGTACTAGCCTTGAGCAAAAGAGCTCAGGGACAGTGCCCGGCCCTTAGTTTAGATCCCACAACTGACTAAAATAAAAGAGCCAATTAAAGACTAAAGAGCTTGCCTTTCTTTTATCCTGGAAGACTCTTTCCACAAAGGTATGAGGAAATTCTATCACTCTGCTTAGAAAGCAGATTGCTTAGAAAGCAATCCAGATGAGACTGTATTCTTGTACACACATACACACACAGTCACTTGTTTTATGGCCTTTTGGTGACCTCTCTCTTTCTTCCCTTTAAAAGAATCCATGAACTTCACATAATTACCGCTTTCTTTATCTGTATGTGTATGTGTATAAGAGTAACCTCTTAGCAAATTTTAAGTATACAATATAGTATTCTTAACAATGACAAATATATCAAAAGAACAAGTCAAGTTCATGAACCTGAAATGTACATAATTTTTATGTCAATTATGCTGTGATAAAGAGGCATGAGGAGGAGGAAAAGAATTCATGAATTTTTATAAGAAATAAACTGAACCATACACCCTCTCCCAATTGTCCTAAGATTGCCTAAAATAATTTTTATGTAACAGAGGTCTTTAGTAGATATTAGAAAGAATGTTTAAAAATTCAAATTGTAGTTTAGCACAGGCCTAATAAATATATTAATGTATTTAGGGATCTAATTAAAAGTTTAAGTTGTAGTTAAACATAATCCTAAGAAACATATTTTCCTTGCACTGAGCTAACTAGTTAGCTACAGTTCCTGTCACTAAGGTGGATCCTACAAATAAATCAATCTGGTTTTAATATAACATCTCATTTCAAGGATTCAATTGGAGCACCAGTGGTTCACATATATAATCTAGCTACTCAGGAGGCTGAGATCTGAGGATCACCATTCAAAATTATCCCAGACAGGAAAGTCTGTGAGCTGAACAGACATCCAGAAGTACAGTTGTGACTTAGGTGATAGAGCACCAGCCACAGTGAAAAAGCTAAGGGACAGCATCCAGGCCAAGTTCAAGCCCCAGTACTTGTGGTTTATAAATCTCCCACCAGGCAACAGGTCCTTCATAATCATAATTTTGTTAGTTATTCACTGCACAGTATCATCAATTTCATCTTACAGGTGGGGACAGTGCAATCTAGATTGGCTGAGTGACTCGCCCAAGGTGAGATAGGTATGGTCAGATAGAGAACTGCTCCCAATCACTCCAGCATAGCACTACAACCCAGTCTCCACATGGTGACACCACCGGCCCAGGCTGGTATGTCCTTCATGCTGGATGGAAATGCTCTCTGTACAGTAACATGGACAGAGCACACACAAAATTGAAGCCAAAGCCATTCCCTGAAGGCCATCTGAGAGAATTTTGGGAAACAGGGAAGGGAGCCAGGTGCTATTCAAGAGGCTGCGATCTGAGGATCATGGTTCAAAGCCAGCCCATGTAGACAAACTGAAGAGATTCTTATCTCTAATTAACCAGTAAAAATCCAGTAGTGGAGTCATGATAGAGTGACAACCTTGAGCAAAAACTCCACACAGGCGGGCAAAGCTCTGAGTTCCAGCCCCAGTACCCATGAGTGTACACATGAACACACATGCTCGTGCCTACACACACACAGGGGAAGAAAATGAACAATGATGAAAGGGGTGACATTGATCAAGATGTATTATACTTATAAACTGATTGCTTGTATGGTAATCCTCTGTACAACTTCTTTAAGATAATAAAATGTTACAAAAAACATTAGAAATCATATGTAATAGTTTGGTATTATTGGTTTTCTTTTCTGTAATAATATTTTAAGGAATAAAAAAATCCCATAAGGAAATGCACTGAAGTGAGTAATTGTGGAGACAAGTATTCCCAAGGGCCTGAATCTCCAGGCAATGGGGTGCAGGGTAGAAGCTATACCTGCTTCCTTAGGCAGAATGAGCATGCCCAGGGCTCTGAAGTGTCTCCTTGACAAGCTCTTGGAACTGATACCACACTCAAGCAATGATGAAAAACCCCAGCCCAACCATTTGTTTCACTGTGCTTGACCACTATGCAAATTAGCATTATTAATTCCCCCCCTCCCAGGGGCAAAGAAAGGGAGGCCCAGAAAGGAAAGACAACTCAGGCTGTGCCATCAGAAATCTTCCATTATCACAGATGGGGAGATCAGGCAGCTGCTCAGCTCTGTCACACCCTATGACATCTGTAACTCATGTGCCAATGGATAGGCTGCTAGCAGGGGCTGGCAATTGGAGGACAATCTTCGGCTGGCTTTGCCTTGTAGTCAGAGATGTTTCTGCTGGCTTGGAGGGGAGCAGATGGTGGGGAGAATGATGGTGATGGTGTGAGTGGACTCTGTCATTTTCCATAATGGCTGCTTCTAGGAGAAGAAAGGCAGCTGATGAAAATCATGTGTTTCAAAGTAAAGCAACTGGGAAATAATTCTTTTGTTTAAAGATTTCATCATTTGTCTTATTTACAATTAAAAACTTCCCTTTCCAAAAGAATATATATATATATATCAGTAGGAATGATGTAATGAGCTGCATTTTATAGTAAATAGCTTACAAAGTCAGAAAAAAAGAGATGCATGAAAGTCTTAACAATGAAAATTACTCAAAGATAGCCTTATAAGAAGACTGCACTTTATGATTCTTATGTAAATATTGCAATTTTAGCACAAAGAACAAAAATATCAAGTCTTCCAAAATAGTAAGAGAGGAAAACCAGAAAGACTATAAGCCACTGACACTGACAACTCTCCAAACATATGACCCCAATGAGAATAGTCCCCTGGTAAATCTCAAAGTTGACAAGTACACTCAAGTCACAGACATTGGAAGTGGTCTAGGCTCTCCATTTTGACCATGAGCAAACCATGGGCTACCAAAGGTATGAGAAATCCTTCCACATGGAAGGTAAAAGGCAAGTATCTGAACAGAGAAAAAGTAACTTAGAGAAACTAGAAAAAGACAAGAAGAATATTTAAGAATCCCCCAGACTCCACTCCCAAATTACTCAAGCTGATTTGAAACTTTGACAAAGTAGCAGGTTATAAAATTAACCTTCAAAAATCAATGGCGTTTTTGTATGCCAACAATGAGAAGAGCATGGTTAAAATTAGGAAAGCAACTCCATTTGTAATAGCCCCACAAAAAATAAAATACCTAGGAATTAACTTAACCAAAGAAGTGAAGAAACACTATGATGAAAACTTTAAAAACCTGAAAAAGGAAATCAAAGCAGAACTTAGAAAGTGGAAAAACCTCCTATGCTCCTGGATTGGAAGGATCAACGTCGTGAAAATGGCAATTCTTCCTAAGGCTATCTACAAATTCAATGCAATACGTATCACTATTCCAACCTAATTCTTCAAGGAAATAGAAGAGGCAATCCAAAATTCATATGGAACAATAAAAGACTCCGAATAACAAAAACAATCCTTAACAGAAACAATAGTGCTGAAGGAATATCAATACCAAATTTCAAACTCTACTACAAAGCCATAGTAATCAAAACAGCTTGGTACAAGAACAGACCTCAGGACCAATGGAATAGAATTGAAAACCCAGAAATAAACTTACAGACCAATAGCCACCTAATCTTCAATACAGGAACTAAAAAAAAAAATAGAATGGAAGAAAGACAGCCTCTTCAGTAAATGGTGCTGGCAAAATTGGTTAACCACTGTAGAAAACTAAAGCTAGATCCTTATATATCACCTTGCACCAGAACCAACTTCAAATGGATCAAAGACCTCGGAGTCAAAGCAGACAGTCTGAAAACATTACAGAATGGAATAGGAGAAACCCTAGGTCTCCTTGGCACAGGCCAAAATTTTCTTATTAGAGAACCAGAAACACAACAAATCAAAGAAAGGTTGGGCAAATGAGATTGCATGAAGCTGCAGAGCTTCTGCAAGGCAAAGGACATAGCTAGCAAGATCAATAGAAAGCCTACGGATTGGGAGAATATCTTCACTAGCCATACAACAGACAAGGATCTTATATCTAAAATATACTTGGAACTCAAAAAATTAAATCCTCCAACAACAAATCCTCAAAGAACAACTGCCCAATAAATAAGTGGGCTAAAAAGACTTAAAGAGAAACTTCTCTGAAGAGGAAAGAAGGATGGCCAATAGACACATGAAGAAATGCTCAACCTCTCTTGCCATAAAAGAAATGCAAATCAAAGCAACATTGAGATACCACCTCACCCCAGTTAGAATGGCTATAATCAAGAACTTTAATAACAACAGATGCTGGAAGGAACCCTACTGCATTGTTGGTGGGAGTGTAAACTTGTTCAACCAATTGGGAAAGTAATATGGAGGTTCCTCAAAAGACTCCACATAGAGGTCCCCTATGACCCAGCAATCCCACTTTTGGGCATTTATCCAAAAGATCACAAACAAGACCACACTAAAGTTACCAGCACAACTATGTTTATTGCAGCATTATTTACCATAGCTAAGATATGGAACCAACCCAGATGGCCCTCAGTAGATGAATGGATCAAGAAAATGTGGTATATATACACAATGGAATTGTATACCTCCATCAGAAAGAATGACATTGCCCCATTTGTTAGGAAATGGAAATACTTGGAAAAAATTCTATGAAGTGAAGTAAGCCAGGCCCAAAGAAACATAGGTCCCATGGTTTCCCTTATTTACAATAACTAGTATATGTCTGGGTCAAGCAGAAAAGGTCAGATAAGATGATGTAAAGTGAAATGAACCCCAAAATAGGGACACAAGTGTTTTTTTTTTCTTTCTTACTATTGTTTCTAATGTATTTATAAAGTACCATGTGATTTTTTATTGCTTTGTATGTCCCTCCCCCATGGTATAACCCCTGTTTTCACTGTCTTTGATGTTGGGGAAGGGAAAAAACAAATTGCTTAAATGGGGATACAGGTTGACCCATTGCAACAATGAGATATAGAAGATGCTATGCTGAAAATAGAACTTTACAATTTAGGCAGAGCAGGGGAGAGTGAGGAGGGGGGGAGTGAATTGAGGAGGTGGGAGGGAAGGGATGGTAAGGGAAAAACAAAGGAGGAGGCAACAATTCTTGATAAAAATGTACTCATTACCTTGCTCATGTAACTGTAACCCCTCTGTGCAATATTTTCACAATAAAAAAACTTATTTAAAAAAGAATATTTAAAAAGCTAAAGCTATAAAAAGAAAAGATAATCTATTTGTGAATCAAGAGTAGAATGCCCCAAAAGGAATCCTTCAGAGAACCAACTGTTCATAAAAAATTAAAACATGATGACAGAAATAAAAATTTGTTATATACTTTTGAAAACCCTGACATTGAGGGAAAAGCTAAGAAAAAAGCTAGCTAGGGAAATAAGGAAATTAGAACACAAAGTTTAAAAATCAAATGCAAAAATTATAGAATTGCTTGAAAGAAACAACAAGACAAGGAGGGGAAATAATAAGAAACATTTCTTAGAAATAAGACATTACTTTCCACATTGGGAGGCCCACTGATTATTTAGAACAGCAGAAAAGAATATTTGGCTAAAGTCACATTTGTTTAAAATACTACAAAGAAAAACTACTGTGGGGAACAGGGAGAAGATGAAGGGGAGAAAGAAGGGAAAGGGGAATGGAAATAGAGGGAAAGGAGGAAGGAGAGAGAGGGAGACATAGAATGGGAGGGAGTGAGAGGGAGATAGACCCCCTAACTTAAAAACAACAGGATCGGAAAGGCTCTGTACTTAACACCAGCATTTGGAATGCAGAAGGCAATGGGGCAATTCCATCCTAATTGTGAAAGAAAATAATTCCAACTTAGAATCCAGTATGTAACCATATGTTTCAGGTAAGGTAAAATTAAAATAATCTTAGACCTGTTAAGTCCTCAAAAAATTTGCTTTTTGTTCACATTTTCTGGGGAAGGTTTTGAAGATATCCTAAGCAGAGTAATAAAATGAATTTTTTTAAATGAATAAAATATGATGCTAGGTGGGGGAGAGAAGTATTATGGTTTGGATCTGAATATCCAAAAATTAATGCATTAATGTTTCCAAAGCAGCCATGTCCAGAGGTAGGGCCTTAGTGATCTAATTGGACCATGAAAACTCTGACCACAGGAATGATTACATCCATTTATGGATTCATAACTTGACGGGCTATTGGGGAGTCGGAGAAACTTGAGGAGGTAGGCCTAATGCAGTTGGTCTTCTTAAAAGGAATATATTGCCAAAACCTGTTTCTCTTTCTCTCTTTCTCCTCTCTCTTTCTCTCCCTCTCTTCTTCTCCCTCTTCCTCCTTCCTTCTCTACTTCCCTCTCTCCTTCCTTCTCTTTCCCTCTCCCTCTCTTCTTCCTGGCAACCATGAGGTAAACAGCTCATCTCCACCATGAGTTCTCCAACATTCCCAGAAACAACAAAAAACAAATGACCATGAAACTGAAATTTCTTAAAATTATGAGCCAAAATACTCTTTGCTCCTTCAAGTTGATTTTCTCAATATTTTGTCACAGCAGTGCAAAGTTAACTAACACAAGGAGATTTGAAATACAAGAGAAGAAAAAAGGGGAGTCTGAGAATTGATGGTGAAAAGAAGTTCCTAATGATAACTGGGTACCATGTAGAAGGGATGAATCAAATAACCTGATTAAAGAAGCTGGCACAGCAATAACACTCTCCAACTTTCTGTTACTATCCCATCTTTTAACTTTGATAGATTAAAGTTCAGAGCTGGACACTGGTGGCTCGTACCTGTAATCCTAAGTACTCAGGAGGCTGGAGATCTGAGAATCACAGTTCAAAGTCAGCCTGACAGGGAAGTCTGGGAGACTCTTATCTCCAATTAACCACCAGAAAACCAGAGTGGTGCTGTGGCTCAAAGTGGTAGAGTGCCAGCCTAGAGCATTCAGGAGCAGTGCCCAGGCCCCAAGTTCAAGCCCCATGTCTGACACACACAAAAGAGTTCAGAAAGCACAGCTAGGCCTGAAATGGAAACAGAATTATGCCAAACAGGGGACTCCTATGTAGCCAGCACAAAGGGAGTAAGAAAAGTCTATAGGGACAGCTTCCAGAAAGCTTTTTTTTAATAATAATTGTGAGAGACTGGCTGTTATGATTGCCTTTGTAGAAAGTTTTGCTAAAAGGCCATTAGAAAAAAATGGAAATAATTTAAAACTAATGAGAAAGCAAAGTAAATGAAAAAATAGATTATTAGCATTATGAAAGATACAAAATACGGAAAGAAAAGGACATATAATGCTCAGTTATAAAGAATATTATAGTAATACAATACTTATTTAACCAAAGCTGTAACAGAACTATAGCCAGACAATGAGAAAGAAGATGGTAAATAAAAATAGTGTAGGAAGCTTACTGTATCTTCCATGAGAAGGCTCAGATATACAATATCTAGAATGGGAAATCAAGAGATGTAGCCAGGCGCTTATGGCTCACGCCTGTAATCCTAGCTACTCAGGAAGCTGAGATCTGAGGATCCGGGTTCAAAGCCAGCCCAGGCAGGAAAGTCCGTGAAACTCTATCTCCAATAAACCACCAGAAAACCAGAAGTGGCGCTGTAGCTCAAGTGGTAGAGCGCTAGCCTTGAGCTGAAGAGCTGAGGGACAGTGCTCAGGCCCAGAGTTCAAGCCCCATGACTGACCCAAAAAAAAAAAAAAGAGATGTATCATTTCTAGAATGCAGCAATGTATAAATTCCATAAGAAACTTTAAAAAGTTGAAAGTGGTTGCTTTTGGAAAAAGGTAAAGACAGATGTTGGAAAGGGCAAGTCAGGGCACTGAATTTTACTAACATTTAGACCTTAAATATTTTGAATCTTTTACTAATATTTTTACTTTACAAACTATTTGCATTCAACGTTTTTATTTAAAATATAAATTTAAAGGCTAAGAATATGGATCAATGATAAAGTGCCAGTTAAATAAAGAAATATAACATAAAAATGAAAAAAAGAAAAATGCTGGATATCCAAAATAGGTAGGAGCTGAAGTGATAAGTTTGAATATTAAAAAGAGATCTTATATTCCTGGAATCCGTAGAGATGCAGGTTTTTCACAGCAATTTTACAACAATTTCCCCTTAACAGTTCACTGTAACATCTGCAGTGCTTTCATTCTTTTTCTTTCTTTTTGGTTGGAAGGTGGGGGGGTGGGGGGAGGGAGGGTAAGGGGAGATACTGGGGCTAGAACTTTGGTCATGGTCCCTTAGCTTTTTTGTTCAGGGCTGGAACTCTACCACTTGAACCACAGCACCACTTCTGGCTTTTTGGTGGTTAATTACAGATTAGAGTTTCCTTTGAACCAGGATCCTTAAATCTCTGCCTCCAAGTAGTTAAGTTACAAGGGTCAGCCACTGATGCCTGGATTATCCTTTTTTCATTGTTTGAATAGTCAGTGCTCAATCTCCTCTCTGTTCTAGAATTTCATCAACAGGAACAACCAAACCTGCTACTTGCTTCCATTATTTACATTATTTGTGTGAATCTCACTGGTACAAATGGTAATTGCCATCTCCCAGGGAATAAGAAGATATTATTTATTTCCTGAATACACACACACACACACACACACACACACACACACACACTTTACTGCTATGATCAAAGAAGCGGTACTTTATCATTTTCGGTATACCTTCTTGTGATTTTACTTGGCCATGCAACAATCCTAAAAGTAGGCCAGGCAGAAGCACAGAGAGAGTTTAAGTGACTTCTCTAAAGTTGCTTGGCTGGCCAGGGTAGAGGCAGGCAGTGGGGACTCTCGCCTCCTCTCATGTCAGGAAGCAGGCTTGTTTTCAAATCTCATGTATCTCCATTTGTTTAATGGTTCCAGTCGCTGGCAGCCAAACAACCAGATGGTGGCAAAGGAAAGAAGGTGGATAAATTAGCTTCTCTAATTCCCAGCCATGCTGCCCAGAGCCAGCCTTAGAGCAAGCTGCCCTCTGCCCCAATCAGTTTAGGATCTGTCATGCAAATAGCCCTAATCTGGGGTCTTGGGGCTTTTTCCACATTCAAGAGTCTCTTTTCAAATTGGAATACCCATGAGAAATAAAATATCTTAACAGTTATCAATTAATGCCTTAGGCAGGTTTGGTTGACAGCCAGCTAAAAATAAACCTGAAAGATTTGGAAGATGTTTAAGAAAAAAGACATCACATTTGTCCTAATTCAAAATTGTTCCCAGAATTAACCCTGACCATTCTAGCCTGAATTCTTTTATAAGATGCTGTTAGCAGCAACGCCAGAAGGTGCTAGCTCTCATTTTTGTCACTTCACAAATACCTAAGAAAACCATCACCACTAAAACAGCAGAAATCCCCAGAGTACAGATCACTGAGACATATGTTGGATAAACTCACATTATCATCGTGTGTGTGTGTGTGTGTGTGTGTGTGTGTGTGTGTGTGTGTGTGTGTGTGTGTGCTGGTACTACAGCTTAAACTCAGGACCTAGACACTGTCCCTTAGTTTTTTTACCCACTTGAGCAAGAGCTCCATTTCTGGCTTTTTGTTGATTAACTGGAGATAAGAGTTTCGTGAGTTTTCTGCGTGGACTAGCTTCAAACTAAGATCCTCATGTGTTAGCCTCCTGACTAGCTAGAATTATAGCCTAAGCTACTAGTGCCCAGTTCCCATTATTATCATAACAGTGACTTTGATGTTGCCTCTCAGGAGGCTGAGATCTAAGGATTGAGATCCAGACTCAGCAGATAACTCTGAGAAACCTTTATCTCCATTTAACCAGCAAAAAGGTAAAAGTGAACGCGTGGTTCAGTCATAAAGCCAGCCAGCCTTGAGCAGAAAAAGCCAATTGAGAGCATGAGTTCCTGAATTCAAGCCACAGCACCAGCACACATGTACACACACGCAAGCACACACACACACACACACACACACACACACACACACACACACACACACACCTCTCCAAATTTAAAATAAAATTAAAAAATAAAAGCAGTTGGATGTTCCATCTTGTTCATCAGGAACAAGATTTTTCTATTTTTAGCAAAAATTGAAAGCTGGTCACATTCAGGCTTTGCTATACAGAATACCAACCGGATTTCTGTGGGATTTTCTGTGTGTGGGAGCATGGCATAAGGCTCTGAGAAGGACAGGATCAAAAACGAGCTGTGATACTCATTCAGAGAAAACTAAATTATGTGTCCAACTCCATCATGACTTTCTAACTCATTATTAGTACTCTACTTTTTAAAAAACATTTAGCAGTGAATATTATACATGCAGTTGAAGTCATAGTCCATTGGAATCCATTTCTGTGAGCTCTGTGGCAATGAATAGCCAAATATCTGCAGATTTAAATAGAGAGTAAAGGATAATTGTAAGATGTCCCCATCAGAATGCTGTGCTCCTCCGCAGAGTTTAAAGGCGTAACACACCCAGGTTACATAACTGCCTCTGTGGAAAACCATGCATTCAGAGCAGTGTCTGAAGCCTGCAAGCAGCTGAGTGTTTTCTAAATCAAGTACTAAAAACTGGATTTATATTGGTTGTTCCAAGCTGAAGGCAGCTGCTGCTGCCATTAGAGCAATTCAATTTCTTTTTTATAAAGCACAAGTAAGGCTCAATTTACTAAAGTTTTATTTCCTTTTTATGCATCCCATATGCTAGGGGTGGGGGGGGAATTAAGTTTATGAGATTAAAAATGAGTTTTATGCTAAATGTTTACAAAGTTTCAGCAGCCTGTCTCTGGGAGCCCTTACACCCTTCAAGTTTAGCCATTGGCTTTTCTTTTTCCATTCTAAGGTCTTTGTGTGTTTGCAAAAGAAAGTTCCCCAGCTCCCTCCCTCCTTGAAGTCCTACAATTTTACAGCAGTTGTATAGCCAGATAACTTCCCTTCATGATATCAAAAAATCATGGACTTTTCTTATATGGACTCAATTACTTTTCCAAATACTGCTTGTTTTTACTCAATTCTCTGTGTCTGGCTTTAGCTAGTCTGGTTATATTTCTCACTTCTGTGATCATGTTCAAAAGAGCAATATCCTTTATCTAATAGAAAGAAACATCTAGATGGCTAACAATGCTGAATTTGGATAACAGTGTATTTCATCACATAATTACAAAAATGGCAGCTTGTTTTTGTTTTTTGTTTTGTTATTGATGTTATTGTTATTATTGTCCCTGAGACTGGGGCTTGAACTCATAGCCTTCTGCTGTTTATTTTTTGCACTCGAGGCTGGTGCTCTACTACTTAAGCCACACCTCCACTTCTGGCTTTTTACTGGGTAATTGGAGATAAGAATCTCATGGATTTTTCTATCAAGGCTGACTTCAAACCATGATTCCCAGATCTTAGTCTTCTGAGTAAATCAAATTATTGGCATGAACTACCAGACCTTGAGCTACTCATTTCCTTGCTGCAAAATTAGTGAGCACCAAGATTTTTCAAGTGCATGTATGTATGGAGTCAGGAGACCCAACATGTTTTAATATGGGTTTTTTTTTGGTTTGGGTTTTTTGTTTTGTCATGTTTTGTTTTCCAGTCCTGGGGCTTACACTCAGGGCCTGGGCACTGTCCCTGAGCTTCTTTTTGCTCAAGGCTAGCACTCTACCACTGGAGCCATAGCACCACTTCTAGATTTTTAGCATATATGGTGCTAAGAAATTGAACCCAGGGTTTCATTATGCTAGGCAAGCACTCTACCACTAAGCCATATTCCCAGCCCCAATATATGTTTTAATTAATATGTTTTACCCTACAAATCCCTCCTCCCTCTGAAATCTTTTGATTGTCTTTTTTAATCCCTCAAGTTCTAACTAAACTATGAGTCTATCATTTTAAGCTATAATTTAGTTTTAAAAAAGAAAGGAAGAGAGAAAGAAAGGGAAGAAGGAAAGAAGGAAGGAAGGAAGGAAAGAAAGAAAGAAAGAAAGAAAGAAAGAAAGAAAGAAAGAAAGAAAGAAAGAAAGAAAGAAAGAAAGAAAGAAAGAAAGAAAGAAAGAAAGAAAGAAAGAAAGAAAGAAAGGAAGAAAGAAAGAAAGAAAGGAAAGAAGTTAAAAAAAATCATGGTGATCCTCCAAACACTAGTGGCAGAAAGAAGTTAAAAAAAAATCATGGTGATCCTCCAAACACTGATGGCTGGCGCCTAGAATCCTAGCTACTCAGGAGGCTGATGAGATCTGAGGATCATGGTTCAAAGCCAGCCTGGGCAGGAAAGTCCATGAGACTCTTATCTCCAATTAACCATCAGAAAACTGGAAGTAGTGCTGTGGCTCAAGCATAGAGTGCTCACCTTGAGCTGAAGAGCTGAGGGACAGCACCCAGGCCCAGAGTTCAAACCCCAGGACTGACAAAAAAACAAACAAACAACAACCAAAAGAAAAAAAGATGATGAGAAAGTAATTCCAGACATGACCATCCAAATGGCCCATATTCACTAATGCATTCTACCTCTACATAGCTATTAAAAGGTTGAGTTTCCAATCCACCAGAAAACGAGGTTCTAGAGTCTTAGAGCATCTAATAGAAAAAAAAATAAAATAAAAGAGAAAAACATAATAAATATACATCACAGTAGGTGACAGATGGCCAGGATCCTATGAGGCCAAGTTGTGCTGATTAGAATGAAGCCATGGCCAAGCACGTCTCAGAGGGCTTCTCCGAGCTTTCCCAGAGCTCAGACTCAACTCCAACACTGAGATTCATAAGCAAAGAAGAGAAATGAAGGTCAACACCAAAGCATTGCCTTGAAGTGAGCCAACTCAAACCAGAGACATAAACACAGAGCCTTCAGATTAGAATTCTCTAGGGATGTCAATCTGTATTGTACTGCAAATAATCTCATCCCAATAGACAACTCATGACCAGCATGGTAGTTTATACCATACACAAAGGGAAGAATCCAATCATATGGAAAGGAACCATCTCAAGAGGACAAGGGTAAAGATGCCTACAGAGCACTGATCAATGTCAGTTGAAGCATGGTCTGCCACTTACAAAAGCAAGGACACAATCAATCAGAAATGATCTTTCCATATTTGATATGACATGCTTCTAGTAGCAAAGGAGAGCATCTGGAACCTGCTAGGAGAGGGATAGACTTGAAGTTTGAGGATGCTGATAGCACAGACACTTTGTTGCCGTGTTGTCACCCACATTATGTTCATTGTTCCCCCTTTGAACTGTTACAGCTTAAGAAATGAAAAATCACAGCAGGAGGAGGAAGAGGAGGAGGAGGAGAGAAAGGTGATGGTGGTGGTGGTAGTGGTGGAGAAGGAGGAGGAGGAGGAGGAAGAGGGAAGGGGGAAAGGGGAAGGAGACGGGGAGGGAGAGGGAGAGGGAAAAAACAATATCCTTGAGTTAAGATTCTCATCCTTCAATGAGGAGACAAAACACATACTCATGAAACAAACAAAAGCATAATGAAGACACAATTGCTCTTATTAACTAGTAAGGTGTTTGCCACAATTTATCAGAAACAGGATGGGAGAGAAACCTGCACATGTAGGAGTGGTTAGCAGAGATTTCTCAGAAAGAAAGAACCTTGAAGGATGTCTTGTACTTGGAAAGAACACCAAAATATTTCAGGCATAGGAAAGGAGGTGGGTTATAGCAATCAATGTAGGTCTAAAAGTGGCATGTTTGTAGAACAGAGATGGCAATGAAGAGGTCAAATCAGAGCCAAAGTAGCCTAGCATTTGATGGAGAGATGGGACTCAGGATCCAGAGGATTACCAACAGCAAACTAAGGAGCAGTGACAAGCCATTCAAGGTGATGAGGAAGAAAATGCTACAATGCATATGGCATCCTGGAGGAGAAGGGCTGGTGATAGGGCAGGCAGCATAATAACATAACATAAGAACAGTTAGCCTGGGCTAATGGTTGACACATTATTTCAAAACAAAACAAAACATAAGACGGATGTTGGTGACAGCATCTCAATACTGCTAATAGTCAGAACTCCTTCATCTCCTCCCAGTCTCTTTAGCCATGTCTTCGTGTCTTTTTTTTTTTTAATTTTTTCTGGGGTCCGGTCGTGGGGCCTGAATTCTGGGCCTGGGTGCTGTCCCTCAGCTCTTCAGCTCAAGGCTAGCATTCTACCACTTGAGCCGCAGCACCACTTCCAGTTTTTTTTCTTTTTGCTTATGTGGTGCTGAGGAATCGAACCCAGGGCCTCATGTATGCAAGGCAAGCACTCTACCACTGAGCCACCTTCCCAGCCCCTTCGTGTCTTTTTCGAACAAGCCATTTGTGCCTTACTGATACAGTCACCAAAGCCATTTTGAAAGAAGAAGCATGAAGTAATGAAGTGGACCACAGGGAAAAGAAAGTTGAAGTATACAGTTTTGAGCATGAAGAATCAGAGAAAAAAAACCAGCAATATTGAGTATTAGGTGGGCAAAAAGACTAGAAAGACACTGGTTGGGTACATTTTAGCTCCTCCATTAGGCACCATGTGACATCATTTGGAGGCATCGTCTAAACTGGAGATCCTTCATCTGTAGAATAATGATTAAATAAATTAATCTATATAAAGTACTTAGAATGATACCAGGTTGCATAGGTGTGTTCTGTTGCCATCATCCTCACTACCATCATCACCACCATTATCATCAGCATTATCACTATCATCATCACCATCATCATCATCACCACCATCACATTACCATCATCACCATTACCACCATAGCCACCATCATTATTACCACCATCACCATCATCATTATCCCTACCATTCCACCATCACTATCCTTACCATCACCACCATCATCCTTACCACCATCACGAGAGCCCATGTGAGCAATTCTGGTGCACTTTGAGCTTAATGACAGTAAAAATGCTTAAGTGAAAATTTCAAGGAAGCACTTGAAAATAAATACTACATTTGGATAAAAGAAAATTACTAAGGCACAGACAGACCTAAGTGCCTGTATGAAAGGGAGAGGTGAAACTTTGAAAATGGATGAGCTTTTCAGAGGGGAGATGACATTAAAAGAATAGTGAAGTTCTAAGAAATACACATTGGAGAAATACACAGTGAGTGAGTAGGAGGAAGGTGAGAGGTTAAAACAAAGAAGCAGACGAGCTAGATCTCATGGTACTGCAAAACATAAAGAGCAAAAAGGAACAGAAATAACAAAGGTCTTTGAGCTTCACGAAGTTCAACAGAAGAACCTTGGAAAAAGTGGAAGGAATGGATGGGAAAAATAGTCTACCAAAAAAAAAAAAAAAAACTAAAGGCAGCAGTCATGGTCAAAAGTATATCATTTATGGGAATTTCTGCCACACTGGTATAGGCAAGAGGAAGAATTTTAAATAGAGGGATGGGAGGGAAAAAAAAGAATTGGATAGTACTGGATTTTGAAGTCAGCGCCTTATGAGGAGGAAAAAGGAAAGAAATCAAGTGAGAATCTCTTTGTATGAGAAATCAAAGTTCCAAGTGTTTGCACAGTTTTCCTACCCTAATTGTGTTTTTCTCATGTTTTACAAGCTAGCTATTAAGATTTTTTAATTATTATGGTCCAGCTGTGAATTTAAGCCAATTGAAAATCAAAACAAAATCGGTAACCCAGGCCTATTCACTTCTAAATAACCCAGGTTCTTAAAGGCACAGGCTCTGGAATAAGACTGGCTATGTTCAGACAACTAACTACGTCCTCTCTAACAACAACCCATGGAACTTCTCTTTTGATTATCCTAAAGGTCCACATCTCTAAAACAGAGACATAAATGGTGAAGACCTCACTGTGCCAGCATGAGAAGTAAATGAGATAACACAAATAAATTACTTAGGAAGTGTTTGGCATGTAGTAAGGATTCAGTATACTTAGTATGATCCTTGTGTTTCTACCTCACACAACAATTATACCTTAATTCTTTCTCTTCAGTACAGTACTCTAACTTCTTCCAACTCAAGGAGAATGTGATTACAGGAAAGTCCTAAGATAATGTAAATTCAGCTCTAATGCAACTGGAATGTGGCATTGTCTTCTGTAGCCTGCCTCACTGTTGAAAGGGGACAACACAGACTACATTGCCACTTTCTGTACAGGAGACAGAGGAGATGAGGGGAAGAGAAACAGGCAACTCTGCTCTCAGAAACAGGGTAACAAGAAGTATGCCTAGCCCCAGAGATACTCATCCAATTTCCCTACACTAGGTTGAAAACTGGGGACCAAGTGACCCAAAGATGTCTAAAATTGCTGCTACTTCTCTAAAAGTCCATTTGAAGAATGTATAGGAGAGGAAAAAGATTTAGAAAGTGAAGAGGACAGAAGAAAAAAGAATGTAGAGAAAGGGAAAGAGGAAGAGGAAGGGAGAAGAGGGGAGGAGGAAAGAAGAGAGGAGGAAAAGGGAGGAGAACAGGGAAGAGGGGGAGAGGAGGACAGGGAAGGAAGAGGAATGGGTGGGAAGAGGGGAGGGGAGAAAGAAGGGAAAGGAGGGAGGGAGAGGCCAGGGAAAGAAAGAAATAGGAAAGGGGAGAGGAGGGGAGAAGGTAATAGAGAGGGGATGGGAGGAGAAGAGAGGAGAGGAAGAGAACAGAAAAGAAGACAAAAGACAAGAGAAGGAAAAAGAGAAGAATAGGGGAAGGGGAAGGAAAAAGGAAAGAGATGAACTAGATTTATGGTATTACAAACCATAAAGGAGCAAGCAGTCCAAACAGCAAAGCTTTAAAGGTCACAAAGAGGCCACTTAGGCCTTTAAGAGAAGAACCTTGAAGAAGTGGTGACCCAAGGCCTACCCCATTGACATTTAATCAGAGGACACAATGGCCACTAAACAGTAGTATGAGTCAATTTCCATCACTGTAACAAAATATCAAGGATAACTTTCTAATGGCATGTGTTAATCATACAAACCATGGGTTTATTACATTTCCTAATACATGTAATATACTTTGAGCACATGAAGCCCACACACTGCTTTTCTTATATCCTCTCATGTTCTTTTTTTTCCCCTCTGGTAATACTAAATTCTACATATGAAAGAAAACATGCAATTCTTTTCTCTCTGATTCTGGCTTATTTCATGCATTATAATTTCCAGTTCCATTTATTTTTCTGAAAATGACATAATTTCATTTTTTTATTGCTGAAAAAAACCTTCTGCCTTGGGTATAGACCACATTTTCTTTATCCATTCATCCACTGATGGGCACCTAGGCTGATTCCATGACTTGGCTATTATGAGAAGTACAACAATAAGTATGGGTATGCAGATAGCTCTTTAGTAAGCAATTCCAGAGGCAGTATACCTCTGGATTATACTGTAATTCTATTTTTAACTTTTTCAAGACTTTCCATATTGATTTCCATACTGACTAAATTAATTTAAATGTCTATCAACAGTATAGAAGTGTTCCTTTTCCCCATATCTTTGACAATACTTTCTTCCTTAAGGATAGTTATTTCGACTTCAGTGAAATGGAAGCTTAGTATAGTTTTGATTTGTATTTATCTGTTAGCTACAGAAGTTGAAAGTTTTTTCCATGTATTTATTGGTCATTGGCACCTCTTCATTTGAAAAGTATCTGTTAAATTAAATGACTGGATCATTTGCTCTATTGGTGTATAATTGTTTGGGTCCTTTAAATATTCTGGATTTTACTTTGGAAAGCAGTATGGAGGTTCCTCAAAAGACTTCACATAGAGCTCCCCTATGTCCCAGCAATCCCACTTTTGGGCATTTACCCTAATGTTTACAAACAAGACCACACTAAAGCTACCAGCACAACTATGTTTATTGCAGCATTATTTACCATAGCTAAGATATGGAACCAACCCAGATGCCTCTCAGTAGATGAATGGATCAAGAAAATGTGGTATATATACACAATGGAATTCTATGCCTCCATCAGAAAGAATGGCATTGCCCCATTTGTTAGGAAATGGAAAAACTTGGAAAAAATTATATTAAGTGAAGTAAGCCAGGCCCAAAGAAACGTAGGTCCCATGGTTTCCCTTATTTGTAATATCTAGTATATGTATGAGTCAAGCGGAAAAGGTCAGATAATGTGATGTCAGGAAAATGAACCCTTAGATGTGTATTTTAATGCTTTTTTTCTCTCATGCATGTGTTTCTAACACATTTATAAGATTATCTCTTTGTTGCTTTGTATGTCCCTCCTCCACAGTATAACCCCTGCTTTCACTATATTTGATGTCAGTATAACTTGTGGAGGAGATGGGGAAAAACCAGTTGTTTAAGGATACAGGTGGACCTGTTGCAACAATGAGAAGTACAAGTTGTCATGTCCAAAACGAGCTTTACAACGTTGGTGTGGGGGGGGGGGGGGGAGGAGAAGGATTGGGATTGGGGGGGAGGGGGGAGGCTGGGAAGGGATGTGAAGGATAAACAAAGGAGGAGGCTGCAATGCTTGGTAAGAAATGTACGCATTATCCTGCCCATGTAACTGTAACTCCTCTGTACAGTATGTTCACAAATAAAATTAAATTAAATTTAAAAAAAAAAAATATTCTGGATTTTAATTGCCTGTCAGATCAATAGACTTTTTCCAATTCTGTAAGTTCTCTCTTCACTCTGTTGTTTCCTTTGCTGTGGCATGACCTTTTCAGTTTCATGTAATCCCATTTGTAAGTTCTTATTATTATTTCCTGAGTTATCAGAGTCAGGAAATTTACCAGAAAGTTATTGCCTATACCTGTGATACTTAACTTCTAAAGAAAAAAGGGTCATTTGAGCTCATAGTTATGGAGTTTGCAAAACTTTTCCAAGTTTGACTATTTGGCCTGTTTCTTTCAAGCCTGTGATGAGGCAGAACATCATGGCAGCCACTCACCTCATGGCTGAGAAGAAAAGGGGAATGGGTCTGGGTCTCACGGTCCTCTTTGAGGGCACACCTCCAATGACCTAAAGACCTTCCATTAGGCCCACCTCTTAAAGTTTCTATCACCTCACAACAGGACCACCCAAGGCACTAAGTCTTTAATGAATCCGAATTAGAGGATCATTCAAGATCCAAACTACAGCAGGTACCAAATTGCATCTGGAACAAGAAGGACTTAAAGTAGCATGGCCAGATCAAGATTGCCTGGTCACAGGTTCATCTTATTAATTTACTCATCCTTGCAATACTACTGACTCTGTGTTTGTACTATTGAAAAATTTTAGACCTTCATTTACCAAGCTACAAAAGATTTTTCTGTACTTCAGTTCTCTTCAGGAAATTGTTGCACATTGATTAGTAGTTTTGTAAAGCTTTCATTTTTTTTGTATCTCCCCCAGCTGAGCTCTAACTTCCTTGAGAACAGAGCTTACTTTTACTACACTGTTTTAATCTCCTATCATGCCTTGCACAATGTAGTAAGAAAACAAAGGAATTATCGAAACACAAGAAGGAGGCTCAAGGGGCTCAGAAAGAACTTTGTTTTACCTATTAATATATAATCACATGTCCACCAACCTTTCCCCACTGCCCTTTCAAATAAACTGGGCCTTTAATCTCATTTTGAATAGAAATTGTGGAGCAACTTCTGAGATGGGCTAACTATATGCTGCTGAAATGTTTTTATGTGATCAACATGATAGGGACCCTAGAGTGCATCTCTAGCTACCCTCTGTGGAGGACAAGGATAGAGTGTCTCTAGTGTGTACATCAGATAAGCAGGATGCCAAGTGGGAGAAGAGGAGAGTTCCTAAAGACTAATTTAGTTGACCTACAAAGAGTCAGATTCTATTTTGTTAGCTAACTACTACATATTGAGAGATAAACAGCCTAAATAGACAAAACAACAAGAAACCAACTTTTTTAAGCCAGCTTCCCTAGCCAAGTCCTGAGTTGAGCATAAAAATCCAAGCTATATTCAAAATTCTGTTTGAATCCTCATAGGCCCCCGCACAATTCCTCTTTTCTTTTTCTTCTGGAGAGGCCTCTTCCAGTCTTTTTGACAATCAAGGCTTTCAAGACATCTGCCAATGTTTTTAACAGCTGCTTAAAAGCTAACAATGGAGCCAAAGTCTCTACACAGATTTTTCTGTATCAAAATTAAATGAAGGGCTTCCTCCTATGCTAGCTTACAGTGGGTTATGTTACCTATGAAATGCCATTTCTCTCACTCACCAGTCTCTTCTTCTAGATGTAGTCTGATGGTGGCTGCAGACTATTCCTTTGCACTATGTTTTCTCAGTAGAAATATCACATTGCTATCTTCATTTTTCTTATTCACTTCAAAATTGATACTGCCATAGTTGAAACTCCAGAGTAATTAGTGAAGAGCTCATGGCTTTATTCATCATTTAACTCACTGGTCCTGTTGGGATTTGTGGGATTAAATGAAGCCTATCTACACTTTTTTAAAAAAAGTTTATTTTATTTTATTTTAAGGGTGATGTCAGAGGGGTTGCAGTTACATAAGTAAGGTACTGTCTTGTCAAACATTGTTAGCCTCTCTCTTGTTTTCTCCCACTTTCCCTCCCTCCAACTTACAAGTTGTAAAGTTCATTTCCAGCATAGTGTCTTGTGAGTATCACTGTTGCATTGGTTCATCCTTTGCCCTTTGTTTCACTATTTTGTTATTCCCCTTCCCTTCCCCAAAACAGATAAAAGTACATACAAGACACAGGATGCCAAAATGAAAAACAATGACAACAGGGGATAAAGCAAAGAAAAGAAAAAAATGAAAGAAAAAAGATAACTACACAGTACATTAAAACAAAAAGAAAAAAAGAAATAAAAACCTCTTGTTTCCATATCTTGGAGTTCATTTCGATTAGCATCATGAGCCTATGTTTCTTTGAGTCTGGCTTACTTCACTGAATATTTTCCCATATCTTTCCATTTCCCAACCATTGAAGTGATATCATTCTAATGGAAGCATAGAGTTCCATTGTGTAGGAAGTGGCACTGTGGCTCAAGAGGTAGAACGCTCACCTTGAGGTGAAGAGCACAGGGTAGTGCCCAAGTCCAAACCCACAACTGACAAAAAAATATCCATTGTGTATATATACCATATTTTCTTGATCCATTCATCTACTAAAGGGCATCTGGGTTGGTTCCATATCTTAGCTATGATAAATAGTGCTGCAATGAATACAGCTGTCCTGGTGGCTTTAATGTGGCCTTGTTTTTGGTATTTGGGTAAATGCCCTAGAGTGGAATTGCTGGATCATAGAGCCCACAGATTGAGAGATCTGCACAAGCTATACAACAGATAAGGAACTCATATCAAAAATATAGCTAGAGCTCAAAAAAGTTAAACCCCAAAAAAAACAAACCCTCAAAGAAACAACCATTAATAAGTCAGCTAAAGAATTAAAAAGAGACTTCTCTAAAGAGTAAATAAGAATAGCCAATAGACGCATGAAAAAAAAATTCAACATCTCTGGCCATAAAATAAATGCAAATCAAAACTATTTTGAGATTCCACCTCACCCCAGTTAAAATGGCCATTATCAAAAAAAAAATAACAGATGCTTTTTGGGATATGCCCAAGTATAAGATTTTAGGTGAGAAAAGGACCATACAGAGAGAAATAAAGAAGATTGACAGGAAAGTTTATTGGGGTATGCTCCCAGGTGAACTCTCTGGTTGGGATCAAAGAATGTGCTGAGTTTAATAAAGCCATAGTAATCAAAACAGCTTGGTATTGGCATAAGAACAGACCTCAGGACCAATGGAATAGAATTGAAAACCCAGAAATGAACTTACAAACATAGAGCCATCTAATCTTCGATAAGGGAGCTAAAACAATAGAATGGAAGAAAGACAGCCTCTTCAGTAAATGGTGCTGGCAAAATTGGTTAACTACATGTAGAAAACTAAAGCTAGATCCTTATATATCATCCTGCACCAGAATCAACTCCAAATGGATCAAAGACCTTGAACTCAAAGCAGACACTCTGAAAACATTACAGGATGGAATAGGAGAAACCCTAGGTCTCCTTGGCTCCGGCCGAAATTTTCTGAATAGAGACCCGGAAACACAACAAATCAAAGAAAGGTTGGACAAATGGGATTGCATAAAGTTGCAGAGCTTCTGCAGGGCAAATGACATAGCTAGCAAGATCAATAGAAAGCCCACGGATTGGGAGAAGATCTTTACTAGCCATACAACGGACAAGGGTCTCATATCTAAAATATACTTGGAACTCAAAAAATTAAACCCCCCAACAACAAATCCTCAAAGAAACAACTGCCCAATAAATAAGTGGGCAAAAGACTTAAAGAGAAGCTTCTCTGAAGAAGAAAGAAGGATGGCCAATAGACACATGAAGAAATGTTCAACATCCCTAGCCATAAAAGAAATGCAAATCAAAACAACATTGAGATATCACCTCACTCCAGTTAGAATGGCAAAAATCAAGAACTCTAACAACAACAGATGCTGGAGGGGATGTGGACAGAAAGGAACCTTACTTCATTGTTGGTGGGAATGTAAACTTGTTCAACCACTTTGGAAAGCAGTATGGAGGTTCCTCAAAAGACTTCACATAGAACTCCCCTATGACCCAGCAATCCCACTTTTGGGCATTTACCCTAATGTTTACAAACAAGACCACACTAAAGCTACCAGCACAACTATGTTTATTGCAGCATTATTTACCATAGCTAAGATATGGAACCAACCCAGATGCCCCTCAGTAGATGAATGGATCAAGAAAATATGGTATATATACACAATGGAATTCTATGCCTCCATCAGAAAGAATGACACCGCCCCATTTGTTAGGAAATGGAAAGGCTTGGAAAAAATTACATTAAGGGAAGTAAGCCAGGCCCAAAGAAACATATTCCCATGGTTTTCCTTATTTGCAATATCTAGTATAGGTATGAGTCAAGCGGAAAAGGTCAGATAATGTGATGTTAGGAAAACGAACCCTTAAATATGTATTTTAATGTTTTTGTTTCTTTCATGCATGTGTTTCTAACGCATTTATAAGATTATTTCTTTGTTGCTTTGTATGTCCCTCCCCCACAGGGTAACCCCCGCTTTCACTATATTTGATGTCAGTATAACATGTGGAGGAGATGGGGACAAACAAGTCGTTTAAGGATTCAGGTGGACCTGTTGCAACAATGAGAAGTAAAAAATGTCATGTCAAAACCAGCTTTACAATGTCGGTGTGGGGGGGGGAGGGGGGGTATGATTGGGTGGGGGGGAGGGGGGAGGCTGGGAAGGGAGGTGAAGGGTAAACAAAAGAGGAGGCTGCAATGCTTGGTAAGAAATGTATGCATTATCCTGCCCATGTAATTGTAACCCCTCTGTACAGTATGTTCTCAAATAAAATAAAATTAAATTAAAAAAAAAAAAAAGAATGTGCTGAGTTTAGTTGTAGCAGAGCTTTTATAGGTAGGGTAAAAGCAAAACTTTTAGTGAGAAAGACTTGTGGCACATATCTTGTTTTGCCAGTTTGAGCGGTCTTAGGCCAGTACACTCGAAAAACGGTTGACTCAGATGGTTTTTTTGATAGGGACTTGGTCTTTTTCAGAAATAGCCTGTTTACCCCAGTGGCCTGATATTTTTCCCAGATGCTTACTTCCTCCAGCAGCCTGACAAAAAGAAAATGCTCTACACTGTTGGTGGGAATGTAAACTAGTTCAACCACTCTGGAAAGAAGTATGGAGGTTCCTCAAAAGCCTGCCCTTTTTAAAATTTTAAATTGGTTTAATACAAATGTGGATAGGAGCTGGGCACCAGTGGCTCACGCCTGTAATCCTAGCTACTCAGAAGGCTGGGATCTGAGATTATGATTTGAAGCCAGCCCAGGCAAGAAAGTCTGTAAGACTTTATCGCCAATAAACACTAAAAAAAAAAAAAAAAAAAGCCAATAAGGGAAACCATGGGACCTATGTTTCTTTGGGCCTGGCTTACTTCACTTAATATAATTTTTTCCAAGCCTTTCCATTTCCTAACAAATGGGGAAATGTCATTCTTTCTGATGGAGGCATAGAATTCCATTGTGTATATATACCACATCTTCTTGATCCATTCATCTACTGAGGGGCATCTGGGTTGGTTCCATGTCTTAGCTATGGTAAATAATGCTGCAATAAACATAGTTGTGCTGGTAGCTTTAGTGTGGCCTTGTTTGTGATCATTTGGGTAAATGCCCAAAAGTGGGATTGCTGGGTCATTGGGGAGCTCTATGTGGAGTCTTTTGAGGAACCTCCATACTGCTTTCCAAAGTGGTTGAAAATATCTAGTATAGGTATGAGTCAAGCGGAAAAAGTCAGATAATGTGATGTTAGGAAAACGAAACCTCAAATATGTATTTTAATGTTTTTGTTTATTTCATGCATGTGTTTCTAACGCATTTATAAGATTATTTCTTTGTTGCTTTGTATGTCCCTCCCCCACAGTGTAACCCCCGCTTTCACTATATTTGATGTCAGTATAACATGTGGAGGAGATGGGGACAAACAAGTCGTTTAAGGATTCAGGTGGACCTGTTGCAACAATGAGAAGTACAAAAAGTCATGTCAAAACCAGCTTTACAATGTCGGTGTGGGGGGGGGGAGGGGGGTTATGTTTGGGTGGGGGGGAGGGGGGAGGCTGGGAAGGGAGGTGAAGGGTAAACAAAGGAGGAGGCTGCAATGCTTGGTAAGAAATGTATGCATTATCCTGCCCATGTAATTGTAACCCCTCTGTACAGTATGTTCTCAAATAAAATAAAATAAAATTTAAAAAAAAAAAAAGCCATAAATCATGCTGTAGCTCAAGTAATAGAGTACTCTCCTTGAGCAAAAAAACCTCAGACTTCAAGCCCCAGGACTGGCAAACAAAAAAATGTGGATAAGGTCTGAACATGAGCAGTTCATGATATCAAACATGACTGCATAAGACTGAAGGTTCTGGAGGACAGTAGTTCAGGCAATGTTTCTCCAACACAGGACGCATACCATCAGCCCCGATCCAGAAACTAATACTAGGTATCTAGGTACTTGCTATTTTTAAAGTTAGATACTACAATATTTAGTGACAATTTTTTTCCAGTCCTGGGGCTTCAACTCAGGGCCTGTGTATTGTCTCTGAGCTTCTTTTGCTCAGGGCTAGCAACTTTACCACTTGAACCAGTTCTGACTTTTTCTGTTTATGTGGACTGAGAAATAGAATCCAGAACTTCACGAGGGCTAGGCAAACACTCTACCACTAAGCCACATTTCCAGCCTTATTAGTGGCAATTTTAATGGTGAGAAAAAAGTAAGCAAATATGTTCAGAGGGAAAACTTGGAATTAAAGTATAAGGGGGAAGCATGTGATCTTGTTCTATAGAATTATCACAATGAAATCCACTTGTACTATTAATGAATGCTACAAAAAAAAAAAAGGAGAAAAAAATGACAAGGCAGGTACCTGTGGTCCATGCCTACAATCCTAGCTACTCAGGAAACTGAGATCTGAGGATCACAGAAAAATCTGAGACTCTTAAAGCCAAAGTAAATCTATGACTCAAAGTGGTAGAGCACCAGCCTTGAACAAAAAGCTAAGAGAGAGCCTAAGGTTCTGAGTTCAAACCCCATTACTGGCGCGTGTGTGCGTGCACACACACCCACACACACACCAAAAAATAAAGTCCATAAACTCCTACAATATTTTAAATATTCATACAGCCACACCCTTTCTAAGGATCTTATGACTATTCTATGAGGTCACTTTTCTTGTTTTGAATAATATCAGGTCTTATTGATCATTACCTTTAAGATTCTCCACCCTCTGGGACCTGCCCCTTTTCCTCACCTTCCAGAATATTCTCTTGGAAGACACTATGTGGTGGCTGTGTGCAGACAGCATGTGCTCTGTATTCATCAGGACTCTGTGGGTTGCAAGTAACAAGTTTACCCTAAACCAGCTGAGGTCAAAGGAGGAATGGATTGTGTGCAACAAGCCTGATAGAGATCCTCCTCCTGACAGGTGTCTTTGTATCCATTTTCTACTTCCTTCCCTCATCTTCTGGACTGGTTTTCTATATATAAGGGAGCAGTAATACATCCCTCAGATTCATCCTCAAAGATCTTAGACTTGTTCAAAATGACTAAGGAAATTCTCTGCTTGATGCAGCATGTCTAGGAAACATGTCTATGCCCATGCACATATTCTTTCTCCCCCAAATGATGGGATTTCCCAGGAGAAAAAAAATGTTGTAAAGCAAAAAGTAGACACTCATCTGTTTATAGCAGAGGTTTTGTTCAATTCCTTAGTTCCCCTATACAAACAACCTGCAGGGTGTCTTTGGTATAAGGAAACTTCTCTCTTAGAGTCTATTGCATTTTTATTCTGCTCAGTAGTTTTTGACTACTCTGGGGCTGACCCTCTTCTAACTTCTTTAGATTCCTTTGCTTTCTAGAGCTACTGTGAAAGCTCTGGTCTTCTACTCATCTAACCAAACAACAGTAGAGATAATCAGAGTTCAAACAAACAGCATCATCAAAGAGAGACACTATTTTTACTGCTGGTTTGCAAACCTACAAGTAGGAAGGTTCATGAATTCACAGAAGGCAGATTTATCACATTTTTGTGCTAATTCTGATTTTTTAAAAAAACTATTTAGAGACATATGGCAATTTAAGAAAGCAGGAAACCAAAGAACTTGACATTCTCAGAACAACAAATAAAAGCTCCGTAAAAGCTAACAAGGCAAAGATGAATGTGGAGTCTACCACGTGGAGTTCACAGTGTTTCGTGATTTGGCTCTGCTGAAAGGTATTATACCAGAACAGAGCCAAACTGCAAGCTTAGTTGATCTACAGTTCCCAGTTAAAGAAGTATAAAATTAGCCACAGTGGAATCTGAATATGGAGTCATTCTGGATGGACCAATGACCAAAGAGCAGACTGGTGGTTTATTTTCATTCTTTAAATATATGGTATGAAATAGATGATGTCTAGCTGGAAAGCATATTTGGGAAATACGAACACAGCCAAAACTCACTTGTCAAAGGTCACATTTGAATATAATTAAATTTAAAGTATATTAATCAGCTGGGTACCAGTAGCTCACAACTGTTGTCCTAGAGAGTGGTATGTGAGGATCCCATTGAAGCCAGTCCAAGCAGGTAAGTCTATGACACTCTTATCTCCAATTAAGTACTAAAAAGCCAGAAGTGCAGCTGTGGCTCAATTGGTAGGGTGCCAGCCGTGAGAGAAAAAGCTAACAAAGAGCATTCTGGCATTGAATTCAAGGCCCAAAATCAGCACACCCAAAAATATGTACTAATCATTTCCAATCCATTGACAGTCGTTTCTTTGCTATTTGTTATATGTGTAAATATAGTAAATATTACATAATATATTTTATGTTATATTATGTGCATTATTATTTTTTCCACTCCTAGCTGATGCTCTACCACTTGAGCTACATCTCCAGCCTGGTTTCTTTCTGGTTAATTATGGATAAGACTTTCAGAGACTTTCTGCCAGAACTCGATTTAAACCTCCATCTTCTGATCTCAGTTTCCTGAAAGCTAGGATTACAGCCACTGGTATATAGCTATCTTTACTCTATAATTTTAATTTTTCTTGTCTATATATAGTCCTACCAAAAGAAAGAAAATAAGGCTTCTAATACCAATACACAAATATTTATTCAAAATCAGAGTGTACATAATGGTTTTGATTTGCTTGGTTTATCCTTTTTTTAAATGGAAACAAATTTTTGCATTATTTTTCAGTACTAGACTGTTAGTGGGAAGATGTACCAGAAGGAGAAATGCATAACAAGAGGTAGAGGGGGGATGAATATGATCAATGAACATTACACACACATATATAGTATCACACTGAAACCTCTCTGTACAAAAATCTACTCTAATAAGAAAAAATCATAAAAGAAGTCGTATTTCATGTATATTACCACAAGGTGGCTCAAATGCCTAAAAAACAAGTTCCATATATTAGCAGAAGAAAAGTGAAACACTGAACGATTTATGGCTCTTTCTTCACATTTGAATTTTCTACAAACTTTCACATTATTTATAGATTATCTCTATAAAACTACACGTAGTAGACAATTATTCTAATGTAGGTGATCACTCTGTGTGCCCTTTTGATGAAGGAAAGAGGATTAATGAACAAAATGAATGAGTTAGGTTATACTTTTGTCAGAAAAACGTGATAATAAAATAAATTAAACTTTTACCAGATGACTAAGAACAGTGTTCAACAGGAGACTAAAAACCTCCAAGACCTAGGCTATATTTCATGTTAATGTATACAGACATTCTCCAGCAGTGCAGTTATTTATGTCTGAGAAGCAAAGCATTCTCCACAGTCCAGGGACATTGAGGATCATACCATTCTTTTTTAAAAATTTTATTTTATTTTGTGGTAAAGGTGTTGTACAGAGGGGTTACAGTTACATAAGGTAATGAGTATGTTTCTTGTCAAAGAGTGTTACCCATCCCTTTGTTTTTCTCCCACTATTCCTCTCCCCCAACTCCCCCTATCCTCAAGTTGAAAAGTTCATTTCCAACCTAGTGTCTTGTGAGTATCACTGTTGCATGGTTCACCCTTTGTCCTTGTTTCACCATTTTGTTATTCCCTTTTCCTTCTCCAAATCAGGTAAACATATATACAAGACAAAGGGTATCAGACTCAAAAATGGTGATTACTGGGGATAAATCAAAGGTGGGGACTGGGGTGGGAGGGGGAGAAAGAACTTGATACAGTACATTAAAAACAACAATGTCAACAACAACAACCCTCTTGTTTCCATATCTTAGAGTTCATTTGAATTAGCACTATTTTGTGTAGTCATATGTACATATCTCTTGAACTATTGTAATACTCTGCTAAGATTATCCTAGACATATACTAATTATTACAAATGAGGGAAACCATGGAGCCTGTGTTTCTTTGGGTCTGGCTTTTATACTATTCTTCTGTAGTGTCTTATTGAAATGCAGGACTCTCTGGGTAATATCAAATCACAACAGAAAACTTAGGACCCTCCTATCCTGACTGATCCAAATTAAGCAACAATAGTAAATAATTGTTTTCTTCCTGCGTCTAACAAGTGCCTTATAATTCGATTTCACTGCTCAAGAGAGAGTGCCAAAAGGGGGACGAAGCAAAGAAAAATATTGAGCCTTTAGATTCTCTCATGAAAGAAAAAACACAAAAGTGACCTTGGCATTGAAGGGTCTTAGACATTTCCTAAGCCAGAAGAATCAATACCCACTTACACTATTCTCAAGCAATCTTCTTCCCTCTGCTTTTTATTAGTACCAAGAGAAGCCTACCTTCTAATTTAAAGTCCAAAACCATTGAAATCTTGTTCAATTCTGGTGGCTTATTTCTTTTTTTTGGGGGGGGGGTCCAGTCGTGGGGCCTGAACTCTGGGCCTGGGCGCTGTCCCTCAGCTCTTCAGCTCAAGGCTAGCGCTCTACCACTTGAGCCACAGTGCCACTTCTGGCTTTTTTCTTTTTGCTTATGTGGTGCTGAGAAATCGAACCCAGGGCCTTAGGCATGCAAGGAAAGCACTCTACCACTGAGCCAACTTCCCAGCCCCTGGTGGCTTATTTCTGTAACCCTAGCTACTAGGGAGGCTGAGATCTGAGGGTCCACATTGAAAGCCAATCCAGGCAGGAAAGATTGTGAGACTCTCATCTCCAATTAACCAGCAAAGAAGCTAGAAATGGAGCTATGGTTCAAGTAGTAGCAAAAAAGCTAAGGCCCAAGCTAAGGCCCTGAGTTCAATTCCTAATACCAGCCACCTGATATTAGTGCCCACCAGGGCCTGGGCACTGTCCCTGAGCTGCTTTTGCTCAAGGCTAGTTCTCTACCACTTGAGTCACAGCACCATTTCTACCTTTTTCTGTTTATGTGGTACTGAGGAATCAAACCCAGGGCTTCATGCATGCTAGGCAAGCACTCTCCCACTAAGCCACATTCCCAGCCCCAAAGTTGACATCCTAACGTGAACCTCTTCCAAGGTATAGTTTTATCCTTGATTGTTTTCCTTTATAATTACCAACCCTCAAATTTTTCTCCTTGAACATTATTTTATTGGC
The DNA here is from genome assembly GCF_019054845.1 of Dipodomys spectabilis. Lineage (NCBI taxonomy): Eukaryota > Metazoa > Chordata > Mammalia > Rodentia > Heteromyidae > Dipodomys > Dipodomys spectabilis. Next base: position 9,934,649 of record NW_024870773.1, read on the forward strand.
CATAACCTGGGGAATGAACAGGTTACAACAGGGGAAACAATATTTTACCAGGTCCTACCAGATAGTTTTACAGCGGAATTCTACAAGGCCTTCAAAGCAGAGCTCACACCAATACTCCTCCAACTCTTCAATGAAATTGAAAGAGAAAGCTCACTACCGAACTCATTCTATGAAGCCATCATAACCCTCATCCCAAAACCAGGCAAGGACTCATCAAAGAAAGAGAACTATAGACCCATATCTTTGATGAACATTGATGCAAAACCTGTCAACAAAATTTTGGCCAATCGACTTCAACAATTCATCCAAAAAATCATACACCACGATCAAACAGGATTGATTTCAGGGATGCAAAGCTGGTTCAATATACGCAAATCCATTAATATAATTCATCACATCAACAAGAGCAAGGATAAGAACCACATGGTTATCTCAATAATTGCAGAAAAGGCATTTGACAAAATCCAACACCCCTTTATGATGAAGGTTCTGGAAAAATTAAGAATCCATGGAACCTTCCTCAATACAATAAAGGCTGTATATGACAAACCTACAGCCAGTATTATACTCAATGGTGAAAAACTAAAGCTATTTCCTCTAAACTCAGGAATGAGACAAGGATGTCCACTCTCCCCACTGCTCTTCAATGTAGTATTAGAATGCCTGGCTACAGCAATAAGATAAGATGCAAAAATAAAGGGGATCCAAATAGGGAAAGAAGTAAAATTATCCTTCTTTGCAGATGACATGATCTTGTATTTAAAGAATCCCATGGATTCCAAACCCAAATTACTCAAGGTGATTAAAAACTTTGGCAAAGTAGCAAGGTATAAAATTAACCCTCAAAAATCAATGGCTTTTCTGTATGCCAACAATGAGAAAAGTGTGGCTGAAATTAGGAAAGCAACTCCATTCGTAATAGCCCCACAAAAAATAAAATACCTAGGAATTAACTTAACCAAAGAAGTGAAGGACCTCTATGATGAAAACTTTAAAAGCTTGAAAAAGGAAATCAAAACAGAACTTAGAAAATGGCTAAACCTCCCATGCTCCTGGATTAGAAAGATCAACATCGAGAAAATGGCAACACTTCCCAATGCTATCTACAAATTCAATGAAATACATATCAATATTCCAACCTCATTCTTCAAGGAAATAGAAGAGGCAATCCAAAAACTCATATGAAACAATAAAAGACCCTGAATAGCAAAAATGATCCTTAACAGAAAGAACAGTGCTAGAGGAATATCAATACCAAATTTCAAACTCTACTACAAAGCCATAGTATTCAAAACAGCTTGGTAATGGCACAAGAACAGACCTCAGGACCAATGGAATAGAACTGAAAACCCAGAAATGAACCTACAAACATAGAGCCATCTAATCTTCGATAAGGGAGCTAAAAAACAAAATAGAATGGAAGAAAGGCAGCCTCTTCAGTAAATGGTGCTGGCAAAATTGGTTAACTACTTGTAGAAAACTAAAGCTAGATCCTTATATATCACCCTGCACCAGAATCAACTCCAAATGGATCAAAGACCTCGGAGTCAAAGCAGACACTCTGAAAACATTACAGGATGGAATAGAAGAGACACTAGGTCTCCTTGGCACAGGCCAAAATTTTCTGAATCGAGACCCGGAAACACAACAAATCAAAGAAAGGTTGGACAAATGGGATTGCATGAAATTGCAGAGCTTCTGCATGGCAAAGGACATAACTAGCAAGATCAATAGAAAGCCCACAGATTGGGAGAAGATCTTCACTAGCCATACAACAGACAAAGGTCTCATATCTAAAATGTACCTGGAATTCAAAAAATTAAATCCCCCAACAACAAATCTTCAAAGAAACAACTGCCCAATAAATAAGTGGGCTAAAGACTTAAAGAGAAACTTCTCTGAAGAGGAAAGAAGGATGGCCAATAGACACATGAAAAAATGCTCAAATTCTCTTGCCATAAAAGAAGTGCAAATCAAAACAACATTGAGATACCACCTTATCCCAGTTAGAATGGCTATAATCAAGAACTCTAATAACAACAGATGCTGGAGGGGATGTGGACAGAAGGGAACCCTACTGCATTGTTGGTAGAAGTGTAAACTTGTTCAACCACTTTGGAAAGTAGTATGGAGGTTCCTCAAAAGACTCCACACAGAGCTCCGCTATGACCCAGCAATCCCACTTTTGGGCATTTACCCAAATGATCACAAACAAGACCACACTAAAGCTACCAGCACAACTATGTTTATTGTAGCATTATTTACCATAGCTAAGATATGGAACCAACCCAGATGGCCCTCAGTAGATGAATGGATCAAGAAAATGTGGCCTACATACACAATGGAATTCTGTGCCTCCATCAGAAAGAATGACATTGCCCCATTTGTTAGGAAATGTAAAGACTTGGAAAAAATTATATTAAGTGAAGTAAGCCAGACCCAAAGAAACATAGGTCCTTGGGGCTGGGAAGGTGGCTCAGTGGGAGAGCACTTGCCTTGCATGCATGAGGCCCTGGGTTCGATTCCTCAGCACCACATAAGCAAAAAGAAAAAAGCCGGAAGTGGTGCTGTGGCTCAAGTGGTAGAGCGCTAGCCTTGAGCTGAAGAGCTGAGGGACAGCGCCCAGGCCCAGAGTTCAGGCCCCACGACCGGACCAAAAAATAAAATAAACATAGGTCCCATGGTTTCCCTTATTTGCAATAACCAGTATATGTCTGAGTCCAACAGAAAAGGTCAGATAAGTTAATGTTAGGGAAATGAACCCCAAGATAAGTATTCAAATGTTTTTTTTTGTTTTGTTTTCCTTTCATGCAATTGTTTCTAACATATTTATAAGATGATTTCTTTGTTTCTTTGTATGTCCCTCCCCCATGGTATAACCCATGCTTTCACTGTATTTGTTTTTTTTTGTTTTTTTTTTTTTGGTCGGTCATGGGGCTTGAACTCTGGGCCTGGGCGCTGTCCCTCAGCTCTTCAGCTCAAGGCCAGCGCTCTACCACTTGAGCTACAACGCCACTTCCGGCTCTCTGGTGGTTTATTGGAGATAGGAGTCTCACGGTCTCTCCTGCCCGGGCTGGCTTTGAACCTCGATCCTCAGATCTCAGCCTCCTGAGTAGCTAGGATTACAGGCGTGAGCCACCAGCGCCCGGCGCTTTCACTGTATTTGATGTTGTTATAATTTGTGGAGGGGAAGGGAAAAAACAAATGGTTTAACTAGGGATACAGGTGGACCTATTGCAACAATGAGATGTACAAGTCGTTATGTCGAAAAACAAACTTTACAACTTTGGTGGGGGGTGGAGGGAGGACCAGGTGGGGGGTGGGGGGAGTATGGAAAGGGATGGGAAGGGGAAACAAAGGAGGAGGCAACAATGCTTGATAAGAAATGTACTCGTTATCTTGCCCATGTAATTGTAACCCCTCTGTATGGTAAATATAAAAAAAAATATAAAAAAAATTTTACCAGGTCCTATCACATTTATACCACATTTAGAGCATTTGCCCCATAATTTTTATGTTCTGCAGAGAAATTTTAAAATACCTTCCTTGGCTATTTATTATTCATCACCTGGAAATACATTTTGGGAATCCGAGTTCAACTTACATGAAGGAGAACTTAGTTTCAGCTGCAGTAACAGCAGGTCTGATATTTTTATATTCGTATTCAACCACCTGACATTTAGGTCTCATTTGAATGTAGAGTTGTAAAATATAACATGAACCAGTTATCACATAGCTTTTAAATACCAAGATCTAATTCGTTCTCTAGGAACATAACAACCACACTTGGTGAAATTTCTAACCAATTGCCCTTGAGAAAAGTATATAGTCTTATCTTTCTAAACTTTGGCCACAAAAAGTTTCTTTTCAAGCCAGCCACCAGAGGCTCATGCATATAATCCTTAACTACTCAGGAGGCTGAGATCTGAGGATCACAGTTCAAAACCAGCCCAAGCAGGAAAGTCCATGAGACTCTTATCTCTAATTAATTACCAGAAAGCCGGAAGTGAGCCATGGCTCAAATGGTAGAGTACCAGCCTAAGAGAAAAAACCTAAGAGAGAGTTCTGCTCAGGCCTCAAGCTACAGAACAGGCACGCATGTGTGTGCGCATACAAACACACACCAAAGAGTTTCTACTCAAAGTGATTTAAACAATAAATCACTCATAAGAGTGAATGCTATAGGTAGGACAGTTTCAGGGTTGGTTTGGTTCAATGGCTCATTAATGTCATCAGTGAACAGATTTACTTCTGCATCTATCTGCCCTGAGCAAGGTCAATGACACCATCACAGGTCCTATTTTGGCTATCCACAACTACATGGCTTCTACTTCCATTCACATCTGAGAATAGATAAAGAAGCAAGTTTCACAAGTATTTTCCAAAGGGGAGAGAACACCCATCCCCCAGAAATCACTCAGCAAGCACACTGCTGATACATAACCTAGCCAAGGACTGAGCAACCCATTACTTACCTAAGTCCCACCGTGGGGCACACCCCATCTCAGCAGCTAGGAATGAAAGCAGCTTCCTCTAGCTAAGGAGATGCACATATCTGTGTGAAAATCAGGACTATTTCTAAGGAAAAAAGATATTAACTGAGGCATCAAGATCAGTAATAATGTACATCTCCTTACCAATAAAAAAAAAAGATCAGTGCTAACCACATTCTTGATTATGTATGGGAAATCATAGACCAAACAGCTTCATTTATTGGCTATATGACTATGGCAAAGTGGGTCATTGATTGGCTTGTTTCCATCACAGGGCTTTGTTAAATACATAGCATCACGTCAATCATGTAATATACTTTTCCTTTGCATGAGGCATGTGGAGAGAACAAATACCAAAGTGAGCAAAATGATGGACAACCTGGAAAGAGTATGCAATTCAGGAGAGGAAATTTGAGCTCCTTGGTGGCAAAAGACAGATGGAATAAGTTACATAAAAAGGTGTACTGCCTAAAATGGCACTTTCCTAATTAAATATTCATTAAGAGCAAGCACATTTTGTAGTATTTTTCACAGTTAAATGAAGATAGTATCATTTTTCTGAAGTCATTCATAAATGATAAATAATAATCAGAATAATAAAACTGAAACAGCAGAGAAACCAGCCACTATTAACTATGAAGTATATAACATACAATATTAACCTCCTATATACACATCTGCTTGGATGGCCAAAATTCAAATAACTGACAACAGAAAATGCTGGCAAGAATATGGAACAACTAAACTTCATTCCTTGCTGGTAAAATGCAAAATGGTACAGCCAATTTGGAAGGCTGGTGGGCAGTTTCTTATGAAATTAAACATATTCTTATCATGTGATCCAGCAAGCAAGCATGCTCTTAGGAATCCCAAAGGAGCAGAAAACTCATGTCTACACAAAAACCTGCACACAGATTCTTTTGGTTTGGCTTTGTTTTTCTGGACCAGAATGTGAACTCAGATTCTATAGCTTGCTCTGATGGTGCCACCTCTCCACCCTTGTATTTTGCTGGTTATTTTGGAGAAGTACTGAGGACTTCTTTTTGTCTGGGCTGGCCCCAGACTGCTCTCCTCCAGGACTCAACCTCTGAAATAGCTAGGATTATAGGCTTGAGCAACCAGCAGCTGGTCACAGATTCAGATTTTTTAATAGCCAAAACTGTTTTTAAAAAAAAGCAACCACAAAGTCTTTCAGTAGGTAAACAGATAAAATGTAGTACAGTCAAAGAATATAATATTACTCAATGCTAAAAAAGAAATGCCTCTCCAGCCATGGGAAAAAAGTAAGAAACATAAAAGTAACTGGGTGACTCATGCTCATAATCCCAACTCAAGAGGCTGAGATCTCAACATCATGTTCAAAACCAGCCCAGGCAGAAAAGTCCATGAGATGCTATCTCCAATTAACTACCAAAAACCCGGAAGTGGAGCTGTGGCTCAACTGGTATAGTGCTAGCCTCTAGCAAAAAAGCTCAGGCCCAGGTCCTGAGTTCAAGACCTAGGTAGGGAAGGAGGGAGGGAAAGGGAGAAAGAGAGAGAGAAAAAGAGAGGGAGGGAAAGGGAAAGAGGGGGGAGAGAGAGAGAGTCATTTCTAACTTATATGACTATAAGAACCATGGAGACAGAGTATGTGGGGCAGAATGTCTACAGGAGTTTTCTGCATAATATTACAGTGGTGGTTCTATGCCATGCATTTGTCCTCCTTCCTCCTTGTAATAATGCATAGCCCCAAGGTGACCCTCACATCAGCCATGGACTCCTGACGCTCAATAGGATGATGTCACTTCATCAGATGTAACAATGTGCCTCGCCTGTTCTGATATGCTCAAGGTGGGAAAGCTTTGCTTGTGATGGATGCAGGGAATGGCTGGGATACCTGGGTATCTACCACTCAACTTTGCTGTGAAACTTAAAACTACTACAAAAATAAAGTCTTCTCCAAAAGTGATGACATGTCTGTAATAGCACTCATGCCAAAGCAAGTGGATCATGAGTTTTTAAGGCCAGCCTGAACTACATTGCAAGAACCGTCTCAAGAAAACAAACCAGCTAAGCATCAATAATTCATGCCTATAATCCTAGATATTCAGAAAGCTGAGATTTAATGATCAAGGTTCGAAGCCAGCCCAGGAAGGAAAGCCCATGGCAGACACTCTAATCTCCAGTTAAGCACCAAAAACAGCTAGAAGTAGAACTGTGGCCCAAATGGTAGAGTGCCAGCCTGGAGTTTAAGCCCCAGGGCAAAACAAAACAAAACGTTTTTAAAATATGTGTACATTTATATTTATATATATTTAACAATATTATCTCTAAGCTCTGAGATAATGAGGGAGCAGAAACAAGGATGATCAAAACGCTAACATTTCGTTGGGATTTTTCTTGTGCTTACAGTGACATTATGAGAGAAAGTAACTGGATCTGATGCAGCTCTCTCTTATCAGGCTATAAAACAAACCTCATTGTGGAAACCTAGGAAGTTGCAATTTCCCAGCCTGCACCCAGAGTTTCAGCTCTTTTCTGGGATAACAATAGAAATCCTTCCCTTTTTCCAAATTATTCTCTTGGAGCTTTATACAATATAGGACAAATATAACTAAAATTGTGCTTTTTCCAAGACCTTTTCTGGGTAAACAGGACATCAGAAAAGTGCATTAATACCAATTGCCTTTAGAGGGAGCCACAGTACTTCCTGTGTAGCCCAAGCTAACTAACTTCCTAGATAACAATGAGGCTGTTCCATTGGGCCCTGAGGCTGGCTGGCTTGCTTTCCACCTGAGTCCTCAGAACTTCAATCACCTCATTCTTTGACCTAAGAATTTGCCTGTTGTTAAAAGAACATAATTATTGCAAAATAACAATGCTTCTATGAAATCAAAAACAAATCCAACCAAGTGAACACCAGATAGAGTTCTTCAATGTCAATAAAAATAAATAAATACTATTTGTATTTACATCTGCTGATAACACTCTCTGGTCCGCTTTGAAATGCCTTAGCAGTGTTCAGGACAAGCTACAGCACAATTCAATGCCCTGGTATATTGAATATTTTCAGCTAAAGAAATTTGTGAGAGTGTATTCAGGAAGGTCAAGGTCTTTGATCTTACCCTGCCTTTCTCCACTGAAGCAGAAATAAGACCCTCATGAGAGAGGTGCTATCCCTATCCCCAAGAGAACATACCATCCTTGTATCTGAAGATGAAAGACACAGAGAAGAAGCTAACCGATGGGCCTTGATTGGTTCCCCTATTTTCTTACCACTGGGTCACACCCTGTTCCCTTAGCTTTGCTTTTTTTCTTTTTTTTGCTCAAAGCTAACACTCTGCCACTTGAACCCCAGCACCACTTCTGGCTTTGGAGGGGAGGGGTGAATTGGAGATAGTCTCATGGACTTTCCTGCATGGCTGGCTTTAAACCACAATCCGCAGCCTATTGAGTAACTAGCAGCCACCAGTGCCCAGCTTCAATATTTCTTTAGATCTCTCTCTGTGAAGGTATTTTTCCTCCCCAAGAGCATAAACCAATTTCTCAAGGCAGGAGAGAGAAGCACCACACATGTGTACTTGTATCTTAAAGTGGAACTGTGACCATTGAGTTAGGTGATATTTCTGCCAAGCTATGTGATCACTGGGGAAAGTTCTTTGCCCTTTTCTATCTTTGGCTCCAATGTCCTCTATAGATTAATTTCTAAGTAATCAAACACTGAACACTGGATTGATTTCAATTTTTCCAGAATGTTCATCAAACTATCAAGATCAGCTATAAGAAAACAATGATGAAAACTGTAGCAGGATATGGAGAAAGAGAAAGGTTACAACTAAAATATTATCTCAGGAGAAATGAGGGGCTGGGCAGGGTTCCCTGGGAGCAAGAAGACCAATCTGTACTGGAGTCTACTTTCAACCCTGCAAGAAAAAGTCCACAGTGTTTTTGGAATGACAGAGCTGAAAACAACCATTCAGATCCTGTTTGTTTCACAGAAGAGAACAGAGGTGTCTCTGTGAAAGTAACTTGCCTATGTTCTCTCAGTTGGTGAGAAGCAGACCAGTGAGACAATGAGCCCCCCCAGAGGGGTCTCAACTGTTCCACAATGTAGTGACCACTTCAACCATCTGGGCATCCAGAATAGATCCAGGTTGTCATTGGAGAAGGATTCTTGAAAAAATGAAAAGCTCTCCCTCAGAATGCCATCAAAGTTTTGCTGCATGATTGCCAGGGTCAACGTAACTGGTTTGTTGTGGACTGACAGAAGGAACTGATGAGGCTGGCACCATTCACATTTTGCAGTGACATATCACAGTCCAAGGCAGAAGTGCTACATAAAAGTTCAGAACTCCTGGAAGGACAGCTATGAGGGAGGTTCACCTCCTCAAAGCTCAGCTTATAGGTCTTGCAGGGACTCTCAGCCCAAGTTTTCAAAAACCTAAATGACTAGAAAAAATGGTGGTGGAATGACGCAACTGCAATGGAGAGTTTGAGCTGAGAAGCTGCTGCTATGTAAGTGTGTAGTTTCCACAGAATCCCAGAGTGAGGACAGAATGGCATTCAGCAGATCTCAGCAACCCCATTAAACAGCTTAGTCATGAGACTCCCTCCAGGCTAGTTCAAATGTGTGTGTTAGATGTGTATAGGCACCCAAGTGGTACAGTAACTGCCACAGACAATGTAGTCATTATGGACTAGACTTGAGAATACATAAGTGCCAACTGCATCCATTCAGACAATCAACCACTCAGTCCTTGATTAGGTATTTATTGAATGGCCAAGCTTGAAGACAGTTACAAAGATGAATAAGGAATAATCTTACCAGGTGCCAGTGGTTCACACCTTTAATCCTAGCTATTCGGAAGGCTAAGATCTGAGGACTGCAGTTCAAAGCCTGTCCAGGTAGAAAAGTCTGTGAGACCCTTATCTCCACTTAACCACCAAAAATCCAGTAGTGGTGTTATGGCTCAAATAGTAGAGCACTAGTCTTGAGCAAAGAAAAATCTGAGGGACATTACCTAGGCCCTGAGGTCAAGCCCTAGTACCAGCACTAAATCAATCAATCAATCAATCAATGAAAACAGTATTTCTGACACTGAGCTCCAATTCCAGGCAAGGGTGATACAGGAGTTAACAAGTTAGTATACAGTGAAAAATATGTTACAGAAGAAGAACAACAGCAGGGCCAGGGAGAACAGAAGGGTAAGAAAATCCTTTCTGATGTGTAAGGGGTTCATTCAATTAGAGCTTTGGCACCAAAGATGCCCCAGTGGCTCATTTCATAAACTAACAGTCATACAATTTTCTCTCTTTAATGGCAAAAGCCCCAACAACATTAGCTCCAAATTTCCCTGGTTGGTACTTAACACACTTGTAGAACTGAATCTTGAGTCTCCCTCTCTATCCTTCACCCCTTTTAACCAGCCATGGCTTTAGTGTATCTTGTTAGTGCTAAGAAAATGCTCTTGAAAATTAGCAAGAGTCTTATAATAGTCTGAAATAAATAGATTTCCTGTTATGGTCAGGAAACCTGAAATATTTAAAGGGTCATCTCTCCTTCAGTTCATTAACAAGGGTGTCTTTTAAGATGGTTTTATATGTTTTCTTTATATTTCAAGTTAGATAGTTTGCAAACAAAAAGGTAACTTGGAGATATATGAGCCACGTGAAGAACAGCTTCACTTCTAGCTTTTTGCCGGTTAATTGGAGAAAAGAGTCTCATAGACTCTCCTGGCCAGGCTTGCTTCAAACCTTGATGCCCAGGTCTCAGCCTCCTGAGTAGAGGCTGAGATTATAAGCGTGAGCCACCAGTACCTGCTCTTTGGTACCGCCTATATATTCAACTCCTTTGCCTACCAATCTCTAATGCTTTACCAACAAGTGTCTTGGCCTCCATTTCATCTCAGCCATCCATCTCCATGGACACAACCTTGTCGCCATTGTTACCAACAAGTGCCTCACATTCAAATGCCTAATTTCAAGAACCTTCCATGTATGGGGGGGTGCATTGGGGCTTGAACTCAGGACCTTTAGCTCCTCACTAAGCTTTCTTACAGCTGATGCTCTACCACTTGACCCATGCCTTCAGTTGAACATTTTTTGGGGGGTCCAGTCATGGGGCCTGAACTCTGGGCCTGGGCATTGTCCCTCAGCTCTTCAGCCCAAGGCTAGCGCTCTACCACTTGAGCCACAGCGCCACTTCTGGCTTTTCTCTTTTAGTTTATGTGGTGCTGAGGAATCGAACCCAGGGCCTCGTGCATGCAAGACAAGAGCTCTACCACTGAGCCACCTTCCCAGCCCCCAGTTGAACATTTTGGTGGTTAACTGGAAAGGGAGTCTCATAGACTTTTCTGCCCAGGCTGGCCTAAACCACCAGGTCCCAGCCTTCTCGGTTCCACATTAGCTGGGATACAAATGTGAACCACCAGCATCTAGGAAGGATCTTCCTCCCTTAGCAGCTTCTCTTCCCCCAAATCCAGCAATCTGTGACCTATGGGATCCTCATTTTCATTGTTAATTCTCCTCTGCTCACAGCCTCACTTCTCTTCAAACACAGTATTTGTGTACTCCAAGATTCCGCTTTCACCTCTCCTCCAGTCACAACTGCCTCATAAACCCCAACCTTGACCAAATATGCTATGTCTACCTGCTCAGCCAGCACCTACTTGTACCTATGCTGGCAAGCCCCTCCCCAGTCACAACCACCTCTCAGTCACTGGGAACCTTTGTCAATCCCATTCTTCTGAACAACTATTTCTCAAACCTCTCCTTCAAACCCCCTCCCTTCTTTAAAATCAGCTGGTTGTTTCTTTTATTTTAATAAGAAAACAATAAGTTTTGCCAATACATTGGATAAATTTTTGCAATCATATAACTTGTGCTCCCTTTTATAACAATGATTAGTTCTCGCTTACTTGATTCTCACCTGCTCAACCTTATACATTAGCAACTTTTTTCTCGCTCCTAAAGCATTTCCACCAGCACATACACATATTTCCACCTTAAAATAGCTCTAATGATCCCACATTCCATTTTAGATTCTTCCTTATTTCCCTCTTACCAAAGTCACTTTGGTCTCCTCTGCTAACAATGACCAATTTTTAACAACTTTCTCTCTTGGTTTCAGCAGGACTTAAGCATTTCTGTTTTCCCCCTCCTTAGTAGAGATTGAACTCAGGATCTAGCTAGCATTCTACAAATGGAGCCACAACCCCAGTCCTGTTGCTTTTAGTTTATATTTTTTATATAGGGTTCCAAGCTAACTGATTATAGACTGGCCTTAAACCAAGATCTCCTTATCTCCACTTCCTGAGTAGAAGGCATTACAGGGGTCCTCTACCATATCCAGCTTCATTCCTTCTTTCTTGAACCATTTCTTCTCTTGATTTCTGGGCAGCATTCTTCTCCTCCCTCATACCTTGCTACTCAGAATTCTCTTCTTGCCAATTTCTGAATTCTGTAATGTGACAGGCTTTGGTTCTGGTTCTTCTCCATCTACCACTCCTTTGATGAGTTCAGTCTACTTGCTTTGGGGAAGATTAAAATAAGCCACTCCCAAACATGCAGCTCTGGTATTAGGATAGTCCAGCTAAAGTAACTTAAGGAGGCAAATGCAGAACTCTGTTCTTGTATTTTCCTGAAAGCAGGACATGGGTTTGCAAAGACAAAAGGTCTCCTGTTCCCCTGAAAGCATGCCCTCTACCAGAGAGAGCAAAGGTCAACTACCAAATATGCCTTTGACCCTTGGGGACCTGGGTCTCCATTCACAAACTTCACTAACTGGCTGTTATCTACCACTTATTTGCCTTCCCACAAGTTGTCACCTGCAGAGATTCATAAGCCTCCTTCTTTGTCTTGTCCTGTCTCTTTATTCAAGGGGTCACATATGGTTAAATTCAAGGCACCTTTTTGAGAATCACTCATTCCCTGATTACCTTAGTTGTATATGTAAAATATACACCAATAAGCCTGCTTGTTCTTCCCTTATTAAACTGTCTTTTGCTACAGGGGCTCATTCTAACTAACAACTTATAAGGGTTAAGGATAAAATACTTCCCTTACCCTACAGCTTTATACTAATTACCTCTATACTAAGAAATCATTAAACTATATGTCTAGTCTATCACATTCTTAGAATTTAACTTACACTGGGTATCTGTAGACTTTGGCTATAATTCCTAGCTATTCAGGAAGCTGAGAACCAGAGGATGGCAGCTCAAATCCAGCCTGGGCAAAAATGTCTGTGAGACTCCATTTCCAAAATAACCAGCAAAAAGCAGGATTGAAAGCCTGGCTCAAGTGGAGTATCTGCCACAAGCAAGCTGAGTGAGCAACAGGCTTTGGCAGGATTGAAAGCCTGGCTCAAGTGGAGTATCTGCCACAAGCAAGCTGAGTGAGCAACAGGCTTTGGTTTTAAACCCCAGTACTGGCCAAAAAAAGTTAAGCAGTACAAAACAGATTTCATTGAATATAGAGTCATGTGCATGCTAGGAAAACTTTCCACCACTGAGTTTCATCCCCAACCCTTGTTTTTTGAGACAAGGTCTCTCTTTGTAGTCCCACTGGATCTAATTTGTAATCCTGATGCCTCTGGTTCCCTCCTGAGTGCTGGAATGAGAGGTATGTGTGCCACTAGATCTGGATTGTTTACTCTATTTTTAAAACCAGGCAATAGTGGCTCACACCTATAATCTTAGCTACAGCTCACACCTATAATCTTAGCTACTCAGGAGGCTGAGATCTGAGGATCACAGCTCAAACCCAGCCCAAGCACAAAAGTCCCAGATTCCTGCTCAAATACTGCTCCCTATAATACTGTGGGTTCCCACTCAACTTTTTCTTCTCAATGAAAAGACATGCTTAAATTATCAAGCAATGAGTCAAATACCAGGGGAGAAATTCCAGGGACTCCACCTACTTGTCTTCCAAGCCCCTCTCCATCCAGAAGGAGAGTCTTGCTACTTTGTTTCATAACCTTTTCTTTCACTTTCAAATAAACTTACTCTACCTTAAACAAATGAAGGAAAGTAAATAGTTCAGTCTTCACAATGACTTCCAAGCTCTATCATGGCCTGGTGCCCAAACCACCTCTCTGACTTCACCACCTACATTCATGGATCAGGAATTCACACTTTAATTCATCACTGGCCCCTTGTAACCCTTCACATTGACCAAGGCCTTTGCTACCTCAGAGCCTGTGCATTCATTATTTTCCTATTGCATGGAAACCCCTTCCCTCAATAGCCACCTCACATGTCCTATAATTCCATCAGCCCCTTGCTTGAATACTATCTCTTCAGAGTAGCTTTATCTCAGTTCTCACCTTCTGCTGGGAAATCATTTCCAAAGTAGTGATTTACACAGTAATTAACAATTAGCTTTTTCAGTTGGCTGGACAGCTCTCACTTGGAGCTCTTTATGTGGTTGTAGTCAAGTACAGGCTAAGGACGGAACCATCTGAAGTCACCATCCCTGGATGTCTGTGTCTCCCTCGCAGTTCACTCAGGCTGACTCACAATTTAGTGGTGTCAAAGTAGCTAGGCACTGATGGCTCAAACCTATAATCCTAAGTATTCAGCCGGCTAAGGTCTAAAGCCATAGCATGCAGGAAAGTCCTTAGACTCTTATCTCCAATTAACCATCAAAAAGCCAGACATGGAGCTGTGGCTAAAGCAGTGAAGCGTTAGCCTTGGAAAATAAAGCTAAGGGACAGTGCCCTGACTTCAAGCCCAGTACTATCATGTGTGCACACACATACACCACCCCCCCACACACACACAGAGGAAATCGAGAGAAGAATGTACTTCAAAGACAGTGATCACCTTGGGTGACTATGTCCAACAGGGCTGAGAGTCAATTGATGAGAACTGAGTATTGGGCTGACAGTATGAAAGTGAATTGGTAGTGGAAGGTAGTGACAGTATAGATGCGGGAAAGGACAGCCTGTGTGTTTGCTTGGAAAAGTGATGCCACAGGAGAGAAGAAGTAGGTATAAGCAAAAGGAGACAAGTAAACAGGCGCAGTATCATCCAGCAGTCTTCAGGACACAGATGCAAGTAATAAGGAACACATGGCAAATGTCTACTGTCTGATTCTATTTCCTAGACAAATACAAAGTCATCAGTTGTTGAGACTGAGAAGATGCTGGGAGAATAAATAGACTAGGTAACCATAGTAGTATGACCTTAACCCAACCCTTACTTCAAATACAGAAATTGAAGAAGAGTGTGATTTTTTTAAAGAGTCACAAGCAACCACCTCAACAAAAATAACACTGTGATTTTTCCAGCCATGTCCAGCTTCAGAGAATGAGGAACTGAGCTTTTAACTAAATGACTTTATCTGAAAACAGGGATAGTGTCATTGATAATGTATACATAATGGGCTATGCATCCCAGCTGCCCAGAGGAACTGAAAGTAGGTCCCAAACTCAGCCAAAACATCATTAGTTAGAGCTGGACACCAGTGGCTCATACCTGTAATCCTAGCTATTCAGGAGGCTGCAATCTGAGGACTGCAGTTTGAAGCCAGTCCCAACAGGAAAGTGTGTGAGACTCTTCTCTCCACCTCAACCACCAAAAAATGAGGCGTGAAGCTGTGGCTCAAGTAGTATAGCAATAGCTGGGAGCAAAAATGTTCAGGGACATTTGCCCATGAACTGAGTTCAAGTCCCAGGACTAGCACAAAAACAAAAGGAAGGAAAGAAGGAAGGAAGGAAGGAAGGAAGGAGAGAAGAGATAGAGAAAGAAATAAAGAAAGAAAGAAAGAAAGAAAGAAAGAAAGAAAGAAAGAAAGAAAGAAAGAAAGAAAGAAAGAAAGAAAGAAAGAAAGAAAGGAAGGAAGGAAGGAAGGAAGGAAGGAAGGAAGGAAGGAAGGAAGGAAGGAAGGAAGGAAGGCAGGCAGGCAGGCAGGCAGGCAAGCAGACAGGCAAACATTGTTAGTTAGATCTCAGAGAACAGAGAAACAAGTTAGAAGGACAGAAAATGATGGCCTGACAGTGGGAAAGGGACAGAAAAGGGCCTGGGCAAAGGTGAGTGGAGAAGAATATACAGGCCATAAGGATATTTGACCTTTGTGCTTCCATGGCCAATGAAACCTAAGTAACAATGACATGTGCCATCTAAGTGAAATTTTAAGACCTATTGTGACTCCATCTTCTGTTTTTCCTAAATCAACAATATTCCAACTGCTGCATCTTCATTATCATCCTGTATCTTCAGTAGACTTTCTGAAATAATGCTCAAAGATTATGTTGAGGAAGGACCACTAGCTGAAAGGCAATGAAGTTTTGCAGCTGTTTGATAAGAAAAATTAATTTGGCTTTTCTATCTGCTAACACAGTGCCTTGGACTGCTGAACTACTGTGGAAGTACAAAACCTTCATAGATAACATGCCAACGAATGACTATTGAGTCAATAAAACTTTATTTACAAAAACAAGCATCTAGATTTCATTGGCCATAGTTGTCCAACCTCTATAAAGATACTTCTCTTCCTAAAAATGTACAGGCAACATTGTTGCTAATTTTATCCCCCCATTATTATTTCTGTTTTGTATTAATGATGTCAGGGAATTAACTTTGTTTGTCATTCTTAGAACCTATTTGGTGAGATAAGGCTAAAATGGATGAAAAGGCAGATGATGACAGATTTACTATTCCTTTTTCTTTCTTTCATTTATTTTTTGATTGGTTGTGGGGCTTGAATTCTAGGCCTGGGTGCTGTCCCTCAGCTCTTCAGCTCAAGTCAAGCACTCTACCACTTGAGCCACAGTGCCACTTTCGTTTTCTTGTGGTTAATTGGAAATAAGACCCTCACAGACTTTCCTTGCCTGGGCTGGCTTTGAATGGCGATCCTCATTTCTCAACTTCCTTAGTCGTTAGGATTACAGGTGTGAACTACCAGCACCCAACAGATTTAATATTCTTGATGTCTAAGAGGAAAAAAAAACAATTAGGAATGTTATCACTGCTTGCCTTTGAACATCATCGGGAAGACAGGAAGAAAGAATCAGAGAAGAAACATAAAAACATAGCAGAAATGGCTAACAAGTAGGAATCAGGAGAAAAGACAAGGGAGTGAAATGGAGAGAAGCTAGAATTCCTCTCTGCCGCTCTTTTCAGCACCAAGAACAGAAAGCATGCTTGCTCCTCTGCTGCCACCTGCAGTTCTTTCAGGATTCTGGTTGTAGTTTTGCAGTTCACACTGAGTTTACACTTCCCCAGGCTGCAATTACTTTTTCCACTTTGTTTTTTTGGTTTTGATTTTAGCCCCACCTCCCCTGGAATCTGCAGGAGTTCAAGAATGGCAGGACTTCAGTAAATGATCTTTGATGGGAGAAATCAACAGACTAAAGACAGTGAGGACTGGGTGTTGTGGCACATGCCTATAATCTCAGATACTCAAGAGGCAAAGGTAGGAAAATCACAGTTCAAGGTTGGCTGGGGCACAAACAGGAGGACAAAAATTACCTAAAGCAGAAAGGGATGGATGCATGTCTCACATAGTACATCAGTTGCTAATGACTCCCAGACCCTCAGTTCAAACACCTACTACCGCTAGGCGCTGGTAGCTCACGCCTGTAACCCTAGCTACTCCGGAGGCTGAGATCTGAGGATCGAGGTTCAAAGCCAGCCCAGACAGGAAAGCCCATGAAACTCTTATCTCCAATAAACCACCAGAAAACCGGAAGTAGCACTATAGCTCAAGGGGTAGAGCGCTAGCCTTGAGCTGAAGAGCTGAGGGACAGAGCTCAGGCCCAGAGTTCAAGACCCACGACTGACAAAAAAAAAAAACTACTACCTCTGCCTAGCTATGCAAGAGGATCAGAGTATCATGATTTCAAGCCAGTCCAGGCAAAAAAGCTCATTAACCAACAAAAAGCCTGAAGTATGACTCAATTAGTAGAGCCCCAGCCTTGAGTGAAAAAGCTGAGAGTACAAGGCCCTCACTTGAAGCCCCAGAACCAGAGAAAAAAAATTAAGTACATAAAATAAAAAACTTCCGTAGTAACTTTCAGGAGAGTTATACCAAAATGAAGAACATCATTCCCAATACTCTCCACTTAATCTCCCTGCTGATTCATTATGCATTTCTAGCAACCTTAATTAAGCTGCAAACCTGATAAAATTTACTGTTCTGGACTGGTAGAAAATAACAGGCCATTTCCAAAGGAACCAGCCAAATATCCACAGATGTATACCATGTATCACAATTACCCCTCAGAAAAGGGAATTCAAATCCAAGTGGGAGCCTTTTGTGTTCCTGCAGCTGCATATGGAGTTAGCAAAGACCAAAGGACTTAGTGCTTCCATGGTGGAAGTACATGACATGATAGTCTAAACTCCAGCACATTGTATCTCTCTGTTGCTGTTGCGTTGTTTTCACAGAAAAAAAAAACACATAGCATTGACTGTCACTTTTATCATTTAAACATCAGTTTTGTTTATCATTGTGTGTATGTGTGTGTTGTGTGTGCTGGGGCTTGAACTCAAAACTTGGGCTCTATCCCTGAGCACTTGAGCCACAGTTCCACTTCCTGCTTTTTGGTGGTTAATTAGAGGTATGAATCTGTCAGACGTTACTGTCCAGGCTGGCTTTGAATGCAATCCTCAGATCTCAGCCTCCAGAGTATCTAAGATTACAGGACTGAATCATCAGTACCCAGCTGGTTTTTGGTTTTGTGTTTTGTTGTTGTTGTTGTTGTCGTCGTCTTTTGACAGATACCAAAGCAGGTCAGAGAACAATACACTGAAATGTAAAGCACATCTAAAAATCCAAAACACCAAGAAATCTAAAGCATGTTTACTAATTGCCTGTTGAAAGAATAAACAAGTTCGTTCAGGAACAAGTTATTGTCCAAAATATAGTTTAATACAGGCAAAAGCACAATGCCAATGTGAATGTGCATAAATGATAGGTTAATAAAATACCCACATGTATATTACACTCAGTGATGGCTTGACTCTATTATTGTTTAAAGCATTTGTTTTCTAGCTTACCTAGATAGCTGAGCTTGCAGAGATAAGCAAATGGACAGTCAGGAAGTTGTGAAAATCTGAAGACATTCCTGCTATAGCTATTTGGAATAGCTATTCTTACTGTTTTAACTTATTTGCTGATCTAATATAAGAACAAGAGAGAAATGAATTTTAAAAGCTGAAAATAAAAGTAACTAAATGCAGGAAATGGAGGCATGTCTCAAGTGGTAGAGTGCTTAACTAACAAGTTCAAGCCTCCCTCCAAAAAATAAAAATGTAATAAGATAAGAGGATCCACAATGACCAGAGCTAAAAAATAAGTTGTTAAGGCTGGACAGTGTTAGTAGGCTTTGGTAAAGTCTTTGCAAACAAGGGCAAAATCCTTCCTGACCACAAGAGTAAGAATTAAGGAAAGGCTGGAGCCCTTCCAAACAAAAAGAACAGGGGCTGCAGACCTTTAATTGTAGAAGGGTTGAATTGTAAAGGGTTACACTGCAGGAACCAGGCACTGTTGGCTCATGCCTGTAAATCCTGAGGAGGCTAAGATCTAAGTATCCAACTTCAAACCAGCCCAGTTTAAAAAAAAAAACAGCCCTGTCAGGAAAGCCCATGAGACTCTTATTTCCAATTATACACCAAAAAGACAGAAGTGGAGTTGTAGCTCAAGTGGTAGAGTGCGAGCCTTTGGCAAAAAAAAGCAAAGGAAGAACACAAGGCCCTGAGTTCGGGTCCAGTACTGGCGCGCGCGCGCGCGCACACACACACACACACACACACACACACACACACACACACACACACACACACACACACACACACACACACACACACACCACATCTTTACAAAAGTAATTCCTACTAAATGATACAAGTTATATAAAAATAAAACATGCTAAAAACTATTGAAGTTTTTCAGACTCTGGCTATATGGAGTACAAATGAAGAACTGGAGAAGAAGAGAGGGGTGGTAGAATGACACATTTCACAGGGGCCTTCGCTGGGTTTCAGTTCTTAAATCAGGTGACCTGCATGTATATTAGTCATTTTCACCTTGTTGGTTTTTGGCACAGAATCTTCCTATGTGGCTCATGCTGGCCTCAAATTCACTGTGTAAGTCAAACTCAGGATCCTCCTGCCTCAGCCTCTCAAATGCTAGGAGTATAGACTAGCCTTGTACTTTTTCTACATCTACAGTATTTCATCATTTTTAAAAATATGTACATATTTATAAATACATTCTTTAAAAGGAAACCCTGAAATAATTTATGAATTATGCTTAAGTATAGACTGGCATGCATTCCTGGACATTGCAAAGACCTCAAGGATAGAAGAAAAGCATGTATGCAATGGTTTGCATTTTTACCAGCAAATGAACTCTTAACTTGAAATTATTTGACACTGAAAAATACATTTTAATAAGTATTTCAGATTTTAGCATATCCATTAAAGTTCTTTGACAGTATTTATTTCTAGTAGGATGGGTTGGGGGGGACTGGGGAATTACTTGCATTACGAAAAATTCTTATTTTATGTATTTGAATGAATTAAATCTTCCCAAACCACAACAGCAAAATGGAAATGGAATATATTGAATTAACTTTTTCAAGAGTATATGGGTATTCCTCTCTCAGACAAAAGGAGCAACTTTCTATTGAGTTGATTTATTGAACACTAGACAAATTATTTATTTATAGATATTTCCTCTCTATCTCTTCATGAATTTGAAATATATTCTCAATAGAATAATGTAGAAGACTTAAGATAATACTGAATATTAGATCATCTTTATTTATGTATGAGAGCTTTACAAAATAACTTATAAACCCTTTGATATACACATGACAGGCTCAGCCAGGTACTAGTGGCTCACACCTGTAATCCTAGCTACTCAAGAGGCTGAGATCCGAGGATCTCAAGTTCTTCACTCTCTAGAGTGCTAGCCTTGAGCAGAAAAGTTCAGGGACAGCACCCAGGTACTAAGTTCAAGATTTGTGATCAACAAAAACAAACACAAACATGACAAGCTTATGTTCAGGTACTTAGAAGGTGGGCTGCTAGAAATATGTAGGTAGCCAACACCACCAGGCTCTGATATCACATCGTAAGTTCATTATACTTGTCCAAAAGTTTCTCTTGTCACTAAAAAAAATCAGCATTGATCTAGCTGCTCATTCAGTAATTCCTAAAATACATTTCAAAAATGCATCTTGCAATTTCACAGCAACCTCAGGGTCCCACAATAGTCATTTTCCTTGTATGTCATTTCTCTCCAGTTGCTAGACAAAGTGCTAATAAACTTCCCCAAACAATGTTACCAGATGCCTAGAAAATATTATAAAGCTCTAACTGGAAAATGACACTTGTTCAAAGCATCACAGGGCTGTTATTACATCAGCAATCATCATGACAGATGTATGCCAGACAATCCTTTCTACCAGCCTCTCCAGGGTCAGAGCAATCCTAAACAGGAGGGAATTGGTTGGTTGGTTGGTTGGTTTGAGTTTAGTACTTGTACTTAAAGTCAAGGTTTTCAGTTGTCACTAAGCTTTTTCACTTGAACCACACTTCTATATCCAGCTTTCTGGTAGTTAATTGGAGATTTAAAAAAAAAATCTCTTAGATTAGCTTCAATCCTTGATCTTCAGCTCTCAGTCTTCTAATCAGCTAGGATTACAAGCATGAGCCACAAGTACTTAGCATAGGTGATAATGTAAGCATGTCAGTTCAATGAAGTTTTATAATCCTAGGAATTTTTCTGATGGACAGATTTGAACTATGAGGGTCTCCAGGAGATAAGCAAGCTAGTTTCAAGCCAAGTGTGAGGTCAGTGCTGAAACTAGAAAACGGAGCCCAATAGCCGGGCGCCGGTGGCTCACGCCTGTAATCCTAGCTACTCAGGAGGCTAAGATATGAGGATCAAAGTTCAAAGCCAGCCATGAGACTCTTCAATAAACCACCAGAAAACCGGAAATGGCTCTGTGGCTCAAGTGGTAGAGCATTTGCCTTGAGAGAAGAGCTGAGGGACAGTGCCCAGAGTTCAAGCCCCACAACCGACAAAAAAAAGAAAAGAAAAAGAAAATGAAGCCCAAGAGGAAGTAAGCCTTAGTCATGGCTCAGGGTCAGTAGATTAAGTCTATTTGAAATTGTGGAGCAAAACTGCTTCATTAGTAGGTACAGAAGAAATGCATTAGAAGCCTTTGAGTCTATGAACTTCATAAATGGTGTCACATCAACAAATACTACTTCAGACCCTGCAGTGTCTATGAAGCAGGAACTCGACACCACTTAAAGAAGGAGAGAATGAAATCCCAGCAGGCCCAGATAAAGTAAACCATACAGTCAAGAAGGATGCTGGTTGTGGTGGAGGCTCTTCCCAGCTCCTCATCCCCCTCACCTTCCAATTTATCAGTCCAAATATGATGCCCTAATGCTGTGGGGAGATTTCCATCACATACTGCCCTCCTGAAGGGGGCAAATGACACAGGCTCCAACTGCAAATAGCAGCATTGCTAAATACACATCATTGTGAATCTTTATTCACGAGGTGCTTAAGGGTGTAAGAAATGAATCAGGTGCTATAGGATCACTGCTGTAATCCTAGTTATCCAGGAGTCTGAGATCTGAGGAATGCAGTTCAGGCCAGCCATGCCAGAAAAATCTATGAGACTCCTATCTCTAAATAACCAGCAAAATCCTAGATGTGGCGATGTGGCTCAGTGGTAGAGCGCCAGCCTTGAGTGAGAAAGAAGCCCTGAGTTCAAGTCCCAGTTCCAGCATAAAATCGGGGTGTCAGGGGGAGGTAAGCAATATGTCTTTTCTCATACCAAGATAAGAACTGGGATAATGAAGAAGAACTAGAGTCCCTTTTACTTCCAGGGAGACCCTGAGTCTTGTGTGGAAGTTGCCCCAGGACCCACAAGAGTGTTTCTTCCATAAAGAGATCAGTAGGATCTGCACTGCCTTGGTTACACCTTAGGGTACACCAGCTCCACAAGAAGGAGCCCGCTGAGCCAACTAGGCTGATCTCCATCACTGTAGAGACTTCCTCTGCCCCACTGCCACCAAAGCTGACCACACTGCCTGATTCAAATCCTTGCACGTTCCTCTCACTGTTTGCCCAGAGGTTCATAGAAAATGGCTATTCCATCTTTCCTCCTCGGTGATAAGTGTATTGCTTGTGATAACTGCAGGCTTACTCTGCCACGGGCATCAATCTAGGGCTTCCCATACATTAATATTTATACCTCCTATCTTGACAACTCTATGATGATTGAAAAATATTGAGAAAAACATTTTCATCTGCACTAAATTTCAACTGTACTCTATAAAGGCCACATGATTTTCATAGTGTAACAACTATATATATATAACATTTATACTGCAGTAGGTGTTCTAAATCATTTAGTGATGCAGGCAGTAAGACAGGCAGTGCATGCAAGCCCAATGCAAACACTGCATCCCTTTCTAAGGGTTGATACCACAGCAGAGTTTTGAGACTGCAGGAATCCTCAGAGCCAACCCCTTGCAGATACCAAACAACTGCTAGATTAATTATTTTATAATCTACCTGGCTTCAGAAAGAATTTGAGTCACACTAGACTCTTGGCTCTACCTCGCAATATTTGAAACTTCAATAATAAATCAACTGGGTATCTTTCTATTTATTTTTTTCCTGTGCTGGTATTGGGACTTGAACTCAAGAGTCTGAGTGCTCTTCTGCAGTTTTTTTTTGCTTAAGGCTGGTGCTCTACCAGTTGAGCCACACCTCCACTTCTGGCTTTTTGGTGATTCACTGGAGGTAAGAGTCTCCTGGACTTTCCTGCCCAAGCTGGCTTCAAACCTTTATCCTCAGCCTCCTAAGTAGCTAGGATTATGGTTGTGAGCTACCAGAACCCACCTTTAACTGAGAACCTTTTTAATCATGCTACAGAAAAATAAAACCATAGTCATTTATGAGTTATCTATACTTAATTACCAAATGAAAAGGAAATGAACTCATAGCAGAAATGAAATCTTTTATATTACCTTTTTGACTGACTCGAATGAATTACTTGATATTTCATCTATTTTCAACAAATTCTTCAACCCCTCAAACACTCAAATTTAATGGAATCAGTTTCCCTGGGATTAAAGATGTCAAAGATGAACTTGGTTCCTCAGCTTTAATGCAGTCTGTGACTGCCAGCAGTTAAGTTTTGTTTTTGGCAACACCTATGGCCCCCAAAATATCACATACACACAAGGGAAAGAGACATTTATGCAACTTGATAAATGATAGCCAAACCGGTTCTTATGTAAGAAGCAATGCACACACCTCACCCAGTTACATAATGAAGTATATTTGGCAGGAGAAGGCTGACAAGACTGGAATACCCTGCTTGTCTGTATGTCTTCCAACCCAAGTACGATGGGAAAGAAATATTAAGTGATGCCAACTCACTATATTCAAAAATCTAGGTGCAACCTTCCACAGACTCACAGATTTACCTGAGTGCCTGGGTCTAGGAAAACCTTAATCCACAACATATTACTTACTTGACTTTTCTCTTTTAAAGCCAATCTCTTACAAAGCAAGTCCCAGCCTGGAGATATGGCTCAGTGGTACAGTACTTGCCTACTATGTTTGAGGTCCTAAGTTCACACCCTCAGTAATGAAAAAAGTAATGAGTCTTCTTTTACTGCCTCTCCTTCCTTACTCTCAGCAGTTGAGGGACTTCAACTCCCAATGAAAATGCTAAAGGTATGTCTGTGTATCTATGTGTCTGTGTGCCCTTGTGCCCTAGCTTTTTTGCCCAAGGCTAGCACTCTGCTACTTGAGCCATAATTTTACTTTCAGCTATTTGCTTGCTACTTGGAGATAAGAGTCTCATAGACTTCCCCTCCTGGGCTGGCTTTGAACTATGATCCTCAGATCTGAACTCCTGAGTAGCTAGGATTACAGGTGTAAGTTACCAGCACCCAGCTCAAGGGCTTTCTTTTGAAACAGTGAAAATAGTAGCCATTTTCTGCCTATCTATCCGACCTGGTCCTTATGTGGTAATGAAACTGTTTACCTTCCCCAAGCCCATTCACAGATACAACACAAATTTTGAAACTATGAGCTGTTGTAAGATGAATCTCTCTTTCCTCCCCCATGAATTAAAAAAAGAGGATAATAAGGCTGTGTGCCATGGCTGTCAGCTGTTATCTAGCCACCTGCAAACTGGAGATCAGGGATGGTGGTTAAAGGACAGCCCTGAAAAAATGTTGGCAAGACTCCATCTCAACAAACAAGGTGGTGGTGGTGGTGGTATAAATCTGTAATCTCAGCTATGCAGGAAGTATAGGTAGGAGTATCACATACCAGGCAATACCTGGGGCAAAAGCATGAGACTCCATCTGAAAAATAACCTAATGCAAAAAAAGGATGTAGATGTGGTTCAAATGGTAGAGTGAGTCTCTGAATTCAGGACCCTGTGTCACTTTAACCTTAATCATCCTGTAACTTCCCTTTCATTGTGAAGGGTACTTTGTGATGTGAGAGTTAATATTATGAAAAGAAACAAACTTATTAGCTATGTGGCTCATGGCTGTCAAGAAAAATCAATGTGCTTGGCAAATTAATGCCCACTAAATTGACATAGCCTGTGAATCTACTGTTATTCAATACATTATGACATTGTAGAAAGACAGTGTGAGCATCTATGTTCCTGACATAGTTCTCTTGAAAAAAAAAAATGTGCCTTGTGGTATAGGAAACCTCAGGTCTGCTTTCCACTAGTGAAACACAGAAACATCACAAAATGCATTTAAATTAGAGAGTCACAATTTCACCAGAAGATATGGGGGGGGACAAGCACAGGTGGCTCATGCCTATAATCCTACCTACTAATAAGGTGAAGATCTGAGAGTCACAGTTTAA
The DNA here is from genome assembly GCF_019054845.1 of Dipodomys spectabilis. Taxonomy (NCBI): domain Eukaryota; kingdom Metazoa; phylum Chordata; class Mammalia; order Rodentia; family Heteromyidae; genus Dipodomys; species Dipodomys spectabilis. Next base: position 9,960,004 of record NW_024870773.1, read on the forward strand.
ACCCTATCTCAACAACAAAATCCTGAGACTCTTCTATAATTAACCTTCAAAAAACCAGAAGTAGAGCTGTGGCTTGAGTGGCAGAGCACTAGCCTTGAGGAAAAAAGCTCAGGAACAGTGCCTAGGCCCTGAGTTCAAACCCCAGGACCAGTATACCACACACATACACACACACACACACACACACACACACACACACACACACACACACAAGTATGTATATATATTTATATTTATATATGACCATATATACATATATATACAGATATATGGTCATAAAACTAGAACCAAAATCACTGAAGGCAATGCAGACATACTGAGGATAGGAGGGGAACATTAACCTCAGACATACACCCCATTATACAAACCTTAAGAATGACAATCACAGATAGAGACCTATGTATAGTACATAGTATTATATAGTATATATAATTTATTATATATACTATATATTTTGTATACTATATTGTATATAGACATACTGTGTTAAATATAGTATATATCAAATATAGTATATATTATACCTTATATGCAATATACTATGTATTATATATTTATATACTATATATAATATATAAGTATATTTAAATATATATTATACACTATATACAGTATATGTAGCATATATAAAATATAATATAAAATACTATATATATAAACTTATAGTATATAGTACATAGTATAAAATATATAGTATATACTATAGACTATATGCTATTATCTATAATTATATATTATATAATAATAAATATATATTATACTACATAATATATACTGTTTTATATATATATATATATGTATATATATATATATATGCAGTGAGTAGGGGAAAAGATAAAAGAACCACCACAGACTTTATTTAATTAAACCTCAACAGTTTTTGACATTATTCTCCACTGCTTTCTTCTTGAGATATTCTGTCTTGACTTGCATTTTTGATTTCTTCATCTTTTAATTTCCTTCATCATCAATTTTTAACAAAATTTGTTTAGGTCTATGAAATCTAAACTCTATTTTTTAGAATTTTCTAGTATCTTATTGTTGTTATTAATTTCATTTTGTTCTTATCAAATATGTTCTATTTGACTTTGACATGTTAACCCATTAAGATTTTTTGTTAGTTTTTTTGTTAGCTCTTTTTTTTTATCAGTCATGGGACGTGAACTCTGGGCCTGGGTGCTGCTCCTGAAGTCTTTCACTCAAGGCTAAGCACTCTACCACTTTGTACCACAGCACCACTTTCAGTTTTCTGGTGGTTAATTGGAGATAAGAGTCTCATGGACTTTCTTGACAGGCTGGCTTTGAACTGCAATCTTCAGATCTCAGCCTCCTGAGTAGCTAAGATTATATGTGTGAGCCACCATCACTTGGCTCACATTAAAATTTTTATGTGTCCTCATGTCCGTATGTTCTACATAAACTTTGCAAATATGTGTATTCTCAAATCATTATGTGTAATGCTTTATAAATGTTGATTAGGTCTAGGTGGTTATGTTTTTGGTTCATCTACATAACTAATTTTTGTTCACATTGTCATCCAGAACTGTAAAATTATTGATAAATATCCTGTAGGAATTGTAAAAAAGAAAGAAAATAACAACAGAAGGCTTCAGAGCAATGAAATGGATACACGTGGCCTCCTGTTATTTCTGAAGACCTTTCTGCAAAGGATTATTATCTAAATACACCACTTCAGCCTCCCTGGTGGCTGGTGACCTAGCTACTGAGGAGGCTTTCTTGATTTTTCCTAAAATATTATGAGAGTGGAAGAAATTAAAAGTTGGTTGTAGCCAGGCGCTATAATCCTAGCTACTCAGGAGGCTGAGATCTGAGGATCAAGGTTCAAAACCAGCCCAGGCAGGAAAGTCCAGAAAACCAGAAGTGGCACTGTGGCTCAAATGGTAAAGTGTTCGCCTTGAGCTGAAGAGCTCAGGGACAGTGCCCAAGCCCAGAGTTCAAGATCCACAACTGACCAAAAAAAATAGAAGTTGAGGGCTGGGAAGGTGGCTCAGTGGTAGAGCGCTTGCCTTGCATGCATGAGGCCCTGGATTCAATTCCCCAGCACCACATAAGCAAAAAGAAAAAAGCCGGAAGTGGCGCTGTGGCTCAAGTGGTAGAGCGCTAGCCTTGAGCTGAAGAGCTGAGGAACAGCGCCCAGGCCCCGAGTTCAGGCCCCATGACCAGACCCTAAAATAAATAAATAAATAAATAATCGGGGCTGGGAAGGTGGCTCAGTGGTAGAGTGCTTGTCTTGCATGCATGAGGCCCTAGGTTCGATTCCTCAGCACCACATAAGCAGAAAAGGCCAGAAGTGGCACTGTGGCTCAAGTGGTAGAGCGCTAGCCTTGAGCTGAAGAGCTGAGGGACAGTGCCCAGGCCCAGAGTTCAGGCCCCACGACTGGTAAATAAATCTATAAAAAAAATAAATAAAAGTTAATTGATACATTAATCAGTTCTGCTGTTGTAACAATACCTGATATCAACTTCTAAGGAAGGAAAATTTATTTTCACCTACAGACACAGGAGCTTCATCTGGGTAGAACATGGTATCATGGCAGGAATATTCGGTAGCTTTCCCCTCAGGTGTTCAAGAAGGGGAAGGGAGGGAAAATGGAGGTGTCTCAATTCCCCCTCAGGGAGCAAAGCCAATGACCTAACTTTCCCCCACTAAGCCCTTCCTCCACCACCAACTAGAAATCATCACCCTAACACTATCAGCTAGAAGCCAAGCCTTCCAGGAAGGAATTTTTTACCTAAAATCCTAATTGTAAGTAGAGGGAAAAAAGAGGAAAATGGATGTATTTCCCCACTGTGGGCTTCATGGCTTTGAAAAGGCTTTGAGGACAGCCAAAAAGATACTATCTACTTGTCCTGACTTTGAAGTCTTTGGGGAAGGAGGGAATAAATAGACCCCTTTGAGAAAGCCTTAGCTGAATCTAGGAAATGAAGGAGATGGTACCAGATAATCTGAGGCTGAAAGAGATGCATTGTGATCACAGAACAGGGGCTAGGAGTGACACTGGAAAGTTTGAAGGCCCATGGGAGAGAGGCTGGATCTAGGGAAGCTGTAAGGACTCAGAAGAGGTGTGATTGGGAGATGGTCTATTATAGCAGCTCCAATCCTTCATGGGCCAGTAGGAACAGGGTGTGTAGCCTGCTCAGTCTCTGATAGAGGGAGGACATTTGCTAGAGTTGCTTCTGAGGACTACATGGGCAAAGGACCTAATGATTCTTGGGTGACTGAGTTCCTGTTCTTGGGCTGCGTGGGGCTGGCAGCTGAGGGGCCAGGTCTGCCAGGAAGTTGGAATGAACATTACATGAGGTTTGGGGCCTCTCCTTTTTCTGTTTCTTCTTCCAGGGCCCAATCCTATTCTGGGCTGATCCACTCTTTTCTAAAGTATGTTAATGCAACCTACCTACCTTGCTCTTATGTCTAATGATTCCTAAACTCTGATGTTCAACACAAATGTCCAGGAAAGTTTAAAATATGCAGGTGTTCACCCCAACAGAACAATCCACTAGTAATCTGTGGATTTTGTTGTTATTGGTTTGGTTTGGGGTGTTTTGTTTTGTTTTGTTTTTGTCGGACATGAGCCTTGAACTCTGGGCCTGGGCTCTGTCCCTCAGCTCTTCAGTTCAAGGAGAGCACTCTACCACTTGAGCCACAGCGTCATTTCTGGTTTTATGGTGGCTAATTGGAGATAAGAGTCTCATGGACTTTCCTGCCTGGGCTGGATTTGAACCTCGATCCTCAGATCTCAGCCTTCTGAGTAGCTAGGATTACAGGTGTGAACCACTGACACCTGGCTGTTTGAGTTTTTTTGTTGTTGTTTTGTTTTTTTGGTGCCAACATTGGGGCTTGAACTCAGAGCTTAGGTGCTGTAGCTTGGTTTTTCAAGCTTCATGGTAGTTCACTGAAGATAAGAGTCTCAGGGACTCCCCAGCCTGGGCTGGCTTCAGACCTTGATTCTCAGATTTTAGCCATCTAAGTACCCAGGAGTACAGGCATGAGTCAACAATGCCTAGTTGTAGTATGTAATTTTAAGACATTAACCTGCTTCCTTTTTTGATTTTGATATTTGGACCAAGAACCAAAGTTTCAGAATGGTTTACAAGTCATCAGCAAATATCAAGGAACCTTGTTTTATTATTTTTTTATTTTTATTTATTTATTTTTTTTGTCAGTCGTGGGGCTTGAACTCTGGGCCTGGGCGCTGTCCCTCAGCTCTTCAGCTCAAGGCGAGTGCTCTACCACTTGAGCCACAGCACCACTTCCGGTTTTCTGGTGGTTTACTGGAGATAGGAGTCTCATGGTCTTTCCTGCCCAGGCTGCCTTTGAACTGCAATCCTCAGATCTCAGCTTCCTGAGTAGCTAGGAGATTATAGGTGTGAGCCACCAGTGCCCGGCTGGAACCTTGTTTTAAAATTGAGTTAAAGACACATTCTGTCACTACAGGCATTTGCATTACCTTGGGCACTTAAACCCATAATACTAGCTACCCAGGAGGCTGAGACCTAGAGAATAAAGGTTCAAAGCCCACCTGGGCAAAAAAATCCAAGAAAAGCCATCTTCAATTAACTAGCAAAATGCTAACCTCAAGTAGTGCAGCATCTGCAAGAAAGCCAAGCAAAAGGACAAGGCCCTGAATTCAAGCCCTGGTGTAGAGCATGCACACACACACAAACACCCCCCCCATACACACATATAAAACACACACACACACACACACACACACACACACACACACACACACACAGTAGGAAAATAGCCCTTTTCAGCACTATCAGCATAAGCATCATGATGGATTCTTGCTAACAAGCAGATTCTTCACTGTCTCTGGACTCCAAGGGTAGAGTGCCTGCTGAGTCTAAAATATCTAAAACTCAATAGCCATTGCTTTCCAGTAGTGTTTTCTAAGCCACAAGAATCTAAACATCCTAGGATATTTATATATATATATATATATATATATGATATATATATGGATATATGATATATATATATGGATAATGATAATATGGTACCTATACACAAAGGATAACTCAGCCATAAAAAAAATTACATTATGTGTCTTTCTGAGTCTGGCTTATTTTGTCAACAAATTAATAAGACAAACTCAAAAGGACAAATATTGCATGTTTTCTCTTACATACAGAATCTAGACCTTAAACACACACATACACACACACACACACACACACACACACAAATACAGCTGGGCTCTGGTGGCCCATGCCTGTAATCTTAACTACTCTGAATTATAAGAATCACAGTTCATAGCCCCTCAGGCAGGAAAGTCCAAGAGATTCTTATCTCCAATTAACCACCAAAAAGCTGGAAGTGGAGCTGTGTGGCTCAACTGGTAGAGCAGTACTTGCCTTGAGCAAAAAAAAAGTCTCAGGGGTATTGTCCAGGCCCTGAGTTTAAGCCATATGACCAGCACTAAATAAAATAATGACAAATGGGAAACTTCTTGGTGAGGCAGGGGTTAGGAGTACTAACAAGGGGATGGAAAAGGTAAAAGAAGAGAATGATGGAAGGGTAAATATGACCGAAGTACTGTATATGCATGTATAAAAGAAAGTACAATAATGAGCCAGGACCTGATGGCTCACACCAGTAATCCTAATACTCAGGAGCTGAGATGAGAGATCATGATTTGAAGATAGACTGTATGCTATCCTTTTCTCCAATTAACCAGCAAAAGCCAGAAATGGAGCTATGGCTCAAGTCATAGAGCACCAGCCATGAGAGAAATAGCCAAGCAAAAGTGTGAAGCCCTTAATTCAAGCCACAGTTCCTAAACTGGGAGGAAAAATAAAAAGTAGTAATGAAACCCATTAAAGAAAAGAAAGAGTACCAGAAGAAGTCAGTGTGATTAAGGTACATTATATGCATGTATACAAAGAGCACAATGAAACCCCTCTGTACAATTAACATTGACTAATAAGAAATAAATTAATTTTTAAAGAATGAAATAAATGGTAACTACATGTCCTGTTAAAAACCTAATTCTGTCAAAGTTTATAAACATGCACAGTCCACATTCCCTCCTCTTTTGGGCTAAATCAAAATACAATCTTTGTGTAGGACCCTGGGAATCTACATTTAACCAACCCTCCCAGGTGGGTTTTATCACTATGTAAATTAGGAAGTGTTGCTTTAAGTCTATGACAACAGTCTAATTGCTCACATACCTGAGCTGGGTAGCATTTTGACTAATTTCATGTATGTCTTCATGTATTCCTAATATCAAGACCACATAATACTCACTCCTTCAGTTCTCATAGAACCAATTCTCTCCTCCCCAATCCATTAAGGTTGGATCTTAGTACTTGAATCAGAGCAATCTCCCTTCACAAAGCAGTCTTAAGTTAGATCCTCAAATCTCTAGAGCTTTGAGTTTAAGCATTGACTTGCAGCCCATCACAAAAAACTTTAGCCATCACACACACACACACACACACACACCAAAACAAACAAACAAACAAACAAATAATATTCTCCCTTCGAAGAAAATCAGTCTTCTGCTCTTTGGGCAGTGCACTTGCCCATGTAAAATTCTGTCTTGAAGCTGGGCACCAGTGGTTCATGCCTGTAATATTAGCTATAATATTAGCTACTCAGGTGGCTGAGATCTACAAATCACAGCCCCAAGCCAGCAAGGCAGGAAAGTCTCTAAGATTCTTACCTCCAGTTAACCACCAAAAAGCTGCAAATGGAGCTTGACTCAAGTGATTGAGCACTAGCACTAAGCAAAAAAATAACTCAAGGACAGTGTCCAAGCCATGCCAGGACACTCTCTGTCTCTCTGTCTGTCTCTGTCTGTCTGTCTGTCTGTCTGTCTGTCTGTCTGTCTGTCTCTCTCTCTCTCTCTCTCTCTCTCACACACACACACACACACACACACACAAACACACACACACACACACACAAAATACTTCCTCAATGTGAGGCAGAAGTGGGCTGTTGAAGCTGTGAATAAAAGTACATTGGCTGAGGGTCACAGCCTGCAGACCAAGAAAAAAACAAAACATCCATGTGTTCTGCCTAGTTTTCCTAGCCAGATGCTAGCTGGCAAGAGAATTTCAGCTACTAAGAGAAAGAAAGGTAATGGATGTTTTCAGTTTCCTGTCACTCCCTCTTCCCACATACTTATCTCAATCAGCCTTCTGAGACTTTAGTTTCCAGTTTACTGCAGGCCTATCCTCCTCCTTCCCTTTTACACTTGCTTAGGCTTTGTAACTTCCACTCTTGTAGTTTTCAAATCTTTTATTATTTAACAACACCAAAAGGAACACTTCCAAGTGTGTGGCAGTCATCTCCCCTCCCCTGACAGTTAAAATACGTGATGGTGGTAACTATTTTCTTGTGTGTGTGTGTATGTGCGCACGCGTGCATGCTACTGGGGCCAGCATCATTGGAAGGGAAAAAATAAGGTACCAATGCCTAGTTGGTTTCTTTCTATTTTTGTTTTTGTTTCTCAGAGGAAACTAAAAGAGAGTTGAGGTTAGTAATCTGTCTAATCACTCATTTGGTTAAGAAGGAGCAGGATATGAAGCTATGTCTATCGAAGCTATGTCTATCAAAGCTACGTTGTAATACTCAGTGGGTTTGCTATTTCAAGCCAATTGACTTTTCAGAATTCTTACACCAGGATCACAAATCATGTGGTACTGTCTCTGGAATATAGCATTGTTGCTTATGTAGTCTTCACCTTGTTTGTTCAGGAGATTGCATTCTGCTCCCTAGGCAACCTTCAGCCATCTCCATTCAAGGAAACAGGACTTGCATTTTCACTAACCATTATCTTGGATTCATCAAGACAGGTATTGCTTTTCCTTGTACTATGCATAGAAAACTCACTCACTTGTAACTTTTAAGAGTTAGGTTGGGGGCTGGGAAGGTAGCTCAGTGGTAGAGCGCTTGCCTTGCATGCATGAGGCCCTGGGTTTGATTCCTCAGCACCACATAAGCAAAAAGAAAAAAAGCTGGAAGTGGCACTGTGGCTCAAGTAGTAGAGCGCTTGCCTTGAGCTGAAGAGCTGAGGGACAGCGCCCAGGCCCAGAGTTCAGTCCCCACGACTGGACCCCCCCCCCCCAAAAAAAGAGTTAGGTTGGGAAAGCATTGGTTAGTAGATCTAGTAGATTTAGTAGATCTATCTGTTCTGTATGGTTGCGTATCTATATAATAGTTGGGTAGCACTGTGTTGTAGGTCTTTCCCAACACTTCATATGGAGAAATGAGAAGGGCATATAGGTGTAGGCCCTTGGACTTAGAATTTAGACCATACTTCACCTAAGAAGAACATGTAGTTATTGGAGTTCAATTCTCTCTTCCCTCATGTACCAATTTCTAGGACTGTGCAATCTGATTCTGCCAACTCTCTCCATTGCCAATGAGTTTACCATGATTCACACTCATTCATTCATTCTTTCTTTCCTTCTTTATTCTTGCTTGCCTTCTTTCCTTCCTTTTTTTTTTTGAGCGTGAGTGCCGGCACTGAGGCTCAAACTCAGGACCTAGGTGCTGTTTCCTAGCTCTTTCACTCAAGGCTAGTGCTCTTCAATTTAAGCTACTACTCAAAGCACTCTACCATTTGAACCACTGTTCCTCTTCTGGCTTTTTGGTAATTAATTAAAGAGCCTCATGGACTTTCCTGTCTTGGCTTGTTTTAGACCACAATCCTCAGATCTCAGTCTCCTAAGTAGTGAGGATTACAAGTGTGAGCCACTGGCACCCAGCTACACATGTTTCTTTTCTTTAATTTGTCGGTCATGGGGCCTGAACTCTGGGCCTGGGCACTGTCCCTTAGCTCTTCAGCTCAAGGCTAGCGCTCTACCACTTGAGCCATAGCGCCACTTCTAGCTTTTTCTGCTTATGTGGTAATGAGGAAATGAACCTAGGGCCTCATGCATGCAAGGCAAGCACTCTACCCCTGAGCCGCCTTTCCAGCCCAGCTACACACCTTTCTTAACTCTTGCCTTTTTTTCGGTTTAGTCTCTACCTAGAACTGGTATTTCTTTTTTTTTTTTAATTGGGGGTCTCCCCCATGCTAGGCAAGGGGCTCTACCACTGAGCTATATATCCTTAGTCCACACAATATTTTTAGAATGCAAATTGGATGTTTTCTTTGTTGATTCTTCTGTTTAAAACCCTTCCTCTACTTTCAAAGTTTGTTTATAATTAAATCCAGACTCCTGTGATCTACAAAATACTTTAGGGTGTGGGCCCTGCCCACATGTCCAACCTCATGTAATTCTGTACTGCATAAATATTGCCATTGCAAAAACTATTTGCTATATTTGTTGAATGAACGAGTAAATAACAGTTTCTTAAATTTTTGAATTTGCTGGCATTCACAAAAAACAGAGTGCTAAAAGATAGTATTGATAGTATGTATTAATAGCCATCCAAGTATCTGGACAGCTAATCACATTTATTATCCATCTTTATCCCTGCTATGTTCAAATAAAGAAATCTAAGTTCCTTCCCATCACATCCTCATAGACATCTTGTTACTTTTTGCCCGACTGAAAACTAATAAATCAAAAAAACTACAATGATATTAATCAAACAGTAGGTAAGAACATTATATTTATACTAAGGATTATCCACTCTGATAACCTATACTTAAAATCCAGAAAGAACTAAGGGTTTTTCTATGGATGAGAGCCTTGATTATTGATTCTTACTTCAATCAGGGATTCTTTTTCTGGTTGTTTTTGGTGCCTGTCTTGGGGCTCGAACTCAGGGTCTGGGTGTTATTCTTAAGCTTTTGTGCTCAAGGCTAGCATTCTACCACTTAAGTCACAGTACCATTTCTAGCTCTTTTGTTTTTGCGGGGGATAGTAAGTTGTTTTTTTTAAGTTAAAGATAATCTCACAAACTTTCCTGCCCCAGCTGGCTTTGAGCTGCTGTCTTCAGATCTTAGCCCCCTTGGTATCTAGGATTACAGGCATGAGCTACTGGCACTGACTCAATCAAGGATTCTTTAAAATTCATATACACTGCACTTTCAGAAGAACCTGTAGTAGGACCTAAAAGAAATAGCCAAGTCTGTTACATAAAGAAGAGGTGGATGCTGATGTGAGTCCCTCTGGCTGTCTCATTAGATGCCATAGGGAATAGGTAAGGAATGATTATGGAGGGAACACAGATACCATTGGACAGGTAGGTAACAACTAAAGATTCCTAAATCCAGAGGAGTATTTTTGTTGATTTTTGGTGCTGGTACCAAGGTTTAAACTCGAGACATTGCAATCTCATTTAGGGTTTTTGCGGAATACTGGCACTCTACCAGATAGTAGCTAGGATTACAGGGATGAGCCACCCAGACTGAATCTTTAAACTTCCTTTTCCTGCATGGCAAGCAGGAAACATTTTTCTCTTCTTCTAATTCTCTCTAGTTTAACCTGTTATGTTAAGATAAATCCTTCCAAAAAGATTCTTGAATCCTGAATAAGACTAGAGAACATAGGAGATAAACACAGAAGCTGGGGGGGGGGGGGGGGAGGGAACAGTTAAGAATGTTATTTAAGCTCAGTATTCACAGCTCACACCTATAGTCTTAGCTATTCAGGAGGCTGAAATCTCAGAATTGTGGTTTGAAGTAAGCCAGGTAGGAAAGTCCATGAGATTCTTTATCTCCAATTACACACACACATACACTACACACACACATACACAACACACACAAAATGACAAAAGTAGAGCTGTGGCTCAAGTGGTAGAGTACTAGATTTAAGCAAAAAAGCTCAGAGACAGTACTCAGGCTCTGAGTTCAGGCCCCAAAACTGGCACACACAAAAAGAAAAAGGAAAAAAAGGCTATTAATGGTGTGGCCTTCCTTTTTGAGCCTAGAGTTATATGACAACATGGTAGAATATAAGATATATAAAAAATAACTTCTTGACTTAATGAACTTTATGTTCGCTTGGGGATAATTTTTCTATAGCTAAACAAACTGGAAAAGTATTGAGTCTATTTTTTAGATGAGGAAATAGAGTCTCATAGATAGTTATTGACTAACTCAAATCCTCAAATGATATGAAGTATGGTACTTGGACAAGAAACTATACAATCTAACTATCCATTGGATTTGCTAACAATGCCTAATGAAGGTAATAGCCAGCAGTAAATGAAATGAAAAAGACTAAGATGGAAAGCACCAATACAGGCATGATCTAGGCATGGTAGTGAGTGCCAAACAGTTCATGTATTTCAGGTAGATGCAGGGCACATTTGTTAATGTGCTGGTTCCAGTCTGGACATCCTCATTAGAAGGTACTGCTTTATCCTCACATGTCAAACTTGCTTCCAATGGGAAAATTATCATGATACAAAAATAGACTGCTAGATAAAGCCCTCAATTCTACCCAAGCAAATAGAAGAATCCTGTCTGGCTCTGGAACCTGATGTGACTAGAGAAGAAGAGAAACTAAGAAGGAAAAAGCTAATGGGGAAAAAAATAGAGCCAGATAGGGATTAAAAAAAAGAGTTAGACTAGTGGCCAGTGCCCTCTTTCCAAAGCTTACCATCAAATCTTCATTCCATTTCTGAGGTGGGGGAAAGGGGGCAGTGAGGGGGAAACTAAGGCCGGAGGAAAGAAAGATCACTTTCTTCAGTACTATTTCCTATTGTTGGGGGGTGGGGGGGCACTATAGAAATCTTAGACTGGAAGACCTGGACAGGGTCAGAAAATTTCTTTCCTGTGCTCTGTGGGGAGAGAGAAAGGTTAAGCATCACTGGGTTTTTCTGTTGTTTTTTTTTAAATTTTTTTTGGGGGGGTCCAGTCGTGGGGCCTGAACTCTGGGCCTGGGTGCTGTCCCTCAGCTCTTCAGCTCTGGGCTAGCACTCTACCACTTGAGCCACAGTGCCACTTCCGGCTTTTTTTTTCTGCTTATGTGGTGCTGAGGAATCAAACCCAGGGCCTCAAGCATGCAAGGCAAGCACTCTACCAATGAGCCACCTTCCCAGCCCAGCATCACTGGTTTTTAAACAGACACTCCTTAGGTGCCTATGTGAATACTTAAAAGCAGGAATCTGAATCTATGTTTTAGGACAAAAGAGAGAGATGCAAAATGAAGGCAGTGATGCCAGACTTTTATCCTGCCTTGGGGTGACATGGGGCCTAAGTGATGAGCCAGTACTTTTTACCACTAGCTGTTTCTAAGTACCTGTTATAGGAGTTAATCAGAGCAGTGAAATACTTTTAAGACATGACCCAGAGATATGAGCCACAATCTTCTGAATCTGCTTCTGTTTTTAAGACTAGCCCAAATCTTATTATATCCCATTCACCTTAAAACTCCACTTTCACATATATGATCAGTCAGCACTCTCAAAAGCAAATGAAAAAAATACAAAGCTGTTTCCTAGACAATTTAGGCTGAGAGGGAACACAATGTTTTGAATGCTTACATATTTGTTCATATAGTTTGAAATTATTGTTTAATTCTGTCTTTAAAACATGTTATTAAATCCAGATATGAATGACTCAAGTGTTCAGAATCAGCAAACACATGCAGACAATTTTACATTAATGGGTTTTATTATATCAACTGAGAGTCACAGGATTTCACGTGCCTAATCATCCCAGGAAAAGCATAAGGGACAACAATACTGAAAATAACTTAGAAGGGTAATTTAGACACTGGTTTATTGATATCTTCAGAAATGGCCTATTTGCAAGTTGAAAATGACTTGAAAATAAATCCTACCATTATTTAAAGAGAATTGTTTAAATTGCTAATGTGAGAAAAGGAATTTGTTTTAAAACATCTGAAGTCTAATGTTCATTCTTAAACACAAAATGGAATGCTTATATATGAATGAATATATTCCAAAGTCACAAGAAACTTGAACACAAATTAAGTAGTTTTTGTTTTTTAATTTGAGGAGCTGCAGATGGACCCCAGGGCCTCACACATGCTGAGCATGCACTCTCCCACTGAGCTATATCCCCAGTCTCTAAGTTCTCAAAAACTAAAGCATAGACTGCTCTAATACAATACTCTCTGGTACTGTGGTAGAATGTTCTAAGTCGGTAAGATAAACAGGGAACCAGTGGCTCACACCTAAAATCCTAGCTAGTCAGAACTAAGGATCTCAGTTCAAAGCCAGCTCGGGGAAGGAAAGTACATGAGACTCATTTCTAATTCACTACCAAAAAGCCAGAAGTAGAGTTGAAGCTAGAGCACTAGCCTTGAGCAAAAAAGCTCAGGGACAGTACTCAGATCCTAAATCAAGCCCCAGGATCAGCACCAAAAAAAAGTCATGTCAAAAGTTACAACACAGTTTTGGCACATAGGAAAAAACTGTGTCAATCAATTTTTATAATATTGTAATGCCTCTTTTTCCAAAACCCGTTCCATATTTTTCTGGTTGACTTTCATAACATATAAATCTTTCACCTTTTCCAAAGTCCTATGTTATGTTTAGTGTATCTAGGTATTATGACAAATATTAATAACATAAAACTTAAAACTTGACCAGGTATACAAAGTGGATTAACATTTTCTTTCTATATTCAATATACTGAATTTGAATAGGTACCTTGTGGAATTATGTGCTGGTTCCAACTATTTTAGTTTTGTGTTTTATTCAGTTTGGTTTTTTGTTTTGTTTTTTGTTTGAGGTTTGTGTTTGTGCATGTACAAACACATGCAGTACCAGAACTTGAACTCAGGGCCTGAATGTTGTCCCTGAGCAGGCACCCCACCATTTGAACCACAGATCCACTTATGGCTTTGAGGTGGTTAATTGGATATGAGAGTCTCACAGACTTTCCTGCTCAGGCTGATATCTAATCCTGATCCTCAGCTCTCAGCTTCCTACGTATGGAGGAGTGAGCCACAGGAAACTAGCTGTTTATGATTTTTGAGATAGGATTTTGTAAACTTTTTTTCTGCCTATGGGCTTCCAACTCAATCTACTCTCAACTTTCTGAATAGTCAGATTTACAAGCATGAGCTACTGGAGCCCAGCCTGAAATTCTTTACTATTTTTGATCCACAATTGGTTGAATCCACAGATGTGGAAATTAGATATAGAGAGCTAATTACATTTCAAATCAAAGGTAATAACCCCCAAGTGTTATAATAATAATAAAAATAAAAATAATAAAAAAATGATAAAGGGGTGGTGATACATGAAAGTTTGCAACCAGTATATTTTCATTAATACTCCCTCAGCTAGATTATTTATTCTACTTAAAAGAAAAATATATTTAAATGAGTTCATCACTCATTCATACTGCAAATACATTTTCCCTCCTTTCTAGGATCTGGATACCTAGGAACATCCAGAGAATTCTTAGGAAAGCATCTGTTCACTCTGGCCCTTACTTGTTACCAATCATTAGTTATTATTTCCAATCCAGTTAAGTATTTAGGGACCAAGGCCACTCCGGAGTATTAACCACTATTATTTGGAATTTAATAGTCCACAAGTGATGGGCAGAGCCATAGCATATAGGGCTCCAATCTAGTGTCACAGAGCCAGTGACATGGGGGTGTGATGGACACTGTGCTGAATCCCCACTGTTGAGAATACCCTAAGAGTAAATGGTGTGATGAGATGAGATGATGGCTGGTACCTCCATCAAGCAAGGACTAAGTATGGGAGTAACACCAAGAAATATAACCAAGTGTGTGAGTGGTACAAATAGCTAGTATTACCTGGTATGAATTAAGACTTTTAACTTTTAAGTCATGGAAACTAATGGAGGAAGGTAGCTTAGATAGAGGCCAATGCTGGAATAAGAAAATATTGATGTTAAGCGAAATGAACCCCAAGATAAGGACTCAAATGTTTTTTCTTTCTTGCTATTGTTTCTAGCATATTTATAAGATGATTTCTTTGTTGATTTGTATGTCCCTCACACATGGTATAACCCCTGTTTTCACTGTATTTGATGTTGGTCTAATTTGTGGAGGGGAAGGGAAAAAACAAATTGTTTAAATAGGGATACAGGTGGACCCATTGCAACAATGAGATGTACAAGATGTTATGTCGAAAATGAACTTTACAACTTTGGTGGGGGTGGGGGCGGGACAGAAAGGGATGGGAAGGGAAAACAAAAAAGGAAGCAACAATACTTAATAAGAAATGCACTCATTATCTTGCCCATGTAATTGTAACCCCTCTGTATGGTATTTTCACAATAAAAAAATAAGAACCATAATCCAAGCTAGACATTTTATTTTTAAAAAAAGAAAGAAAATATTAAAATCTCTCTGGATTTTCTTTTACTTTTTTTGTCAGTAGTGGGGCCTGAACTCTGGGCTCTTCAGCACAAGGAAAGCACTCTACCACTTGAGCCACAGTGCCACTTCCAGCTTTTTCTACTTTTGTGGTGCTAAGGAATCAAACCCAGGGCCTCATGCAAGCAAGGCAAGCACTCTACCCCTGAGCTACCTTCCCAGCCCCTTTCTCTGGATTTTCTGCCCATCTATCATCTTGATTTCTCAGCACATTTACTTCCTCCTTCTCTCTTTCTCAAAGATCTAACTATTCTTCCTCCTTTTCCAGGACTCTCTAGAATACCTTGCACATATGGTCTCCTAGATTTAGATGTCACCATTCCAAGTCCAGAAGTGTATTAACTTTCCAAAAGAAACAAAGCTGATGGGTCTAGCCTGGGCTAGATATGCTCCCTCAGTGTACTCAGTCATCCACAGAAGGGAAGGGGTATGACTTCATATGGCTTGATCCATGTGGATGAAAGCCTGGTGAAGTTTCCAGACAAGGTAGATAAACTCAGACCCAAAAGATATCTATCACATTTTCAGAGAATAAGAAACTCATTAAGTCACATAGCACTATGGCAGCAAAGTTACGGACCACCATTGTATATGAGGTCTGTTCTCGACCAAAACACCATTATATAGTGTATGACGGCATATACTTTCTTTATATTCCTGATATAATTATTTACTTTTTGTTGTCAATAGTATGAGTTATAATTATGCCATTACCTTCTGCAGATGGCAAGACATATTCTATGCATTTGAGTTTTTTCCTTGTGCAACTTTTTTGGTTCTTCCTGAAATTCTTCTATTTGCTTGGTCTTCTATGTTTCTATCTTTGATTGATCCTTAAATATCCAACCATTCAAGTGCTACCTGCCTCTCAGCATGTTCATACTCACCTTGCTAACCAACCTCCTTGCAACTAGCCCTGCTAGAGCCCTTCTCTCCAGGCTCAATCAGCAGTTAGGCCTCCTTCTCAGCCACCATCTGGAGCTCCCTTCCACCACCATTAAGATTTACTCATCTGGTACATAAGGTGGATCTCATGTTTCCTGGATCTCATGTCTTAATCTGCCTTGTATTACACCTTATGTAGGCAGGAGGACTTTTGTAGTAGATATCTTAGAATAATTGAGAGTTTAGTCAATTTTTTTTTAAACTAGAATGTGTGGACATGTGTTTCTTCTACTCTCACCTTTAGTTATTTAGCTGGTATAGATTTTTCTCCTTTGATGCTATCCCAAATCTTTTTTTGGGGGGGAGGAGGGGAGGTCCGGTAGTGGGGCCTGAACTCTAGGCCTGGGCACTGTCCCTCAGCTCTTCAGCTCAAGGCTAGCGCTCTACCACTTGAGCCACAGTGCCACTTCCAGCTTTTTTTTTCTTTTTGCTTATGTGGTGCTGAGGAATCGAACCCAGGCCCTCATGCATGCAAGGCAAGCGCTCTACCACTGAACCACCTTCCCAGCCCCATCCCAAATCTTTTTTATTGCTTTTCATCTCATAAATTTTCCATATCTTGATTATTTCTATGGTAGAATTGCAAACATGCTTTCCTGCAAGTGGGAGTGAAAGAGAAGCTATATAACCTAAACTCTTTCAATGGCAGATACCTGAACAGAGCTACAAAAGTAAACATATGAGAGACTAGCTGTTGCCAGAGTCCATCTTCTTGATGAATAATGATGGGCACAGCAGTACCTACACTGGGTAGGACTAGAGGCAGTAGTGTGTGGAATTTGGTTGTTGCTGTCAGGTACATTGCTAGATGTAATAAGTGGAAATGTTTGCACCAGTGGTTTTGGGTACAGATCCTAACAATATGGCATACAAACTGGCATTCTGGAGGAGAAGCTCCTCCAGAAAAGTCCATGAGCAAATCAGATCAACTTATTTCTTCTCTGTACAAACTATTTATAGAGATTGTAGTGTATGCAACTAGGAATAATAAATGAGATCACCAAGTATAGAAATATAGGTTGGAAAGCATTTTTCCTTAGAATTTTTGCAAAGGATTATTCCATGGCCTTGTTTCTGTTGAGAAGTCTTAAGTTAGTCATCTTTCCATTACTGTACCAAAGTGCCTGAGATAATCAACTTCAAAACAAGAAATTATTATTCTGGCTCGTAGTTTCAGAGGCTTTTTTCATGGTTACTTGGCTCCACTGCTTTTGGACCATGGAAAGGCAGCATCCCTCAGGAATGAAAAAGAGTAAGACATCAGGCTTCCACAATCCTCTTCAAAGGAAAGCCCCAACCCCTTAAGGTTTTCCCAGAGTACCAAGCTGAGAACCAAGCCTTTTAACACTAAGCCTGAGACATGACAGATCCAAAGTCTAGGCAAGTCTGATTGCCATTCCTCTTCCTAAGGTTCTACATCGAATAGGACTTATTTTTCCTCTGAAGCTTTGAGAATATTCTTCTTATCTCTAGGACTTCGAAATTTCTTGTGAGAATGGCACGGCATGGGTCTTTCAACATTTATTGAGCTGCCACATCTGACTGGTCAAACTGCACTATGTCACTGTTGGTGGAAGCAGGTCTACCTTAACCCACAGACGTACTTACGTGGCTGTCCAGAACAGCCTAGTGAACACTTTGGGCCTTTACAATCAAAATTACTTCCCTGGAGTTGTCATTGAGTTCTAAAAGATCTTTTTCCTAATCTTTCTTCCCTTCTCAACCAGTGTCTTCTTTGTTCTATTTCAGGAACACAATTGTCAAGTGCTGGACTTCTGAGATTAATCTCTTCCTTTTTTTTTCATTTTCTCTCCTTTTTCTATGCCATGACTCCTTATGTTACTCCAAGAGAGATTTCCTCCACTTTATCTTCCAAATGTCTACTGAATATTTAACTTAGCTATGCTATTTTTGACTTACAGAATTCTGTTTTAAAAGTACCATCCTGTTCTCCAGGATCCAAAATCTTCTCTTACATCTCTGCCAATGTTAAGTACAGATTTATTATTTTTCTTTTTTAGGTTTTCTTCTATTTGTTACCTTCTTTTTGTTGTTGTTACTTTACTCTTTCTTCTCCGCTGCCATCTCTTTTTTTCTTCTTATAAGTTGTCATTTGTTATTTTTTGGTTTTTGTGTTTTTTATTGTGCTGGTATTGAGGTTATGAACTCAGGGCCTGGGTACTTTGCCTAAGCTTTCTTCCTCAAGGCTAGCTCACTATCATTTGAGCCATATCCCTACTTATGGCTTTTTAATGGTTAATTGGAGGTAAAAGTCTCACAGACTTTCCTGCCAGGGCTGGCATCAAACTATAATGCTCAGATCTCAGCTTCCTGAGTAGCTAGGACTATGTAACAGCATCAGCCACACGTGTCTGACTTTTTGGATGTTTTAGACTCTTTCATGACTCATAGCACAGGAAGTGGCAGAGAAGCTGAGCAGGATCTATCTGTAGTGGGGAGCTTCTCAGTGAGTGATGTAACTAACAGGTACTTAAGCAGCTTTTGCTGAAAAGCCATGACTCTTGACTTTGGCCTATTAATTAATGAAATACTAGAAGAAAATATGGCATCTCTGCTTCCCCTTTTGTATCATTCCTGGTCCTAAACCATTTGCAGTCACCTTGGAATTCACAAAGGTGAATTCACATGATAACATCTTTCAAACAGAGGTGGAGAAAACTGTCCTCAAGGAAAGGAATAGCATAACCTCCCCAGAAAAGACCATCAGACTCCAGCCAGGCAATATGGATTAGCCTGTCTTGAGCAGGTTACCTTCTCTAGTCATAGAAGAGATAAATTCTCTAAAACCCCTCCACAAAGAAGGACTGTGACCAACAGTACCAGGGAAGCAGAATGTTTATGCAAACTTCTCACTCCCCTCTCTGTTTCTTCCTCTCTTGGAGCCAAAAGCTCCTGATGGTGTCCTGAAAGATGGCAGAAGGCAGCTGTCAATGACACTGCTCTGGGCACTCTGAGTCTGATTTGCTGAACCATTTACTATCCCATCTTTCTAGTTTCCACACTTTATTTTATTATCCTTCTCTCCATCCTCATTTCTGGGAGACTTGGGAAGGATGAGTGTTAGTTTTGATTGTTTTTTGCTGTCATTCTGGAGGTGGAACATTTTGAGAGACATAGAAAACGTTGAAGATACTATTTTGAATACTTAATAGTCCAGTGATGCATGACTATAATTTTAGCTAATCTAGAAGACACAGGCTGGAGGATCACAAGTTTAAAACAAGCTAAAGAGACTGTGTCTCAAAAAAATAAAAATAAAAAAATAAAACCCAATATTCCGCTGTACTTTGAAAAACTTCTGGAAAGCTAGCTCTGGCTATCTTCTTCCTCCTCACTTAAAGGTAACAATATGGTACCCACCTCAGAGGATTATCTTGAGGACATCTTAAGGACTAGGGAAAGCTGGTGAAGTTTATTTCCTTTGTGAAGAAAATGAAATGTGAAGGGGTTCACAATATGTATCCCCCATATATGTAACTTTTACATCTTGATAGCAACTTGTACAGCTTGATTACTCTGACTTCAAGGAAATGGAAAACCAGACAACATAGGGAACGCTCTTTACCAATCCCTCCAAAGCCTAACAGGAAGTATAAATTTACCCCTTGATAAAGAAAATTTACATTTATAAAGGTGTCTGTACCATGAAAAGAACTGAGATAGCTTTAATCTCTGAAAGACTTTGTTCTGCATGACAAGATCTTTATTCTCCAGAGTTCTTCTTTTTCACCTATTTGTCTGCATTACAGCCCCATACCTCCAAATTTCTGTAGCTCAGGATAACTCAGAGCTGCATCTGTGGCTTACTCCTACAATCTTAGTTACTTAGAGGCTGAGAGCTGAAAACCAGGATTCCAAGACAGCCCAGGGAGAAAAGCCTATGAGATATCTACCTCCAACTAAGCACCCAAACTTGAGAAGTGGAGCTCAGTGTCAGCCTTGAGAGAAAAAGCTAATGCCCTGAATTCAAGACCCAGTACTGGGTCTTGCATGTACAAATGCATACACGTGCACTCGCCCAAACACACACACACACACACACACACACACACACACACACACACACACATACACGAATGACTTAGAGGACTCCATCACCTGGTTACTTCCTTGGATCTTTTACTTTTCGTGGAACATACAAAATCAAAATTGTTTTTTCTGCTATTAAAATAACAAAAGTTATTTTACAATTACAGGCTCACATCTGTAATTGTAGCTACTCAGGATTGAGGTTCAAGGCCAGCCCAGATAGACAAGTTGGAAGAAACTCATCTTCAATTAGCCAATAAAAAGCAGGAAGTAGAGGTGTGACTCAAGCAGTAGAGTGCCCATATTGAACAAAAAAGTTAAGCAAGAGTGTGAAGCCCTGAGTTTAAGTCCCAGATGAACATCTGCCTGTTAGGTTTTTAAAAAGAGGTAGCCTAGTAAGAACTGCACCATGCAAGTGGTATTCAGGTAAGGGGTAGGTTTATTCATCGTTCTGGCTGGCACCAGGCCATCTTGGTCCTCCACATGGTGGGGAAAGGCCTGGGAAAGAGAGCTGGGAGAGCTGGGAAAAAGAGAGCTGGGAAAGAGAGAGAAAAGAGCTAGAAAAGAGAGCGTCTGGGAAAGGTGGGAAAGAGAGAGCTAGGAAAGAGAAGGGAGCTGGGAAAGAGAAGAGAAGGAAAGAGCTGAGAAAGAGCTAGGCCTTATCTAGGGTATGGGCGGAGAAAGGTGTGGCCACATCAAATTCAGATGTGACCTCAGCGGATGCAGATGTGACCTCTTCCAAGTGTCCCAGTTGCCTAGGTAACGCACGTACTGGGTGGAGACTTTGCTGCGAGGAGTGTGGAGTCTGCTAGCCATCCAGGAGCGGACCTTAACACTGCCCACAGGCATGTGCGTGCATGTACACAAACACATACACACACACACACACATCTATAAGGGTAGGAGGACACACTTCTCTCTTCCTCCAACAAGACCAAACAATATATGGCAAACTGTCATGAAAAGTGTCTAGAAAGACTAGCTCCAAATGACAGAGAGCTTGCCTAATATACAACAATGGACATAGCAAAACAATATGTAGAAAAAGGAAAAATATCAGGACTAATATATAGTAGCAATGTTTCTCAAAGTGTAACTGGAGTTCAAGGTCAGAGGCCCAACTCCAGAGGGCAGGTCCAGAACTCACACATCAAATAAAGACGGGAGTAGTGGTAAATTGTACATGGAAGGAATTGGCAAAGGAAGCACCTCAGCCCATCTTCAGGGTTCAGACACCAGGTTTAGATTAAAAAAGGAAGAATTGGGGCAAGGAAAGAGATGATCAGGGATTAAAGGTGGTAGACAGAAGCAGAGGTGTGGTCTCCTTTTTCATTACCTGGGAATTGGTTAGATGTGACCTTGTCAAGATAGTCTTTGTTGCTTGAAGGGATAGCTACTTCTCCAGTCCCAAGATGTTCATCCACTAGTTCTAACCTTCCTAGAAGCCAAGGTGACTGCAAGATTGACTGCAGAAGAGAGACTTAGACGCAAAATGGAAGCACAGAATATCTCTCCCTGTCCTATCCACAACAGTAGTACAACTTACAGAAAAGATCAAACTTGATTTGTTTCCATTTTATCATCTGAAATTGTCCCTTACTCTCTTGCTCCCTTCCTTCTTTCTACCTTCCACCCTTCCCCAGTCCTTTTTACCAAAGAGAAGCTTTTTGCTAGGTTTCAGTTACCTACCACAGAAACTTTGGCCTGGATGTGCCAATATTTGATTTTGTGAGGGCCTTCTGTTCCCAAAATCTCACTCCATCCTCATTCAGCATGGAGCAGCCAGACCAGAGAAGCTTCACCACATCCATGGAAATGCAATGAAGGACAGACAGGTAGGAACCATATCTATACTGTAAATGTAAAGTACAAAAAACTGTCTAGAGCAGCAAACTTAATTTTGTAGAATTAGAAGGTGGGACGCTGAGGTGCTGGTGGTTCACTGCTGTAATCCTAGCTACTCAAGAGACTGAAATCTGAAGGTTGCAATTCGAAACCAGCCAGGGTAAGAAAGTTTGGGATTCTTATCTCAAATAAACTACCAGAAAATTCTAAGAGGAGCCAGTGGCTCAAAGTGGTAGAGTCTTAGCCTTGAGCAAAAAAGCTCATGGGTGGTGCTGAGGCCCTGAGTTCAAGCCCACAAGCCAAAAAAAAAAAAAAGTAAGACAACAAACTGTAGACAATTTTTTTCCTCCCTTTCCAATTGTTCCTCTAATCTCTTACTTATTTCTGCATCCCCTCCAAATCCTTTCTCTTATCTTCTAAGAGCCATCTTTTTCACAAGATATTCTTTTTTTTAAGGGGGGGGGGTTCCAGTCGTGGGGCCTGAACTCTGGGCTTGGGCGCTGTCCCTCAGCAATTCAGCTCAAGGCTAGAACTCTACCACTTGAGCCACAGTGCCACTTCCGGCATTTTTCTTTTTGCTTATGTGGTGTTAAGGAATCGAACCCAGGGCCTCATGCATGCAAGGCAAGCGCTCTACCACTGGAGCCACCTTCCCAGCCCCTTCACCAGATATTCTCTGTAACACCTTTATTTCCTGCTCAATTGACTTGCTGAAGAGTGGTGTGTTTATCTAAAAATAAAATGGTACCTCCCAAATTATAACATCAAATTTGGTGGATACGACATTTTGTTAAAAAGGGAAGTGAGCCAGGCACAGGCAGCTCAAGCCCATAATCATAGCTACTAAGCCTGAGGATCACAGTTCAAAGCCAACTCAGGTCAAGCCTAAGACCTGTAACTCCAATTAACCATAACAAAGCCAGAAAAAGAGCTGTGGCTCAAGTAATAAAACACCAGCCTTAAGTGAAAAAAGCTAAGGGACAGTGCCCAGGCTCTAAATTCAAGCCCTAATAATGTGTACAAAACTTAAAACAACAAAAAGTGTGAGGCAATTTTTATCCAATCCCTGGTAATTATGCTCATAACCCTAGCTACCACATTTCTCGTGTGACACTACATTGCTATATTATAGTAGTTAAGATATTTAGGTTATAATTTTCTTTTTTCCTTTTTTTTTTCCCCAGTCCTGGGGCTTCAATTCAGGGCCTGGGCACTGTCACTGGTTTCTTTTGCTCAAGGCTAACGCTCTACCACTTCAGCCTCAGTGCCACTTCCAGCTTTTTCTGTTTATGTGGTACTAAGGAATCAAGCCCAAGGCTTCATGCTTGCTAGGCAAGTACTCTGTAAGGTCCGTTCCTGGATGGCTAGCAGACTTCATCCTCCTCGCAGCAAAGTCTCCACCCTGCGTTACCTAGGCAACTGGGACACCTGGAAGAGGTTACATCTGCATCCGCTGAGGTCACATCTGAATTTGATGTGGCCACACCTTTCCCCACCCAGACCCTAGATAAGGCCTAGCCCAGGCCCAGAAGCCCTCTCTCTGTTCTCTCTCTGCTCTTTTCTAGTTCTTTCTCAGCTCTTTCCTTCTCTTCTCTTTCCCAGCTCCCTTCTTTCTCTGCTCTCTCTCTGCTCTTTTCTAGCTCTTTCTCAGCTCTTTCCTTCTCTTCTTTCCCAGCTCTCTTCTCTTTCCTAGCTCTGTCTTTCCCACCTTTCCCAGATGCTCTCTTTTCTAGCTCTTTTCTCTCTCTTTCCCAGCTCTACCAGCTCTCTTTCCCAGGCCTTTCCCACTGCGTGGAGGACCAAGATGGCCTGGTGCCAGCCAGAAAGATGAATAAACCTACCCCTTACCTGAATACCATGTGCGTAGTGCTGTTCTTACTCAGCTACCTCCTTTTAAAAACCTAACACACTCCACCACTAAGCCACATTCCCAACCCACAATTTTCTTTATATCAATTACTTGTGATTGATTCTTGGTAAAAAAAAAAAATATGTTCTCCTGACTACACTGGGAGGCTCCCTTATACTCCACAAGGACTTCAGTGGCCAATTCTTGGGATGGCTATTTTCACCTTTGCCTCACCTATCCCATTTGTGATGATTTTTATTAACTTTCAATTCAGAGGACTATTCTTATTGAACAATCTCATTTACCCTTATATGGAGCTCTTGCCAACCAAGTACCCATTAAGGGCTTTTCCCTCCCTTTATTTGAAAGGCAGAATGGAGTCAGGTAATTCTATTTCTTTTAAAGACTGAGTAAATAAATAAAATTTATAAATATTACTAATATTATAATAAATATTAGTTTTTAAAAAGCATCTAATTTTAAGTAAAGTAGATGACATATGGCTATTCTGCAAGAATAGCAAGCTGGACTAGGCAAAAGGAGAAAATCAGAAGAATCAAAGGGATATATAAAGTCAGCAATTTTCTAAGGGAGTAAAATGTGTAAAAGTCTAAAAAGAGGGGAAAAGGAAAAGTTCTTTCTAAAGAAAGCCAAGATTTGCATGAAATATCAGATTTTCAAGATAATTTCCAATATATTAAAAAACAAGAATGGAGAAGAAACAGAAAAATAACAGTCTTCTCAAAACATGCCTATGTATACATTTAATCTGTTACTAATACGTTATTGGGGAGCTGATAAGGAACTCTAAATTATGACAACAGTTAATTCTACTTCTATATTTTTGTCATGCAAACACGCTATTTTTATTTGCTTGTAAGAGTTCAGTGGTATATTTTTCCCCTGTAAAAGTCATTTAACTCTAAAACATTTTAAACAAAGATTTGGAAAAGCTATTCTTCCAGAATCCATTCACATTTCTTTTTGGGATATAGTCTGGATACTATTTTCCACTTAAATGTGGCTATGTGATACATTCCTGCCAATGAGAAGAAGCAAGGGGTACCATCTTGGTATATGAGGTCTTCTTTCTTAGTATCTATGTATCTAGACAAAGTAACAGCCTAATTTAGATCATGCAAATGATGACAGCTCCTAGAGATCAGAGCTGCCCTGCCAACCCCAGCTGCTTTCTTTGGATAGCTCAGTGAGCTAGAAATAAGTTTTTGTTACAACTGCTTACCCTGACTAATACAATTGGCTGTTTATTTCTGTAGTATCAAGTTGCTTTCCAAATCAAAAGTCACCATCTCTTGGGAAAATTGTTACAATGTTGTGGGTTTTTTTTTTTTGGTTGGTGGTGGGGCTTGAACTCTGGGCCTGGACACTGTCCCTGAGCTCTATAGCTCAAGGAAAGCTCTCTACTACTTGAGCCACAGCACCACTCCTGGTTTTCTGGTACTTTTTATTGGAGATAAGAGTCTCACAGACTTTCCTGCCTAGGCTGGCTTTGAACCATGCATGATCCTCAAATCTCAGCCTCCTGAGTAGCTAGGATTACAGATGTGAGTCACTTGCACCTGGCTACAATTTTGATTAGTACCAGATTCCACCAGCAGCTACTATCAATAAAATAAGTAATGGAAAAAATCTGCCAGAGAAGTACTTTATGATAAAAGTTATACAACCTAAAAACCACTCTTGTCTTTTGCTAAGAATGCTGTGCAACTGTTACTGAGGTTTTCTGTTTCAGGCTGGCACTGTTTTATTGAGATATAAGCACTGCTTAGATTTAGAGTGGAAAAAAACGTAGACAATTACTTCTTCTAGACCTAGGGATCAGCTTTGAGCAGGGTGGCAACAGCAGTGAGGTGACAGGTGATTCAGAATTCCTGACTGTATTCTTCAATTCAACTGTGGTGTTTTCTTTTTTCATTCCTATTACATCACCATTAACTCAGATTTCACTACCAGAAACAAAAAATGTGAATATTTCCTGTTTGTCATTAGAATTGAATGCCTTATTTAGGTTCATTTTACAAATTGGCCACACAGGTGTTACATGACACATTGGTATAAACTCTTTTTACAATTACCCACTTTGCACACTGTCTTTTCCCACCTTGATAAGCTAAGACATAAAACCACAATTGTCTGTCCCTAAAACTATTCAAACAGGGAACTTCTAATCCAGTGGAGTATTTGTTTAGATTTAATAATTACTGCAAGCATATATAACTGGGGCCACCTCTTTGTACATCACCTACCTACATGGGCTCCTCACCTGGCAGTTAAAAAACCATCCTAATTCAAATAATAAAAGTGTGTGTGTGTGTGTGTGCTTTCTAATCAACTACTTTAAAATATAAAATGGAGGCTAGGAAGGTGGCATAGTGGTAGAGTGTTTGCCTTGCATACATGAGGCCCTGGGTTGTATTCCTCAGCAACACATAAGCAGAAAAAGCTGGAAGTGGCACTGTGGCTCAAGTGGTAGAGCACTAGCCTTGAGCTGAAGAACTGAGGGACAGCACCCAGGCCCAAAGTTCAGGCCCCATGACTGACCAAAAATCTATATATATGTATAGATAGATAGATATAGGCATATGTATAATGTACATACCCCCTAGAATTAATTCATCCTTCCCTTCCTTAAAATTGCCATTGTCTGTGTTGTATTTATCAACATATTAATGCAGGGTGTCTGCTGAACCTATTGTACTATTCCAATCAATCTGTGAAAAAAAATTTCTCATGCACAGGGCAAGTCAGGATGTAGAAGACTAATTCATTATGTAGATAAATACATATACATTAGAGAAGTATTAAAGAGAGAAAATTTAAGAGAGCTGTCATATTTGTACTGGACATGTCTATGCACAGTACAATAGGAATTCTTAAATAAATACCTGATATTTGAATGAGCTCACAATTATCACAGTTTAGTGGACCAGAAAATTAAACATCAAAATGCATTAACAAAGGACAACAATGGCAATTTCATACTATGAAAGATTACAGCTGTAGACAGGCAGCAAAATACTAACCTGTCAATGATAAATTTAACCCCCATTACTATGTAAATCAATGAACAAATTCAAATATCCCTTAATTTGAAAAATCTAGGATACCACCAAAAGAAGACAGAAAAAAACAAACAAAACAAAAAAAACTTTCTAGCCAACCAACATTAAAGTTTACACACATTAGTCACAGCAGAGCAGCCCAGTTCCACATTAGAGAACAATATTGATTTTAGAGTTAATTCTTTTTTTTTTTTTTTACTGCCAGTCCTGGGGTTTCAACTCAGGGCCTGCGCAATGTCCCTGAGCTATTTTTGCTCAAGGCTGGCACTCTAACAGTTGAGCCACAGCGCCACTTCCAGCTTTTTCTGCTTATGTGGTACTGAATAATCAAACATAGGGTTTCATGCATGCTAGGTAAGCACTCTACCACTAAGCCACATTCCCAGCCCCTAGAGGTAATTCTATGGAGGATGTTTGTTGGTGTCTGTCTTTGAACACAGGACACTATAATGGAAAAGCAGGTCCAGAAGTGACCATGAGAAATAGAATGTGAGGGAAGAGACAGGAAAGCATGTGATTACAAGGGTGAAAAATCCCAGCAAGCTATGATCCTGTAAGGACACACACTGACATTCTGCAGCAGTATACCCCACCTTCAAAGCAATAGACCTATTCCATTACAAGAGGCTTATGGCATTAAAGGAAGATTAAACTATATTCCATTATTTTATGAAGGCAAATAGGCTACTTTCAAAAGCAGTTACTTTGTTTTATTTCAGATTTTACACACAAGTCATCTATTATGTAGAAAATTCAATTGTGAGAAACAAAGCTAGATTAAGTTCTACTATGAGAAATCTGATAACAGTGAATTATCTTTCTGACCTTTATTCAAAGAACAATTGCCAGTGACCCAATTTATAACAGAGGAAATACACTGCCTCCCCTGCCCCCACAGATTTGCTGTGATCTGATTCATAATAACTGCCTTGGTCCCCTTAGCCAATGGCACAACACACTGTCAATATTTCTCAACACAGAGCATGAAAAAATGCTTGAAATCTGTCCAACATGTCGTTCTCAACCAGGCTATACAGAGAAACAGGGAAACCCAGAATTTCTATATACTAGACTAGGGCTGAGAATATATAGCCTCTTCTCTAAAGCAAGCCAGAGCAAGAATCTTGTGAACAAAGCAACACCTCCAAAGTCACTTCAGATTAGTGAGGTTCTATATTTAGATTATATCTCCTGGTTCCATTTTTCAAGATGTTGGAAACACATCAAATATAAATTCACTTCAGAGCTGGAGATGTAACTGGTAGAGTATATGCTTAGCATGCTCAAGATCCTGAGTTTGACTCGGAGCACCTGAATCTTCACTGTCTTATAACTTACTATTTTAGTTCAAAATACTTAGGTGTTTTTTAGTGATTATTCCCAGTACTTTCAGAGTCAAATGGGCTTTTATTTAATTTTATGTGCACCCACTAAATACTTTCTAAAGCTCACATTTCCCTTCAATTTATTCCTTCATTCAACAACTAACTACTGAGCACCTGCTCTGCTAGGTACTTGGTTAGAACTCGAGGATTCAGCAGGAACATAATATGGTCTATGCCTATTGAGTTAAGTACATTTTGAGAATAAAATGAATTAAATGCCATCTGATTAGCAATACCTCTTTCACATAGTTGTAAACACTCTAGGGACATGGTCTGGATTCCATTTCATATAACCAGCAACTGCTAAATGAGGACATACTATATACAAAACCCTGGTACCAAAGTTTGAACTTGGGATCTCTTATTTTCCTCATGTTGTAGCATTACCACTTAAGCCATATCTCTAGGCCAGCTTTTTGCTTGTTACTTTGAAGATAAAATCTGGACTTTTCTGACTGGGGTTGTCTTCAATCAACAGTTCTACATATCTCAGCCTTCTGATTAGCTAAGGTTACAGGTATGAGCCTGTGGTACTAGTTTACTCTTGAATTTGGCCAGATTTCTGTGATGGTAGTATTATAAGGGTGGGTAGTATTATAAGGGATAAAGGTTTATTTAGCTCATTGTTTGGGAATTGGGAATTATAAGAGCACAGTGCCACGTCCTCGATATGAAGAGGGCCTTTCTTCTGCACAGCATGTCTAGAGGCAGGTTTCCTTTTCTTTATCCATTAAAGAATTAAAAGGCAGGAAAAGCCAGGCACTGGTGGCTCACATCTGTAATCCTAGCTAGTCAGGAGGCAGATATCTGGGGTTCGAAGGCAGCCCAGGCAGGAATGTCTGTGAGACTCTTTATCTCATTGAGATAAACAAAAAATGTGGAAGTAGAGCTCTGCCTCAAGTGGTAGAGTGCTACTCTTGAGCATAAAAACTCAGGGACAACATCCAGGACCTGAGTTCAAGCCCCAGTATTGGCATGAAAAGAAGAAAAAAAAACAGGCATAAAAGTGTTTAAGGTAAAGAGAGTAAGTTCCTTTGAAAGCAAAAGAAAAACCATTAAAGAAAGTAGAAGCCGGGCGCTGGTGGCTCACGCCTGTAATCCTAGCTACTCAGGAGGCTGAGATCTGAGGATCGCGGTTCAAAGCCAGCCCGGGCAGGAGAGACCGTGAGACTCCTATCTCCAATAAAAACCAACAGAAAACCGGAAGTGGCGCTGTAGCTCAAGTGGTAGAGCGCTTGCCTTGAGCTGAAGAGCTGAGGGACAGCGCCCAGGCCCAGAGTTCAAGCCCCACGACCGACAAAAAAAAAAAAAAGAAAGTAGAGAAACCTCTATCTGAAAAGGAGTTCGAGTCCAATGCAGTCCTTTCAGAGGGCAGTTTTTATAGTATGAAATTCCTTCCATCTCTTCCTCTATGCTTTGCCATGATTGCTTCATGGCTTGTACGTGCACACCTCAGCTCTTTTAATCATGCTGCGTTACAGGAAGAGAAATGTTTTGAGTAGGAAAACACATTTGAGCAGGAGTCCAAGGCACTATGAGAAGTAGAAATGCCATGATAGGCCATTTATCCAATACATATTATGTCCACCTAACAGTTCTCCTTTTACTTTTAGTGGCAGCAAGCAGCACTAGGGAAAGAGAGCTCCAAAGATAGCTTTCTCTTTAACAAAAAAAAAAAAACACCTCCCAGACAACTCATTAGTTCATTAGTCCATGAATAAGACAATCACCCCTCAAAAGTCCCAACTCCAATGCTATTAACATATGACCTTGGGGATGTTTCCAATACAACATTCTGAAACACATCTAGACTATGACACCATAGGTCTTGTTATTGGAGGCATAAAGGCTTAAAGCCAAGCTGAGTGCAGGTGGCTCAAGCCTGTAATCCTAGCTACTCAGGAGGCTGAGATCTGAGGATGGCGGTTCAAAGCCAGCCCAGGAAGGAAAGTCCATGCAACTCTTATCTCCAATAAAAACCACCAGAAAACCAAAAGGGGTGCTGTGGCTCAAGTGGTAGAGCACTAGCCTTGAGCTGAAGAGCTAAGGGACAGCGCCCAGGCCTAGAGTTCAAGCCCCGTGACTGACAAAAAAAAAAAAAAAAGGTTTAAAGCCTAAATTTTCTACTCTGATGCCTTTCCTCCTTGATGAGTTGAGTAACTGTAGGAAAATATGGTGGATATTTTTGGGGGGAGAGGTTTGTTTTGTTTTGTTGTTGTTTTGGCTTGGTTTTTGGATTTTTTGCGGGTCGTGGGGCCTGAACTCTGGGTCTGGGCGCTGTCCCTCAGCTCTTCAGCTCAAGGCTAGTGCTCTACCACTTGAGCCACAGCGCCACTTCCGGCTTTTTTCTTTTTGCTTATGTGGAGCTGAGGAATCGAACCCAGGGCCTCAGGCATGGAAGGCAAGCGCTCTACCACTGAGCCACCTTTCCGGCCCGTTTTGTTTGTCTGTTTTTGTTTTTTAATGTATGAAACAAGTTGAAGTAAAACAGATTCTCTCAAGGTCCTGTTTTTTGTTGTTGTTTGTTTTTTCGCACAACTATGAAGGAAACAGTATCCGTGTATGGCTACTTACCAAACTGAAGCTGACTAATTCTGATGTCCATGACATTCTGAGGTAATCCCTCTACGTGACCGGGCGCCTGAGAGAAGCTTTGTACCTAACGAAAATTCTGCCATAAAAGCCAGTGAACTCCAAGCTCAACGAGCTAAACTGCAAAGACACACACGCGTCTTTGATACTTCTCAGAGAAAGGAGAACTGTTACATAGGTAAGGATAAAAAGTGACGGACATACTATGGGCACACCATCACGGTGCCTCTTATTCCCATAGTGCCGCTAGCTCTCCCTCAAATGTTTCTTCTTCCCACAATGCTGTGGGTTCCCGCTCAAATGCTTTTTCATCCCATAATGCCCTCGGCATCAGCTCAACCAATGAAAAAGAACAGGGGTGGTCCTACACCGGGCATCACCCAATGAGCGCAAAACTAAGAGGAGGAGCTATGGAAGGAGCCCTGTACTACATAACGTTACCCTCCAAGAGGATTCCAGGGGATTCCTTTTCTTCCTTTTCTTCTTTTTTTTTTTTTTTGTTAAGAGGTTGAAGATTGGTATTCAACCTGGATACCTCATGTTTTCACGCATTCGTTAGTTCTCTACCAACTGAGCCACGCGTCCAGCCCCTTCTTTGGACTCCTTTAGTGGCACACTTCTGTATGGATAGAGAAACCAGCCCAGCTACTGTCATTCTTGGCTTTTTCCTTTCACTTTCAAATGAATTCACTCTGTTTACCTTAAACACTTTCTGGCCTTTATTTATTTTTCCCCTAATCATGGGGCTTTAACTCAGGGCACTGTCCCTGAGCTTCTTTTGGTCAAAGTTAGCAACCACTTGAGCCACAGCTCCACTTCCAGCTTTTTCTGTTTATGTGGTACTGAGGAATTGAACCCAGGGTTTCATGCATGCTAAGCAAGCACTCTCCCACTAAGCCACATTCCCTACTTCCAGCATTTTTGGTGGTTAATTGGAAATAAGAGTGTCATGAACTTTCCTGCTTGGGCTGGCTTCAAACGGTAATCCTCAGATCTCAGCCTCCTGAATAATGAAGATTACAACTCAAGCCATCAGCTTTTGGGTTGCCTTTTAATTCTGTAATGGGCAGAGAAACGAGTCTGTTCCCCTGGATGGCATCACTGCATCTGATTAAATATACTAAAATGGCTCAATTTTGACATACAGTAAACATCTGAGTAGAAAAATGAACAAAAATATTTGAAAAATACTAGATTTTAACAATTAGGTTTCAAATATTAGATTTATTGCCAGTGTTTATATCTCATGACATTTCAGTTCTTGAACTAAACAAATAATTACAATTGTATCATAACTTTCAATCTATGTGCCACTGACTACAAAAAAAAATATCGTTAGAAATTTGCCTGAACTGGTTGGGTTTACTCACAAGTTTTTACACCCCTACCTCAACACATCTTACAGGGAGAAAATTCTAAAGAAACTTCATAGAAGTCACAGTACCAATTTCTCCATCACACAGTTTCCAGAGATTTGGCTGTAAAAGTAACTAAAACTTTAAAAAAAAAAAATGTTTAATGTGTTTGCAACAAGTTAAGAAGCTGGATGCTGGTGATTCTTGCCTGCAATCCTAATTACTCAAGAGGCTGAGATCCGAGGATCATGGTTTAAAGCCAGCCTGGGTAGGAAAGTCTATTGGGACTTTTCAATTAATTAGCAAAATGCTGGAAGTGTGGAATATGGCTTAAGTGGAAGAGGGCCAGCCTTCCATGAAAAATGCTATGAGACAGTGCCCAAGCCCTGAGTTCAAGTCCCAGTAGCAACACAGTATCTCTTTTTCTGAGTGAGCCTGGGAGAGAGGAGGGGCTTACTTAGTGCCTCATGGTTTGAAGCCAGCCAGAGCAGAAAAGTCTGCGAGACTCTTCTCTCTCCAATTAGCCACCAAAAGGGTGAAAGTGGAGCTGTGGCTCAAGTGGTAGAACACTAGCTTAGAGGGAAAAGAGGAAAGAAAAAAGAAAAGAGCTCAGAGACAGCACCTAGGACCTGAATTCAACGCCCCCCCCACTACAGAAAGAAGAAAGAAAGAAAGAAAGAGAGAGAGAGAGAGAGAGAGGGAGGGAGGGAGGGAGAGAGGGAGGAAGAGGCGGGGAGGGAGGATGTAAGGGAGGGAGGGAGAGAAACTAGGATGCAATAGAAAATACTGTAAACGAGTGAATGCATTTCTTCTGCAAACAACACAAAATAGAGCAACAAAAAATAAACCACAAGGGAAAAAAGAGAGATATAAACAAACCTTTTTGGTAAGAATATTAAAGAAATCTTTCTGCTTGGTGACAAACTTAAAAGCAATTATGAAATGGATTAAATACTTCTTCAGAGGTTAAATGAATGCCTTGAGATCCTAATTTGAATATGCAACAAAAACACAAGGAACTTATTTAAGTCAGCAAAGGTTTAGAGTGCTTTTTAGAAAATTAATCCATTGTGTTCACTCTGGTGTAAATGTTCAGCATCTCCAAACTTCATAGCTCTACATATAAAATATTGTCCCCAAAATGAGTGAATGAAGCCATAAAGCAAAACTTCACCTATAAATCCAGAGATTCATAGTTACCATTGATATCTTCAGCTAATTCTTTCCATGTTAACCAGCCTCATCCCTCCAGATGTGGGTAAACAATGAACCCAAGCTCAGGAATATCTAGACAGAACTGGAGAGTGAAAAATCCAAACCAACATTCCATTCTGCAGTACACTTTATACCCAAAACTATGTATACAGGTGTACTTCCCTAACTTGCTAATGCTGCTGTAACAAAATACTAGAGACTAATTTAGTTTTTAAATGTTTCCTTCGTAATTCTGGAGACTAGAAAATCCAAAATCAAGGAACCAGCCAGTAAATGCCTGTGTTTCACAGATGTCTTCATCTAGATATCTGGTACTCCCCCCCACACACACACCTCTTCTCCGCCCCCCCCCCCCTCAACTATCTTCCCACAACCCTTTCATGAAGGTGGGACCTTGCTGCATTGTCACTTAACTCTAACAGAGCACTGGTCTAGAATGCAAGTTCAATTCCTGAGCATTACAAAAAAAAAAGCCAGACAAAAACTAGAATTAACCCTGTCCCCCACAAGTGGGATGAGAACAGTCTTCTGACTTAATTCCTTCCAAAGGCCTCACATGGGAAGATCACCACAGTGGGAATCAAGTGTCAATCTTGAATTTTGAAAGGAGCACTCTTACATCCCAACACACACCTTTTAACTAAATCTGCTAACACATAACAAAGCTAGGGCAATGCTTTGATTATTCTTTAAAATAATAAAATGTAGACGAATGGTGGGACAGAAGTATGATAGATGTGCTCATTGGCCAACAGGTACAGCTATAATTTGAGAGCAATCACAATTAGAAATAATGAGTTTTTCTTGAGTTACTCCACCTTTAAACTACAGTTCATTGAGTTATCCTTTGAAATTAGTCTAATGATTACTCTTCCTATGGGAATTCAGGAAATCTCATAATTTTTAGTTTTTACACATACGATATATTGTGTATATATATTTTTAAAAGTCATTACCATTTAAGAAACCACTCTGAAAAAAAAGGCGTGGTAAAAGTAGAAGTATGCATTTTATTCATTCCATCAGCTGAGAATTGTCCTATTGTATGAACACAGTATTATACAAAAAAAATCACAAAATGTTACAAAATTAAAAAGTACAAACTGCATTACTTAATAAATATGACTAAAAGTAGTTAAAGTGGCAATGAGATAGTCTTTCGGTTGGAAACATTGTTTGACCCAGCAAACCACACAAGCCCACACAAGCTCTGTTTATAGAGCTTTTTACGTAATATAGGATAATCCTATTTTGCCTTTTGGGAGAACTTAAAAAGAACAGATTAAGACAGTGTTCTCCTGCTATACAGTAACCGCCAAAGTTGGTATTAGTTTTCCAATCTCTTAGTTGAATCCACAAAGTTACATCAAGCAGGAGACTTGTCACAAGATCCTATATCACATCTTTCCTAACAAAATGACAAGCATAGTAAATAAAAACAATTTAGAGCACCAGACAATCTATTCTAAATACCACCCAGACAGAATCCTGGGTCTCCCATCAGCAAGTATCACACTCTCCTTCAAGTAAGACCTGGCATTATTATCCTTTACAGAAAAAAAAATTCTTTCCCCAGCCACCCCCCACCATCAGTATTTCTTTCTAAACACTGTCATTCTCTTTAAACATTTCTAGAAAAACAATTCTGCCTGTTTCATCAAAATGGAATGGGTCATTCATCTGGAAACACGAATGCAATACTCTCCACTTGGAATAATTATCTAAAAATTGTGAAATTCAAATTTTAACAAATAACTACTAAATCACAAATTGCTCAAAATAATATTTCATATAAAGCATTTCTCTGAATGTACGCTTAAAAGCTGTCAAACTGGAACACATCAGATGAAAGTTACACCGATTTTTTAAATGTTGTGCAAAAATACATTTTTATAGAAAATAGACTACAAGGAATGAACAGTTTCATACTGTGAGAAATCAGCTTGCAAATTAAGTAGTGTTCACTGTATACAGCAAATTATAAATAGCAGTAGAATCACCCAAAGCTATCATGAAACATCATTTAGGTGCCCAGCAACCTTCAGCTCTGAGAAAACACTTTAAAAAAGAAGGAAGATTAAGGCTTCACCCCTACTGTAAATCTACTAGGAAGTTTAAAGGTGCTATTACCCTGATTAGAGTTCAGGTGATTTCTCCAAACACAACTTAAGTACGCAATTTCCTGAGGACGTAAGGTTTTCAGACATTTCAAGAGCATGCATTTTGTTCGATGTACATTTTGGACAGGGATATGGCCATGGACTTGGCAAGTTCCTCGTCGCGTTTCCTTTGCACTTGAGTCTGTTTGCACCAAGTATCATACTCTGGGTTAGGATAGCAGTGATCAAAAACCGCATCGTAGTGTCCATTACTGAGCCAACTGAGCCAAATACTGGGCCTCAGGGAATCCTCGGGGCCCAGATAGTGAATCATGGTAGACACCGTGGGGCTCTCCAACCTCCCTCCCGTTGTTAAGTGAATATTGACGTTCAGCATCTGCCCCATGGCCAACAACTCGGGGTAGCCGGCCCATGCGCCGTCCTGGGCGGCGGCGATGATGAACTCCCCCACGTCGCCCTCGATCAGGGGGCTGAAGTGGTCGAGGTGGTCGGCAATGTGGTGCACCGTCTGCTCCCTCAGCTCTCGGTGCAGGCTCTGGTCCCCGTATACAGCCTTGCTGACAGCTCGGTACAGGCAGTTGCCGTCGGGGATGATGTGGAACCGGTATTTATTCCTCTCTCTTAGATACTTGTCCTGCTTCTCCACCTCGGCCAGGTACAGGGCGAGCTTCTCATCTCTAGGATCCGATCTGGCCACGACCACGGTCTCGGTGGCGCTGCTCGGGGCGGTCTCGCTGCCCCGCACCGGGGTCACCTCGGTCTCCGGGTCCTGTCGCTGGGCAGGGCCCGCGCTGGAAGGCCGATCGCTGCGATCACCGCCCCGTTCCCAACCCTGGCGGATCCTCTCTGCCCGGTGCTCTTCGACCCACAGTCCGGGGCGGGGTTCCGGGCTCCCCGAGGCCGCCGCAGGGCCTCGGTGCCGGGAGGCGGCCAGGGCCTGGCGGTGCTCGCTCAGTCGGAAGTTTCGATCGGGTCCCTCCCGGGCGGTGTCCGGGACGGCGGGCTCGGGACCCTCGGGCCTCAGCAGCTCCTCCAGGAGCCAGGCGGAGGAGCCCCGCCGCGGCGGCACTGGGGCCCGGGGTCCGGGGGCCAGCAGGAGGCAGCGGCCGCGCGGGGCGGCGCCGGTCGCGGCTCCGGGGGAGGGATCGGGGCCGGGCAGCAGGAGCCGGTCGGTGCCGAGGGCCCGCACGGTGATCTGCGCCGTGGACGTGTAGTGCGGCGGCAGCGGCGGCTTGCAGGACGCGCCCGCCGGGCCGGGGGTGGCGGCCGGACCGGGGGCTGCGGCCCCGGACACCACCTCGAAGCAGGAGGAGAAGGCGGGCATCTTGGCGGCGGGGGCGGCTTCGCGGGGCTCGGCGGCCGCGGCGGGCGGGCACTCACCAGTCTCGGGTTCCGGGGCTCCGCCGGAGGGTCCCGGA
Source organism: Dipodomys spectabilis (assembly GCF_019054845.1). Lineage (NCBI taxonomy): Eukaryota > Metazoa > Chordata > Mammalia > Rodentia > Heteromyidae > Dipodomys > Dipodomys spectabilis. The sequence continues at coordinate 9,997,128 of NW_024870773.1, forward strand.
GGCTGCAGGGAGACTTTGAAGGGCGCGGCGGCGGGGGGCGCAGGGGCGGCGGCCGTGGGACCCGGTGCCCCCGCTGGGTAGTGGGTGCAGACGCTGCTGAAGAGCTGCATGTCCCCGCCCGCCGCGCGGCCCCTTATAGGCGCGGCGAGCCCCGGGGCCCCGACACACCCTCCGGGCCGAGAGGAGGGGGCCGGCCGAGCACGGTGATCCCGAGTCCCCGGAATAGAAATGACCCAAGGGCCGCCGGCCGCCGCGCGTCAGGAGCCGCAAATAGCGCCCGGGTCCCGGCCAAATTCCTGCTGCGCCACAGCGCGCGGCGGGGGCGGGGAGGGAACACGCGCTCGACCCCGGCCGGCGCGATCGGCCCGCAGGCCCGGGGCACCGCGCCCGCTGCGGCGGGTCTGGCCGCGGCGACCGCTGGGGACCGCTGGAGAGAGGCGCTCGCGCTGCTGGAGCGCGTCCCGCCGGCGAGCAGGAGTGGCAGGGCGCGCGGCGGGGCCGGGAGGCGGGGCCGCCGTTGTTTACCTCAGCCCGCGCGGCCGCGTCACGTGGGCCCGTTGGAATGTGCGGCTCGTCTCCGTGCTCCATTCACCAGCGCGAGGCCGCCCCGCCCCCTCCGGCCGAGCCCCGCCCCCTCCGGCCAGAGCCCCGCCCCCAGCCCTCGCTCCGCCCTGTGTGGGGGACGTCATGGGCGTGTTTTTCCCCCTCCCCCACCCCGGGAGATCGAGCAGGCGGGGCTGGGCGGAGGCCTGGCGCGGAGCAGCGGCGGGGCTAAGAAGCATGCGCGGTGCTGGATTGGTGGGCTCGCTGAACCACGTGATTCGTAAAGTCCGCTTCCTGTACCTGAATGACAAGTTTTGGGGCTGGGCTGCTGTGGATCGCTTCCCACAGCTAGGGTGGGAACCGCCCAGCTTGGATAAGCGGGAATGCTTGCAAAACTTGCGTGTATAAGAAAGCTCCTGAGCTTCGATGGGAGATGGCACTCTGCCTTCGCGTGGTCGTGGCCACCGTACCTGCTTGCATTCACCACTCCTCTTTCTTTTTAAATAATTTCTATTGTCATTATAAAGGTGATGTACAGGGGGGCTACAGTTACATAAGTTACATAAAGAATGTGTTCCTTTTGAACAACTTCACCCTTTCCCTGCTGTTTCCCAATTTTTCCTTCCTGTCCCCACCCACAAATTGCATAGTTCATTTTCAACATAGTGTCTGGTTAATACCACTGCTGCATTTGTTTACAACTCCCTCCATTTCTATGCCCACTCCCCCTTACCCTCCCAAGGACAGATAAATGAACAAACAAAAGAAAAAAGAAAAGAAAGCAAAAACTGTTAGGCTCCATCACGATTATGCCAGGGGACCACGCGGAGGAATGCAGGCACAGGAGAAAGATTATTAGGTTTATTAGAGGGGCCGTATATCCCCCTGAAGAGGGAGCAATGTGGCGTCTGCCCCCATCCAGATGGGTAGTTCTGGAGCAAGTGGGGTGGGCAGGTAGGTCTAGGGGGAAGAGAGGGCAGAAACTCTAGGAAGGAGCTCAGGTCTGGGTGGAGCTGAAGAACAGAGGTAGAAATAATGCTAACATTAACAGTAATAAAGTAACAAACCTCTTTTTCCATTTCCTGTTTCACTAAATTTATTTTATATGATGAGACACTCGTTTCCTTTGGGTCCACATTTTTAGGTCATGTCTGCTCCAGAGTCTTGCTGAAGCAGAAGACAACATTCCTGAACCCCTAACTCATGTCACCTGGGTAATGAATGCACCAACGAAAGGAAGGAAACCTTTTGGATAGCTTTTTTTCAATACCAAACATAGTTCAGGCTTCTGAAAATGAGTGCTGCTACTTTGCATCCAAGAGATGCAGGAAAGAAGGAAGAAGAGGGAAGTGGCCTGCATCCTGGGGCTGGGCAGAAAGTGGAAAACTATTGGTCAACATTTGCAGTATTATCACCCTTTGTAAAGGAGACCTAAAATATTCATCCAATTGACCATGCATGGACTTAGACTGACAAGTGATTTTTTTGCTGCCTTTTGAGCTGTGATCAAATGCTAATTTCAAGTTAGGCTGGAGTATAAATTCCATGACTGCCAAGACTGTCTTGTTCTTTATTGTAGTTTTATCTGCTAGCACAGTTCCTGGTAACACAGATAAGTATTCAATGAGTGAATACATGGAAAACAATTTCCTAAGGTTTTTTCCTGGCTTTCTGCTAGCCTGGGACTCTTAATTACAGCGGGAGCTGTATGCCCTGATCACTGAACCCTTGCTACGTAAATTAATTCTGCAGGTAAAGGACTATCTGTCTAACCATCTCTCCAGGGTAACTTGTTACTCCCTGGGCTAACTAAAAACAGGAATGATTTAGGTGCTGACCAGGGTGGGGTGGATTTCCTATTCTCCGCACATAATACACCTCACACTAAAGTGAGAATTTGTGTAACTGGGGTTCTGAATCAACAAAATACTATTCGCAGTTAGATAATCCTAAAATAATATTTACTGAGTATCTATTTACCAGGTAGTATGTGCCTGGCAGGACTAAGTAGAATAACAAGGACTGGGGAGAGAGATAAGGAAAATACAAACATTTCAATCTTAAAGCAAGAATGTGATTTCACAAGTAGAGGAAAGCACAGGAAAACAAAATCACCAGATTTGCAGTGAACAGGCTGTGAAACTGTAGAGCCAAATAAGAAATAAAGATGTGAAGATTTAAAACTTGAACATACATAGGACATTTTTTATTTAGTTTATGCGAAACTTCAGGACTGGTAATGTAGCTCAAGTGGTAAATCACCTGCCTACCAAGCACTAGGCCTGAATTCACTCTAGTGAATTACTTATGAAGGAATTACTTGTGAATTACTAGTGAAGGAAGGGGAGAGGAAAAACAAAAACAGCAACAGAAATGTATATACACCCAAGTGGAATGGATGTCCACTTGACATCTCAATCACAATCATGAAGGTCTTCCTGGAGAAGGTGGTTCTGTTAGTGTACACAGGTAGGTACACTGTGAACCCAGCTGGTCCACACCCTGGGCCAATGATAATGAATGACCTTCTAAGCTCCTCCTGGGTGACCAGTTCCATATTCAGGTCAGGCATTCCACTTAAGGGCTCAGTGACTAACCAATGACCTTCTACTAGCAAGGGAAAGAGGAGGAATGAGTCTTAACACATCCAGGAGGCTACTGTGCAGTCATCATACCATTCCATTTGGAGAGGGGTTACAGGGGAGGGCTTAATCACCTAGTAACACCACCCTATGGAATAAAACCCCAAGCCCCAACTGAAGCTGTAGGGTCATTATCCGATTTCCTACCTTATTCTTGGAGGTCTATTCCACTGTTCTATACATTGTTCTACCTTTTATTGTTTTTGGCTTGTACCAGGGTTTGAACTGGGGTCTCACATTTGCTATATTTACTTGCCACAGCTGGTATTCTCACTTGAACTTTGCCTTTAAATCTGCATTTTGCCAGCTATTTTGGAGATCAAGTCTCACAGACTTTTCTGCCTAGGTTGACTTTGAACTGCAGTCCTGCAAACAGCCTCCTGAGTAGCTAGGATCATAGGCATGAGACAGGAGACAGTGACAACCCATTCCTAAATCACTATTCTTCCACTCTTCCTGGTTCTGTCCTTGTACTGAGGGAGTGTTCTATGAACCAAAAACCAATGAGATCACTGATGACCAGTAATCAATTTTCAGATTAATTAAAGCTGGGCTCATTGAATTTGCAGGTGGCCTTGGATTAAGTCCCAGACACACACACACACACACACACACACACACACACACACACACACACACACACACATAGAGTATTCCTTTATAACTCATTTATATCTGAATATTGCAAGCTGATTCACTGAAGTTTTACTAGGGCATTGGGAATCTGCAGGATGAAACATTTCTAAATGAGTGGCTTTATCTATGCATGGATACTTAAGCAATGATTGAAAAAAAATAATGTCAAGCATAACTTAAAAGATAGAGAATCCAGCCAAGCTTCCTCAAACAGCTTCTGTAATAGAAGAAAAATAAAATCAAGAGCTAGAGATGGGGTGGGGAGAGTAAATTCACATAATCACCTCTGACTGTCCAATTAAAGTTAATATACATGATAAATTGCTACAACTGCTACTGCAGAGAGTGGAAGTTGAATTTGAGTGGTTTGCATATCTATTATCCTCTACTCAACTGCAGGCTACCTAGAGAAGCAGTGCAAAATTTAGCACAAAATAACTTAAAGGTTTTGTGATAAACCACCAGTTAAAAATAGGCCTTGGACTTTGGAAAGCAGTATGGAGGTTCCTCAAAAGACTCCCCTCATGACCCAGCAATCACACTTTTGGTTTCCCTTATTTGCATAACTAGTATATGTCTAGGACAAGCAGAAAAGATCAATAGCTATGTACACATGACCATATAAGATGATGCTAAGTGAAATGAACCCCAAGATAGGAACACAAGTGGTTTTATCTTCCTTGCTTTTGTTTTTAATGTATTTATACTGTACTATGTGATTTTTTTTGTTTCTTTTGTATGTTCTTCCCCCTGTATAACCCCTGTTTTCACTGTATTGGATTCTGGTGCTCTGCATCTTGTATATACATTTTTCTAATTTGGGGAGGGCAAGGGAAATAACAAAATGCTGAAATAAGGATACAGGTTGATCCATTGTAACAATGAGCTGTACAAGACACTATGTTGAAAACGAACTTTACAACTTTGGGTGGGGTGAGGGGAGGGAGGATTCGGCAAGGTTGGGAGGGAAGGGATGGTAGAGGGAAAAGTGAAGAAGAGGTAGCAATGCTCATTAGGAAATATACTCATTACCTTACTCGTGTAACTGCAGTCCCTCTGTACAGTTTCTTTACAATAGAAAATATATAACAAAAAATAGGGGTTGGATGGTAGTTCAGTGGTAGACTTTTCTTCTTGGGCTGGCCTAGTATCTCAGACCTCCCAATCTCAGCCTCCGCTAGAAAGCTGAACTCTAGAGGATCACAGTTTGAGACCAACTGGGTTCAGAAAAGTTCATGAGACTTTCTCAAACCATAGCTTGAATATCTGTCGTCCTAAACTATGTGAGAGGGAGAGATTAGGAGGAATTGAGATTCTAGGCCAGCCCAGTCAGAAGAGTCTTCAAGATAGAATCTCAGTGAAAAGATGCTGGGTGTGTTGGCATGCGTTTTAGTCAAAACTGGGCTACTTAGTAGGTCTAGGCCACCCTGGACTACGTAGGGAGATCCTGTCTCAAGAAAACGCAAAAAGAAAAGGAGGGGTGAAGGGAAGAAAGAAGGAAGATAGGTACGTTAGAGTAAGGCTGGGGTGTCTCTGATAAAGTACTTGCCTAGCAGGCAGTAGACCTGGGATCAGTCTTCAGAGCCATTAAAAAATGATAAAAAGAATGGAAAATTAGAGTCTATAAAATATATCCCTCAAGGGAACGTAAAATGTTGCACCAAAGGTTATCAGATTAGTCTATTTCCTATTACTGTAACAAATATCCTAAGGCTGGATACTTTATAAAGAGATTTATTCGACTCACAGTAGTAGGGAAGAGAGCAGGACATTAGCACCAGAAGCTGCTCACTCAGTTCTGGGGATTTTATGACAGATGAAATCACAATGGCAGTATTGAGGGGGGCATAGGAGAGGAGTAAGTCATCACTAGGCAGAACTGGTAATCAGAATGAGATAAGAATAGCAGTAAAGACCTCTCAGTAGGCTCCTCCTCTTAAAGGTCCCACACCTCTCAACCCCACACTACAATCCAAGCTCCTAGTACATGAAACCTTGGAACACACAAAGACCCAACCAAACCCATAGCAGTCACTATAGTTACTAACTATATCATCCAGCAATCCACTCCTAGGTATATAACCAAGGGCAATAAAACATGTCCACCTTAAAACTTACATATCAGTGTTCGCCTCAGCCCTAAGTAGAAACATTCCAAGTAGTCCTCATCAGCAGATGAACAGATGAACCAAATGTAGTACATACACAAAAGAGAATATTATTCAGTCATAAGAAAAATGAAGTACTCATATATTCTACAGTAGGAATGAATCCTGGAAACCTACTAAGTGAGAGAAAACAGGCTACATATTACATAATACCATTTAAGTGAAATATCCAGAACAGAAAAAAAAAACAAAACCAATGGAGGTAAAGTGCTTATCCACCATGGGAAAGGCCCTAAGCTCCTTTCCCGCATGGTGGGTAGGGGGCATGAAGGGGGGAATAATAAAGGAAATGCTGTTTGTACAGATACAGGAAGGAGGAAGAAATTGCTGTGGCTACCAGTATATAACCGATTTAAAATTTTGAAATTAGATTGTGATGATGAGTGTACAACTCCATGAAAAATGTTGAGGGGGGGACAGGGAGGGGAAGGGGTGCATGTATGTGCCAGTCCTGGGGCTTAAACTCAGGGTCTGAGCACTGTCTCTGAGCTGCTTTTCCTCAAGGCTAGCACTCTACCACATGAGCCACAGTTCCACTTCTGGCTTTTGGGGTAGATAATTGGAGATGAGAGTTTCTCTGACTTTCTTGCCTGGGCTGACCTCAAACCATGATCCTCAGATCTCAGCCTTCTGAGTTGCTAGATTACAGGCATGAACTGCTGGCTCTCGGCAATGCCACTTTTCACCTAGTGAATTCAACTGACTCTTGAGAGAAGTCAGAGCTGTTAGTCACAGGAGGCTTCAATGACAGCAGTGGAATAGAATATTCATTTTCCATGCCCAGCTTTCAATCACTGCAACATTCAGAGTGGGTAAAAAAAGAATTACTAAGCAAAAAGAAAGTCACAAGGCATGGTTTCCCTTATTTGCAATAATTAGTATATGTCTAGGATAATCTTATCAGATAAGCAGAAAAGTTCAAAGGCTTTGTGCATATGACCATATAAGATGATGCTAAGTGAAATGCAGGTCTGCATTTTGGACATTTCTTTGGAGAAGGATTAGGCTAGAAACGGCATTATGGGCTTCATTGCCTACAACTGCTTCAGTTCACTGGTATACCAACAAGTCTACGAACAACAGTGAGGCCTGCCAGTGAAGGGAGAAATACAGAGCTAGATACCTCCAGGAATTTCCCTTCTAGGTATACACAAAATTAATTATTCCTCATGAAAAAAATGTTGCAAGCAGTCAAAATTCAAATTAAAGCCTGAAAAAGAGAAAGGGGCTTTCAGTCTTCTGAAAATATTTTTGTGCCAAATGTCCTTTTTAAAAATGTACTGATTTTGGCTGAAATAAGGATACAGGTTGACCCAATGTAACAATGAGAAGTACAAGACACTATGTTGAAAACGAACTTTTCAGTTTGGGGAGGGAGGGGGCAGGAAGGAGTTGGGAAGGTGGGAGGGAGGGGATGGTAGGTGAAAAACAAAGGAGGAGGTAACAGTGCTCCATAGGAAATGTACTCATTACCTTACTTTATGTAACTGTAACCCCTCTGTACAGTATTTTTATAATAAGTATATGTATATCTATGGAAAAAAGTACTGATTTTGGTGCTTAATTGCAGGACCTAGATATTGCCCTTAGCTTTTTTTCACTTAAAGTTGGTGCTCTACCACTTCTGACAAACCCTACTTTTAGCTTTTTGGTGGCTAACTGGAGAGAAGAATCTCACAGATCTTTCCTGGGCTAGCTTTAAATGATGATCTTAAGATCTCAGCCTCCTGAGTATCTGGAAAAACTAAACTGGTGCCCAGTTTAGATGTTTTAAAATCTTTTCTAAGGAGAAAGTTCAACAAACTATATACCCCAAATCAAAGAGACTTGTTGCCTTCAAACTCTGGGCCTCTTTCCTGCCTCACATTGTCTGACGGAACCTAAAACATAAGAGCAGATAAAATTTACCAACACTATTTATTCTTAAGGGGAAAAAGGAAGTAGAAATGAACTGTTAGACTGCCTTTAAAAAAATAAAGAAACAAACTACCAGAAGAAAAGGATTATCTATCTTGATCAGGTTTGGGAAAGGAAAGGAAGCCAGGCCTATAAGCATAGTTTCAAGCTAGCTTGAAGAGGCAGAACTCTGACGGGAATTCAGAGTGGGTAAAAAAAGAAATACTTAGGGAAAAGAAAATTACAGTGCATGCTTTCTCTTATTTGCAATGGTTAGTATATGTCTAGAATAACCTTATCAGATGAGCAGAAAAGGTCAACTGCTTTGTGCATATGACCATATAAGATAATGCTAAGCAAAATGAACCACAAGATATGGACGTAAGAAGTTTTTCTTTGTCATTGTTGTTTTTAATGTTCTATGTGATTTTTTTTGTTTCTTTTGTATGTTCTTCCCCCCATTGTCACTGTATTTGATTTTGGTACCTGTGTCTTGTATAAACATTTATCTAATTTGGAGAGTGGAAAGAGAATAAAATGCTGAAACAAGGACACAGGATGACCCATTACAAAAATGATATTCACAAGACACTATGTTGGAAATGAACTTTATACCTGGGGGCGGTGATTGGGGAGGTGGGGAGAGGGAAGGTATAGAAGGAGAAAAACAAAGGAGAGGGTAACAATGCTTGATAGGAAATGTACTCATTACCTTATTCATGTAACTGTAACCCTTCTGTACAGCATCTTAACCATAAAAAATTTTTAAATGGTAAAAAAAGAAAGAAAATCACAGCCCAGAAGAAAATATATGTTCACTAAGGAGAATGTGTTTTCAGAATGTGTAAAGAACTTTTATAATTCAACAAGAAGAGAACTCTAAAACATAAGCCAAGAATATTAATAAACATTTCTCCAAAAGAAATACAGGTCTACCTGGTGAGTGCATACAATGATCTTCTATTTGCCTTCAGTGTTATGAAAATAGTGGAGAAAGGAAGAAACAGGATGGACTCAATCTTCTACAGGCAAGGACTGTTCATTGAGCTATAACAGTCAGGGGCACAGTCTTCCCACAGGCTTGAAGACTGTGCAAAGAGGTGTTGGATAGCCGTTGGGTTCTTATGGGGTCTGAACAAGGAGGCAGAGGCTAATGACAAAGTCATTAGGTCTAAAGAAGTGGGGGGGCTTTTCAGTTGGGCCTACAATGGAATGTTTTCAGCCAGGCTTAGGTGGATTGTCCTGCCTGTGTCAAGCAGTCTGTGCATATCTGGTGGCTTGCTTAGGTCTGTATGTACTTGGAATAATGGGGGTGGAGGGTGTCAATCCTTCATATTCCATCTTTGGATACATAAAACAAATTGAACCAAGAGGGAGAGGCAAGTCCTTCATTCAGGAAAAGTGAAAATGCAAATCACAATTAGGGAATGTTATATAGGAATTCAATCAATACAGAGAAGCCACATTTTGAGAGGTTGAATTGGGAGTCTTTATTAGGAAGCCAGTGACTGCAGCAAGACACATGTCCCCGGAAAATTTGAAGCCTCATATACACTGAACACTGTTAGAAAACTGAGGCATGAGGGTGGTAAAGCGAAGAAAGAGCAGAAAAACACTCTCAACAAACCTAATCAACTCCAATGGAGAGCAGAAGTGGGATGCTATGGTGAGCTGAGGAGAACCAGGAGATACGAGGCATGGTGCCAAATGGCCCGTGAGCTCCTTGGGGCCTAAATAAGGTCCTGGCCAGGGGGGCAGGGTCTCAGGGAGCTCAAGAGTCTTGTGAGTTCATGGCAGGTCTAGTAACCTATTGTCCAAGTCCTACCCCTGCCTCTAAGAAACCAGACACACACACTACCTGAGGGAACCACCAAGAAGACAAGACAAGATGGCACCAGTTAAACTCAATTCCCTATCATTCACCACATTGCCAACATGGTGCCAGTTAGACACAGTATCCTTATTTCAGTACAATTTCCTGGCCTCTGAACTATCCATACTCAACTTCACACATGTGGGAAACAGCAAGTAGGTTGGGGGCTACCTACTGCTAGAGGGGAGAAAATTGGAGTAATAGAGAGCAATTGCTAATATAACAGATACTCAAGCTACTTTTGCTGAAAAGCAGGACCTTCTTTGACCCACTAATTAATTCAATATAAGGGGAAAGTGTGGCATCTGCCCCCATTTTTATATTTGCCCTTGTTCTAAACTATTCCCCTTGCAGTCACCTTGGAGTCTAGAAGGAGAGAACTATACAATAACATCTTTCAAAGAGAGGTGAAGAAAATTGCTCCCAAGGAAAGGAACAGCATAACCTCAGGTCAGATCGCCTGGTAGGCAACAATGTTGAGCAGACTGCTCCCCTCCAGTGAAGACAGAGATTACAACTTGTGTGGAACCCCTCACCAAACCTGGATTGAAACACTGACCAACCAGGCCACAACTGTAACCTGATTGTTCATGTTTACCTCTTATTCCCTGCCCTGATTCTTGGTCTATTTGAAACAAAAGCTCATAATGGTATCCTGAAGATGGCTGAGGATGAGCTGAAGTGCTTAAAGCTCCTTTCTGTGCCCTTCACCATTGTTCAGATCTTTATTTAGCTTATGCAGTGAATGGCTAGACATGTGGAAGATCTGAAACTAAAACTGAGCCCTAAAACTCTAGTCTCTGTAATAAGTATGAGATCATTTTTTTGCTGGGGGGAGGGAAGGAGGAAGGGGCTGGGAGGTTAATGAAAATATTCTAAAACTGGTTGTGATAATCTGAATGTACTAATCACTGAAATATCCACTTTAAGTGAGTTATGGTTGAATTATGCCTCACTAAAATTAATATCAAGCCAGGAGCTGGTGGCTCACACCTGTAATCCTACTTACCCAGGAGACTGAGATCTAAGGGTAGTAGTTCAAAGCCAGCAGGAGTAAGAAAGTCCATGAGATGTGTATCTCCAATTAAACGCCAGAAAATTGGAAGTAGTGCTGTGGCTCAAGGTGGTAGAACACTACCCTTGAGCAAAACAGCTCAGAGACAGTGCCCAGGTCCTGAGTTCAAGCCCCATCACAAACAAAAAATAAAATTAAAATTAAAAAAGTAGCAAGCCAAGCACTGTTGGCTCACCCCTGTAATCCTAGCTACTTGGAAGGTTGAGATGTGAGGATCAAAGTTCCAAGCCAGCCTGGGCAAAAGTATCTATGAGACTCTTATCTCCAATTAACCAAAAAGCCGGAAGTGAAAACATGACTCAAGTTGGGAGAGTGGTAACTTTGAGTAAAAAAAAAAACCAATAAAGGCATGAGGCACTAAGTTCAAGTCCCAGTCCCAGCAATACACACACACACACACACACACACACACACACACACACACACACACACACACACACACACACACACACCAGTAACAACTGCTGGCCAATATGTGGGAAAGTAAGAAACCTTATTTATTACAGGTGAGGATGAGAAATAGTACAGTTGCTATGGAAAAGGATTTGGCAGGCCCTGCAAGGGAATAAATACAGCATCACTAGATAAACCAGAAATTCCATGCCCATTAGATATATAAAAGAATTGAAAACATATATGCACACAAAAGCTGTGATGCCTATTCATAGCAGAATCATTCATAATTTTGTGTGTGTCTGTGCTAGTCCCTGAGCTTTCATGTTCAAGGCTAGTGCTTTTCTATCTGAGCTCTACTTTCAAAGATGAGTTTCATGCTCTTGCTAGCTCAGGATGGCTTTGAACTATGATCCTGACATCTCAGTCTCCCAAGTGGATTGGATTACAGATATGGCCACCAATGTCTGGCCATATATATTTTTAAGTGGAAATAACTCAAGCATCCTTTAAGTGATGAATGGATAAAGTCTGAGATCTGGAAACAATGGAATTGCCCATGTTAAATAGGTTGTGTTTCACAGCATGATGAACCTAAAAATATTAGCCTGATGAAAAATGTCAGTCATAAATAACTATATTTGTAGGATCCTGTTTGTGTAAACAGTCAGAATAGGCAAATGTCTAGAGAAAGAAAGTGGATTTGTAGTTGCCCAAGTCTTGAGGGACAACAGACAGGTGGAAAATCATTACTGATGGATACAAGGTTTCTTTGGGGGATGATGGAAATGGTCTAAAAGTTGTGATAGTAGCAAAACTGTCATATATGAGTTATACTTCAGGAAAGCTATTTAATAAGCATGAATTAAGTATATTATCCATGGTAATTGGGCTGATTATGAGGACAGATCTCTGCTCTTTCATCTTCTACCTCTGTTTAATTTTCTGTGTTAGCTTTTGATTCCATGACATAAAATATTTTATTTTTACTTTTCTCCAAAAGTCTTGTGTGTGTGTGTATGTGTGTGTGTACGCGCATGCGTGAGCAGGCGTGCACCAGCCCTGGGGCTTGAACTGAGGCCCTGGGCACAGGCTGTCCCCAAGCAATTTTACACAAAAGTAAATGCTGTACCACTTGAGCCACAACTCCACTTCCAGTTTTTTATTTTATATTTATTTATTTTTTTTTTATTGTGAAAATACTGTACAGAGGGGTTACAATTACATGGGCAAGATAATGAGTACATTTCTTATCAAGCATTGTTGCCTCCTCCTTTGTTTCCCCTTCCTATCCCTTCCCATCTCCCTCCCCCCCCCCACTTCCAGTTTTTTGATGGTTAATTGGAGATAAGATTCTCGTGGACGAAAGTTCCCACTGACTGGCTTTGAACCTGGATCCTTAGATCTCAGCCTCCTGAGTAGCTAGGAGCCACCAGTGCTTGGCAGTTTTTCATTCTTTTACCTCCTAATCAAAATGTCTGACTCCTTTAACTGCCAGATTTCTTTAATATTTATTGCTTATAGGTGAATGAATTAAGGTAAATCTTTCTACTTTTCCCATAAAAAATATCTAATTAGTGTTCACTTTGGTAGCACATATACTAAAATTGGATTGATACTAGAAGATTAGCATGGTTCTGAAACAAGAATGGCATGCATATTTGTGAAGCATTCTATATTTTTACCTTTTGTCTTGTACGTAAGTTTATGTCTTTGAGGAGGGTGAGGGAGATCACAGAAATGGCGAGACAAAGGGTGAACAAATGCAGCAGAGACACTAACTAAACACTATATGACAATGAACTATACAACTTGTAGAGGAGGAAGGTTGGGATGGAAAAAACTGGGGGTAAATAAGGGAGGAGGTGACATTTTTCAAAAGAATTATACTCATTACTTGACTTATGTAACCATAATCCCTCTGTACATCACCTTTACAAAACAAATAAATAATTAAAAAGTGCAACTAATTAAATGTGCATGTCTCTTCTTCCTCTTTTGAGTGTGAGGAAGTAGTGCTCCAAAATTTAGTCTAAATGAAATTATCTCCAAGAGATCCAGAAAAATCTGGAGTAATCTTCCAATGATAAGAAGTTACTCTTTTTGTTTTCTTCTTTTTTTGTGTGCCAGTACTGGGGATTGAATTCACAACCTGGGCGCTGTTCCTTAGCTTTTTTGAACAAGGCTAGTGCTCTGCCACTTGAGCCATATCTTCACTTGCAGCCTTTTGGTGGTTAATTGTGGCTAAGAGTCTCAAAGAAGTCAAGCACTGGTGGCTCACTCCTAGCCATTCAGGAGGCTGAGATCTGAGGATCATGATTTGAAACCAGCCAGGGCAGAAAAGTCCCCATGAGATTCCTGTCTATAATTAACTGCTCAAAAAACATAAGTGGAGTTGTGGCTCAAAGTGGTATAGCTTTTGCCTTGAGCAAAAGAGCTCAGGGACAGCGCCCAGGCCATGAGTTCAAGCCCATGACTGAAAAAAAAAATCTCATGGATTTTCTGCCCCAGTTGGCTTCAAGTAGCAATCCTCAAATCTCAGCCTCCTGAATAGCTAGGACTATGGTATGAGCCACCAGCATATGGCATTAGTCAATCATTCTTTTTGTTGTTGGTGGTGGTGGTCATCATTGTGGGGTTTGAATTCTGGGCCTGAGCACTGTCCCTCAGCTCTTCAGCTTAAGGCTAGCATGCTACCATGTGAGCTATAGTGCCACTTCCGGTTTTCTGGTGGTATATTGGAGATAAGAGTTTCACAGCTTTTCCTGCCCAGGCTGGTTTTGAACTGTGATCCTCAGATCTCAGCCTCCTGAGTAGCTAAGATTACAGGGATGAGCCACCAGCACCCACTTTAGCCAGTTATTCTTATATTATCATTCTCTAAGATTTCCTAACCTAAACTATAGAGAATTTGCTTGTACTGTGCAACTTCTACCATCATTCTGTAGATCTCAACTAAGATAAGAATTTATTGCTCATTAAAAAAGTTCTGGTTAAACATTTTTGGTACTGACTATTTTTTTAAAAATCTGAATGCCATCTCTCCTTTCTCATTTCAGGCACTCACACTCCTCCACAGCTAAGCTTAGAAAACAAAAGAACATGAGGAGATGGGAAGTAAGTATCTCAAAATAGGGATTGGAAAATAGCTTCTCTTTTTCTGTAGGGCTTTGTTGTTGTTGTTTTTCTGTGCTTTTTCCCTTTTTCCTTTTTACACAGAGAGAGTTTCCTCTATCTCTGGCTCTTCAAGTGAGGTCAGAGACTCTAAAATACCACACTGTGTCATTTACTTTGGACGTTTTCACGGAAGGGGATTAACTTTGGAAAGAGTTTGGGCGGCTGCGAATGACTCAGGCATCAGCGATGTGTCAATAAGTCTCCCTAAAACTGTGGTCCCTTCCTAGCAATCTTTGGAATAAAGGACTTCTTTGCAGCTTTGTAAGTGTGTATGTATGTTGATTCATTTAATGGATTCCCATTGAGTTTGATAATCAAGACAAAGGCAGCAGCATGTTCTTTGTATGTCAGTAAGTCCTATTGAGCATTATTTGATATTTGAAAAAAAGTTACTTAGGAAGCAAAGTTTTAATGAGATTAAAATCATTACTAAAACTGAGCACTAGTAGCTCATGCCTGTAATCCTAGTAGCTCCTGCCTGTAATCCTACTTACTCAGGAGGCTGAAATATAAAGATCAAGGTTCAAAGCTATCTGGGGCCAGAAAGTGCAGGAGACTCTTATATCCAATAAACTAATAAATGATGATTGGTGACCTTTATTTTTATTTATTTTGGTCAGCTGTGAGGTTTGAATTCTGGGCTTGGACACTGTCCCTCAGCTCTTCAGCTCAAGACTAGTGCTCTACCACTTGGGCCACGGCGCCACTTCCGGTTTTCTAGTGGTTAATTGGAGATAAGAATCGGACTTTCCTGTCTGGGCTGGCTTTGAACGTCAATCCTCAGATCTCAGCCTCCTGAGTAGCTAGGATTACAGGTATGAGTCACCAGTGCCTGGCATGTCCTTTTTGTTTGTTTGTTTGTTTTTAATCTACAGAGGAGGCCCAACTTTTCTCAAGCCACTACTTAGGAAATTATCTCTCAAGTATCACTTCAGGAAACATCACTTTAACAGAAAGATTGTATAACCCATATAATAATGATAAACATTTCATATATTAAGTCCTTTATATGTTCCAGACATGATTCTAAGACCTTTGTACATATTCACTCAGTTTGGGTGCACAGTCATTTTTAGGACGTAGGTACTAATATTACCGCAATTTTACAGAAGAAGAAACAGGCCCAGAATGCAAGTGTTTACGCAGAGCAGGAATTTGTACCTATGGTAGTCCGGTCCCAGGGAAATTCTCCTTATTGCTAAGATCTTTCTAGAAAGAAAGCAAATCATGCTGAATCTCATGAATTGAGTTTTGGGGCAAAGATGGATCTAATTAGTGTTGATTCTGAAGATGCTTTTTCTGAATGAAATTTCTAGGATAAACAGAAACCTTGCATTATGAAAGGCACTATTAATTGTTTGGATAACTAAGTGGCTGAAGACATGACATTTGTGAGGAATATAAAGAGGGCCCTTAATACATAAAGTTCCTAGCATTTTGATTAATGGATCCATGCTGATGTCAGTGATAGCTGGTTTCTTATCCAAGATCACCTTAAGAAAAATCCTAAAGTTTTAGCATCTAGAAATTTAGCTTGCAACTTAGAAGGATCACTTCACTTCAGGTGGAGAAGCAATACCACTTCATTCAGAGGTGTTGTGCATCTTTAAAACGTACTCTTATGGCCAGGTGCAGTGGCTCATGCCTGTAAGCCTAACTGCTCAGAAAAGAAGTGACCCGGAGGATTGAGGTTCAAGTCCAGCCTCATCAAAAAAAATTAGTGATTTCCCATCTCAATCAATAAGCTACATGTGGTGATACACACCTATAACCCTAGCTACATAGGATGTGGAGGTATGAGAACACAGACTGAGGTCAGTCCTGGATACAACATGAGACCCTGCCTGAAAAATAATGAAGAAAAAACAAAAAGGGGTGGTGGGAGGGAAGAGGAGGTAGTGGTGGTGTGGTAGCTCAAATGGCAAAGGGCCTGAATAGTAAACACATCCTGCATTCAAAATCCCAGGATCCCCCAAAAAGGTTGTGTAGGGTGTTTTTTTCCTCAGACATGAGGAAAAACTAAGAGCTTTCCATATTTAATACAATCAAGCAAGGCCTAGTAAAACCAGAGGCTAAAGATTCTGACTTACTGGGGCAGATGTGACATGCACAGTCTAATGCTGAAATCTGAGACATAATCCCTGGTTCCCACAAGGATTCCAGGATAGTAGTGAGGATTAAGAGTTCTTGTTAAGCATATTTTAAAAAGATTATAGAAAGTCAGAATCCCATCAACTAGTTAAGGACCATTTTCTTTGCTTTTATTGGACAGTATCAATAGTATGATAATCATACTTCCAATTCATTATGAGCTCCCTAAAAAGGCTCAAGTTCATTCATCTTTCTTGGGATAGTGTGCAGGACATGCCTGGCCCAGACAGGAAGTAAACAGTTATTTAGATATACATCAACAGAAGCTCTGATTGGCTGTTGAGGACATCATGAAGATTCCTGAGACTTATTAGATAGACCCGATGGTTAATAGAGTGCTATGAAATTCTAGAACTTTAATAAGCCAAACTTTATCATTTATGCAGAATGGCTCGAATCTTAGTAAGCAATAAAAGCAGTAAGTGGTGGCCAAGTGCTAGGCATTCTTTTTTTTTTTTTTTGGTCATGGGGCCTGAACTGTGGGCCTGGGCGCTGTCCCTCAGCCCTTCAGCTCAAGGCTAGCACTCTACCACTTGAGCCACAGTGCTACTTCCAGCTTTTTCTACTTAGGTGCTGAGGAATTGAACCCAGGGACTCATGCATACAAGGCAAGCACTCTAACACTGAGCTATCTTCCCAGCCCTGGGCATCTTACTTGTGGGTATTCACTACCAAATTTGCTCCTTAGCATCAAAAGTACAGCACTGATATGTGAAATTTTATTCTGTTAAACTTTTAATGGTTTAAAAATATGAACCTTTTTTTTTTAAAGTGATACTGGAGTTTAAACTCAAGGTCTTATGCTTCCTAGGTAAGTGCTGTATCACTTGAACCATGCCCCCATCCCTTTTTACTTGTCTTATTCTTCAAATAAGAACTAGAAATTTCATTCAGAACTTCTTCAATATCTGTATAAATGTTCCCACATTTACATTGATTTATTCAGCAAATATTGAATAGTTAGCATACTGCAAATAAAGACTACATACTTTGAATATAATAGAGAACAGATGGGCAAGATCTCTGGCTTCTAGAAGCTTCCTTTCTAGTAGAAGATAAGAGGAAAAAATAGAAATCAGAAACATTTAGAACATGCTCGGAGAGGTCAATTTTCATCATCCAAAGGTCAGCTGGAGCACAACTATATTTTAACAAGTTGGTTTTGCTCATTACACTCCACTCAGGAGGAAACACACAGCATGTGCATTGTGCAGTGTTAGGAAGAGGAGGTTGAAGAGGAAGAAGCTGTTAGATGATTCGGGGGTGGGCAGGGGGTTCTGCTCTAAGCTGGCTGCTGGCTAAAAGGGAAGGAGAGTCTACCTATGGATGAAAAAGACTATCACTCTGTAAGAGAGAGCAGAGTTTGGTCACACAGTGGCCTTGTTTTTATCTGCATGTGCAACGATGTTGCAGCTGGCTTTATCTAATTTTTTCACGGTGTCAGAGGAAACATGTCCAGGTTTGATATTTCTAAAAGCAGAATAACATGTCCAGCTTCGGGAAGTCAGTTGTTCCTCTTCCCCAAGCCCTGCCCCCCTCCTTGGAGGATACAAATTAAAAAAAAAAAAACAAACAGCAGGAGAGAAATTTAACGTCTTACAACTGATCAGAGATGGCTATAATCTCTCTCAGAATCTGCAGCAAGGCAGCTTAAAAAAGCATGATAGTCAGGGATGCCATTGAGTGCCCCATCATTCCATATAGATTTTGTGTGTGTGTGTATGTGTGCACGCACTCACACTGTGCGGGTTCTGGGACTTGCACTCAGAGCTTGGGCACTATCTTGAGGCTTTTGGCCCAAAGTTAGCATCCAACCACTTGAGCCACACTTCACCTCTGTTTTTTTGCTGGTTAATTGGAGATAAGACTCCCAGACTTTCCTGCCCTGGCTAGCTTTGAAACTCAATCCTCAGATCTCAGTCTTTTGAGTAGTTTAGATTACAGGGATGAGCCATTGGCATCCAGCTAGACTAGATGATTTTTTTTTTTTTGCCAGTCCTGGGGCTTGACCTCAGGGCCTTGGTACTGCCCTTAAGCTTCTTTTGCTCAGAGCTAGTACTCTACCACTTGAGCCCCAGAGCCACTTCTGGCTTTTTCTGTTTATGTGGTACTAAAGAATCGAACCCAGAGCTTCATGCATGTTAGGCAAGCACTCTACCAACTAAGTGACATTGCCAGCCCTAGACTAGATGATTTTTAAGCCCATTTACTCATACAATGAGATAATACTTGTGTGTTGAGTATATATAGCTGATCAAAAGTCATTCTAACCATCATCTATTAATAGCTACTAGGAATATAGACACCAGGGGCACTATATGAACAGACAAATGCCACCCCTGTGTGTCTGGAAGTCTAAGTGATAATGGCTATGATATTGCCAGGTACTGAAATCATAATTTTGGAAAACAGAAACATAATGACTCGTTTGTACAACTACTTGAAGATAATAACATTTTTTAAAATCATGAAATATGTCTTCATTTTGCCATCCCTCACCCTACCTAAATTCACAGCTCTCTCAGTTTCTATTTTTATGAGAAAATCTATATTAGGAAGATGTTTGTGTGCCACGGATGCTGTCTGGGTGTCATGGTAACCACTTGCTCTTCAGCAAGCATTTTGTGTCAAGATTATACATTTAGAAAATGTCTTACATGATGCTTGAATTGATGGGTAGATTTCAGAAATAATTTGAGGTGTGTGTGTGTGTGTGCGCGCGCGCGCGTGCGTGCTAGTACTAGGGCTTAAACTCAAAGTCTGGGCATTGTCCTTTGGCTTTTTCACTCAAAAATAGTGCTCTAACACTAGAGCCATAGTTTTATTTTGGCTTTTTGGTGGTTAACTGGGGCTAAGACTTTCACAAACTTTTCTGGGGCTGGCTTTGTACCTTAATCCTCATGTCTCAACTAGGACTACAGATAGGACTACTACCTACAGGGCTGAGGAATCTTGATCAGAGATTTGCAATAAGAGGAAGAGAGGTAAGGAATAGATTGTTCTAATAAAGGAACACTTCATTTCTTTCAGCAACATGCAGGCTTACTGCAATGCAGGTAACCTTACCTTCAGGCAGACCTGCAGACCAGGCTAGTGTTGACAGGCCCAGGGTCCAAGTCTACCACTTGAGTATAGAGCTGAAGGGAAGAGGACTGTAGTTGAGTCAGAAGTCTTGCTCAAGGGCCCAAGAGCTGTGGTACTCAAATTTCCTATCTGGACAATAGATTTGGTCTAGTGTTTCAGAGGCCCATCCAACATTGTGTTTCCCTTCAAGAGGCCATGTTCTAGAGAGTCCTTCCCTCCTATTTCCTTTTACAAAGAACAGGATAGTGAAGACTTCACATGTAGAATTTAAAAAAAGTCTGGAGCAGTGGCTCATGACTGTAGTCCCAGCTACTCAGGAAGCTGAGATCTGAGAATCACAGTTCAAAGCTTGTCTAAGAAGGGAAGTCGGTAAGACTGCTATCTCCAATTAACTGCAAAAAGCTGGAAGTGTAGGTGTGGCTCAAGTGTAGAATGTCAGCCTTGAGAGAAAAAGCTCAGGGACATTACTCAAGCTCTGAATTTAAAAAAAAAAAAAAAAAAAGGATCCAAACCAACTTTAGTTCTGCCTTGTCACTTACGACATGTCCCTGGAAAGGTTTCTCATTTGTGAAATGGATCTTATTAATAGTAGCCACCTCAGAGGCTGTTGAAAGGAAGGCATGAGTTTAATATTAGCATCTATCTCATATGTCATGTTGATTATATGAGATAATACACATAAAACTTTACTACAGTGCTTAACCCATCCAAAGCAATCAATACCAACACATGCCCATAACGACATTAAAAGGCAATTTTGCTTATATGATACCTTTAAGGCAACATACAACCAGGTGGCTATATCAAATTGAAAACAAATTAACACATAAAACCTCTTGGTGGTAAAATAAGAGAATCTTGAGATACAAAGTATTTGTAAAGTAACAGTACTTGGTGCATAGTTCTGGAATGATCTTGACATAATTTAACCCTTGTTGCCTAAAACTCACTGATTCATACCACTAAACCTGCACTGGTGGGATTATTCAGACCCTTGGTCCAGATTCACGGGTGCCAGTTAGTTTTATGAGATTCTGAAAAAAATACCTGAGGTAACCAACTTTCCGGGAAGAAAAGTTTATCTTGGCTCATGGCTTCAAATGGCACCACAGCCATTTGTACCTGTAAGCAGTGGGAGACATCATGTCCGAGGCATGGGACAGAAGAGCTGCAGCTTCTGGCAGACAGGAAGAAGAGACAAGAAAACAGGAAGGGGCTGGGTCCCAATATCCCCCTCAAAGACATGCCCTCAATGACCTAGCTTTCTTTCACTACCTCCTAATTTTGCCATAGGTTGGCAACTAAGTCTTCAATATATGAGCCTTTTGGGGACATTAATATCTCCTGGAAAAAAAACACCATAGTTCAATCTTTGATATAGCTCAAAATATGTTCATGTGTTCATGGTATAAATTACTTTTTTGTTTAGAATGAATAACAGTTGATTTTATTTTTCCCTTGCATCACTTATTATAACACAATTTAGAAACAACTCAGATTTTCCTTTTTCCATAAATTTGTACTTTATGTTTACTTTTTATTATCTTTAAGTACTTTGTAACAAAGCAGTTTATGAATACAATGAATTTTGCTCAGCATCATCCTTTTCAACATTCTCATCAATCCTCTTTTTTCCCTTAAAAATAAAAGCAAGATTAGGGAATAGAGCAGTGGTAGAGCAGATTCAGAGCATGCAGATAGCCCTGGGTTCAAGTTCCAATAATAATAATAGTAGTAATAAACAAAACTAAGATTAAATACCACATGTTTAAAATTGAGGTAAGGGTAATACACTATAGAAATTGTTATGTGTCACTAAGTCTTTGGCTCAAGGAACTTTCAAAGACGCAATCAATCTATGTATGCAATTAGTCTCAGACTAAGAAACTGAATATTATCAGTGCTGTAGATAAATTCAAATTTGTTCATTTATCCAGACATTTGTCTCAATTAAATTAACAAATTGATTGTTGATAGCAATAATGATAAACTGTTTTTAGATTTGATGTTAGAAATTCTGAGCCTTGCATTTATTTACTGTGCAAGCAATCAATTATTGATCTGTAGCTTTAGCCACATTGTAAATCTTGTGTGAATATACTAAATCTGTATTTGAATATACCATTGTGTGCATTATTTCATAGGGATTCATTCTGAATATACAGTTTCTCAGTTTTTACCATCATAGCAGGTATTTCATTTTATTTTTATGTGGACTAGGGCTTGAACTCAGGACCTAGGAGCTATCCCTTAGCTCTTTCACACAAGACTAGCACTCTACAATTTGAGCCACACCTCCACTTCTTGCTTTTTTGGATGCTATTTGGAGATAAGAGTCCAGGGACTTTCCTGCCCATGCTGCCATCAAACTGTAATCCTCAGATCTCAGCCTCCTGAGTCTCTAGGATTACAAGCATGAGCTCGCTTTATAGCAGGTACTTTAAAGAGAGCTCAATAGGGATAAATAGAAGGACCCTCACGTCACAGATAGCTAAAATTAAACTCACCGATTACTCTGCACATTCTCTGAGGTTTTCTCATAGTGGTAACAGCCAGCCATGCAGGTCATGGAAACAGCTGAGGACTCTGTAACAGCCAGTGACGAAAATGATTCAAGCCCATGGACTATTATTAGAGTAAACATGTGCTAAGTGTGTAAACAGCCTATTAAATAATCCCTGGAATGAGAAAGAGAAAAGGAACAGTGTATATGAGTCAGTGACACTTAAGCCTCTCCAAACTGTACTCATCATAGTCTAAATCTAACGTCCACCCAGGTTCTCATTGAGCTGGGTCTTGGACTCCAGGTGTCAGCTGCCTGGGTAGTATCAAGCTGTGGGTGGCTGTGTATCTCTGAAGTGACTCAATTCAAAGTTCTTATAATGCTTCTTGAGGAAGAACTAGCAACATCTCTGATTGCAAGGAAAATTCCAGAGACTCTGAGAATCTCATGTACCTCTTGTTCTCAGAGACTTTTTCAGATTTTATTTTCACTTCAAATGTGATCATGCTGTTATTATGTTTTTTGTTGTTGTTGTTCTTGTTAAGTGCCAAGCAGTTTGTGGTTTTGTTTAGGTGATAATTAACATCTTGCCAGTGAAGACTGAAGTCTGAATGATAAGCATCTGTCAGCAGTATAAATGGAAGCAGCAACCAGCACAATTCTCCACTGAGAGCGAAATCAAGCATGTAACAAAACAAATCAGCTGTGGTACAAATTGGCTGTGGTACAGTTTGAAACAGGATCAGACTTTGTCCCAGTTCCCTGAACAGAGCTCTTAAATCCCTTGTCTTGTCACTTCCTGAGTGACAAGGGAGACAGGAGAAGCATTAGTTTATTTGTTTTGGTGCCAGAACTGAGGGGCTTGAACTCAGAGTTCTTACACTCTTGCTTCACTTTTTCACTGAAGGCTGGTGCTTTACCATTTGAGCCACACCTCTACTTAGGGCTTTTTGCTGGTTAACTGGAGATGAATTTCTCCGATTTCTCTGCCTGGGCTACTTTGAACTGTGATCACAGCCTCCTGAGAAGCTAGGATTACAGCATGAGCCACCAGCACTCACCATCTTTTGTTACATCGGTAGGGAAATTCTTGAGTGATGTCAGTATCTCCTATAAAACCTTATCTGGTTTATGCCTAAAAAGGTGACTTAGGAGTTGGGTGCTGGTGGCTCATGCCTATAATCCTAGCTACTCAGGAGATTGAGATCTGAGATCACGGTTCAAAGCCATCCCAGGCAGGAAAGTCCATGAGACTCTTATCTCCAATAAACCAGCAGAAAACCGGAAGTGGTGCTGTGGCTTAAATGGTAGAGTGCTTGCCTTGAGCTGAAGAGCTGAGGGACAGCGCCTAGGCCCAGAGTTCAAGACCTCGACAGACACCCCCCTGCCAAAAAAAAAATGGTGACTTAGGGTAGGTCCTCTAGAAAGCCTCAAGATGAGGTCAATCACCAGAAAGACCAAATTCCTAAAGCATTCAAGGGTCAAAAAAAATTCAGTGTCCTTTATCAGCCTCCAGGAAAGAAAGGGACTGACACTAGGGATTAAGCTATAAAAACACCTTGGACTTTGAGTTGAACCCAAGGAGGTGTTCAGGAGGTGATGCTCTCAGAGATCATGGACTCTCCATCCTGGAGTCACCTGCAGAGCTGGCCCTGCCCATTTCTTCATCTGGCTATTCATCACTTTCTTTTGGGATATCCTTTATAATAAGTCAATAAACACACATACTTTGCTGAGCTCTGTGAGCCAGCCTAGCAAATTCTTCAGACTCAAGGAGGTGTGTATGTGTGAGACCCCCACCTTGTATGTGGTCAGAAGTAGAAATGGACCATTCTGGCAATGGTGCGGGATGGGCTTCTGGTGTGGGATGCAGCATTTAACCTGTGAGATTTATCTCCAAGGTAAATAGCATCAGAACTGAATCTCTGGACTACTCAGTTGGTATCTGCTAGAGAACTGCTCAGTACAGAAGAAACTCCCACACTTTATCACAAAACTGTTGCATTGTGTGTGTGAATAGAAAGGGAAAAAAGCTTGTTTTTCTGTTCAGACACACACACACACACACACACACACATACATTTTTGAAAAGCAATAGTCCTAAATGCACCAAATAATTATGAATTTGACTTTCTTTCATTTGGCAGACTTGAACATTCACAATCCCAATAAATAAGAGAAATCATTTCAGAGGGAATGAAATAAAATAGGACTTTGGAGTATAACACTTCAGATAATCAACTTTTTTTTTTCAACTTCTTATGTGACAAATATTTTTGCATGATCTTTTTATTCTTAGGATCTGACAAAATGAATTGCCATTATGATTTAATGAATAGGGATGCCAAGTTAAGGGACAGGCTTTCATTTCCACATTAGGTGGGAGATAAGTTTATTGGACAGCAAAACTTGTCATCTTAAGTGATATGTTCCATGTGACTTTTTGGCATAAAGTGTAAATAGGAAAATTGTTCAGAGTCAAAATTTCCTAACTACTCAGGAGGCTGAGATCTGAGCATCACAGTTCAATGCATGTAGGAAAATCTATGAAAATCTATGAGAAGTGGAGGGGTGGCTCAAATGGTAGAGTGCTAGCCTTGGGCACAAAAGCTCAGGAACAGTGCTCAGGCACTGAGTTCAGGCCTCCAGATCAGCACACACACACACACACACACACACATACACACACACACACAAAGACATACAGGTTGGGGATTTTCACAAGGCACCAGTGGCTTATGCCTATAATCTTGGCTATTCAGTAGACTGAGATTTGAAGAACCCCATTCAAAGCCAGCCTAAAGCCAGCCCAGTCAGAAAAACCCCTAAGACTTAATCAGAGAAAAGTTGCAAGTGGAGGTACTGTATAGCTCAAGTGGCAGAGCACCAACCTTTTTTTGTTGGTCGTGGGGCTTGAACTCTGGGCTTGGGTGCTGTCCCTGCACTCTTCAGCTCAAGGTGAGTGCTCTACCACTTGAGCCACAGCACCACTTCTGGTTTTCTAGTGGTTTACTGGAGATAAGAGTCTCTCGGATTTTCTTGCCTGGGCTGGCTTTGAACTGTGATCCTCAGATCTCAGCCTCCTGAGTAGCTAGGATTACAGGTATGAGCCACCAGCGCTCGGCTGGAGCACCAACCTTGAGCAAAAAAAAAAAAAGAAAAAAAAAGCTAGCACATGAAACCCTGAGTTCAAGCTCTATTACTGTCACACACAAATAATGTATGGATTTTCAAGCCCTTTATGGGCTCAGGCATGATGGAAAATGTGCCTCATGGAATCTTCCATAGAATCATGTAGAAACCAGTGTCCAGAGGAAGTGTAGCAAGGTTGAGGGGTTTGCCCAAGGTCTATCAGGTATAACGGCTTCTCCAGGTAGGTTTTCCTGCAGAAGTACCTCAGAAAAGTAACACTGTAGCTGACTTAGCTTGCTTGTTGTTGCTGTCATAGTCTGGATAATTTATAATGAATAAGAGTTTATTAATTTCACAATTCCAGAAACTAAAGAGTTGTACGTGGTAAGGCCCTTTTCGCTGGCAGAGAACCTCTGCAGAGTCTGAAAGGCCACACAGGGCATAATGTATTAGGACCCAGCAGGTGTGCTGATTTGTATCTCTCTCTCTCTTTCTCTCATTCTCTTTCTTTCTTTCTTTCTTTCTTTCTTTCTTTCTTTCTTTCTTTCTTTTCTTCCTTTCTTTATTTTTTGGTCTTTTTGTTATTTGGAAATTCCCATTATATAGCCCAAACTAGGCCTGAACTGGATCTCAGAAGTAAGGAGTTCTAGGGTGTGAATTTAGGGGTCTCAGAATACTGTGTTTGCTAAGCAGGCCTTCTAGCACTAGAGACATTCCCAGTTCTAACCTTAACTCTCAATCTTCCTCCTCAGCTTCAGCTCCCCAAGTGCTGGGATTATGGGGATACATCACTTTCTTCTTATAAAGCCACAAATGCTTTTTTAGGGGCCACACTCTCATGACCTCAAGTAATCCTAATTGCATCCCCAAAGGTCTCACTTCCAAATATCATTAGCATATGACTTGGGGGGATTAAGTTTGATCTGGAGTTTAGTTGGAACTTTGAGAATGTCTAGCTAGATTTGGGGCCTATGTTGCAAGTAAAACCTCTATGAGAGTTCCGGGAAGATGGCGGAGGAGAAGCTGGAATCTGAACAAGCTCTTGCATAGAAAACAGTTTCAGAGTTCCAGTGAACAGTCCCAAGCCAGAGAATCACACCAAGTGTGCCATCACAGGACAGAGAGTTAGTCAAGAGAGGGGAAGCCAAGCAGACACATCTGAGCAGCTGCCGCTGCGGCGGCAGGGTCGCAGCGGCGACCACCGCCGCGGAGGCATACCTGAGACGCAGTCCGGGACGAAGACGCCAGACGCAGCGGACGAGCGGATTCTATTCAACACCAGCAAGAACCGACAAGGAGCGGACAACTTCATCCTGCACTTTGCAGACCAGAGACGACCCGGGATCCAAGACTCCGCGTGAGTAGAAGCCCCACTTCCTCACTCCTTCTCTGGGAGCAGAGGAGGGAAGGCCACCCCTCCCCCCCCAGCACCGGTGATCTCCATCTTGGATACCGACAAAGCTCGGAGGAGCGGCTAGCTCCAGCTCAGGCCTTGGAATAAAACGAGTCATTTAGCAGGTCACAAGAACTTAACGGTGAAGTGACCTCACAGACTCAGTTCCATCCAGGGAAAAGTCACCCAGCTCAGGCGCCAGCCATTGGAGTGGCTTTCCTCACCGGGTAACCAGAGCCAGAGGCTGCCCCGCCCTCTAGCAGCCACCACAATCAATTGAAAAACAGAAACCCTGAGAATGGCTCCAGGCTGGGTGCTGTGAGTTTTTTTTTCACAAAATAGCCCCAGGGAAAAGCTACTGTTCGTTGAAAGGCCTCAACTCTACCCAGAACCTAGCCTCATCACTGCATCCCCCTCTTTTGTGATTCTCAAAGCAGATCACCCTCCCAGTAAACTAACCTGGGAGGGGGATCTCAAAATCTTGGGTAAAGCAGAGCATTTTTCTGCCTGTTCCAACAAACTGACTTAAGAAACCAATCAAGCCACAGGACCTCAAGCTGACCAGAGACTCCAACCAGACTCTGATTACAGACAAAAGGGAGATACAGGACTCTTCCCACCCCTCCCAAAGAAAAAAAAAAAAAAAAATCAAAGAACTTTTTTTTTCTTCTTCTTCTTTTTTTTCTTTTTCTTGTTTTGTTTTTTTTCATTTTTTTGTTACCTTATATATATATAAAAATTTTTTTTGCTTTTCTAAAACTTTTATTAATCTTTAATTTTTGCCTCTTCTGAAAAAATAATTGTTTTCCATTAACTTTTTTTTTTTCTCCTCTTATAATTTTTATTTTAGGAATACGTGAATGTGTGTTTTCTTTTCTTTTCTTGTCTTCTTTCTCTTTTTCTTTCATTCTTAATTATCTTTTTGTTTTTTTTTCTAGCTCTACTGAACTTCTGATCTTTTCTTCTCACTTTCCTATCCTTTCCATCTTTTCCTCTTTGTTCATCTTTATGTGACTTAACTCTTGTCCTGCACATCCTCAGATAAACCCGTAGTTAACCAGTAGACCCTATCCCCCATTGTGTACACACTTAATCCACAAACTTATTACTCAATTCAAAACCTCTGAGACTTAAATTCATTAATAGCAGTACTACCTCTTTATACCTATATAATATTTTAAGCATTTTTTTTTAAGTTTTTCTCATCTCCTCTATGTCCCTCCCTTTCTCTCAACATATTCATATTCCTCTATAAATAGATGGTCTTTTAATCTCTAAAATAACATTAATTTTTACGTTTCTATTTTATTTTCTGGTCTCTTTTCATTCCCCTTTCCCTTTCTTCTTTTTCTCTCTCTCTCTACTTACATCCTACCCAACCTATTTCCTGCATTGTGATTAGGACATAGTTAACTCTCCCTGTGCCTCCCCACACCAATCTATTCCTATTTTTTACCCACATCTCTCCCTAACCCTAATAATTTCTGGTTTTCCAAATTCTTCTCTGCGGTTCGAAGTCCTTTAACATAAAGTTGTTCGATGTCGAATAGATGTATCTGTTGAACTAGATTGTATCTGTAGACTATTGACTGTACAAATGCAAACTTTCGTTGATGGTTGCCTTAAGATAGTGTTCTAGCACAAAACTGGTGCTATCTTCATCTCAAATGGGCAGAGTAAGCCGGAAAAACACAAGAAAAATGGCAAATTCGGGTATCTCAATTCCCAATCCTGATAATCAGGGGTTAGAACAGATAATGAATAATCCAGAGGAGAGTTCCCAAACAGCTCTACAAACACTGCTGGCAAACATGATAAATGAAAAGTTTGACAACGTACAAAGAACTCTGTATGAGCGTGATAGGGAGAGAGAGGAGGCATCCCAGAAGTTTATACAGGAATATCATAAGCGTGAGGATGCTACTCAAAAACTGATACAGGATTTGCGTGAACAACTTGAGAATACTCAAAGAGAAAGAGAGGAATGGCGTGAGCAGGCTGAGAACACTCAAAGAGATCTGCAGGAATCCCACGAACGGGAGGAAGCTAATCAAAGAGTAATACAGGAATTGAGAGACCAGGTAGAGAACACACAAAAATCACTAAAGGCATTCATGGAATCCATTAACAAAGAGCTGAAGGAAGTCAGGGAGACCACAAAGGGAATGCTGAATGGAACCCAACAGAAGGAATGGGAGCCCAAAGAAACCAAAACCAATCAACTAAGTGATTTGAGGACAAACACTGAACACCAAATTAAGGAAGTAAAGAAATTCATACAAGACCTAAAACAGAGCTTCAACAAAGAACTTGAAGCCATCAAAGCTGACCAACTAGAAGGAAAAGAGATAAAAAACAAAGTAGAGAGTCTTGACAGCAGGTTAGACCATGCAGAAGATCGAATCTCAGGGATTGAAGACAGCCTAGATATTATAGAGAAAGAACATACAACCATCCAAGACAAGTCCAAGAAATATGATAGATCTATCCAACACCTGGAAGACACCATCAGAAGGCCTAATCTAAGGATAATGGGTGTAGAGGAGCACCTAGAAACAGAAGTTAATGGTCTAGGAAATCTGTTTAACAGGATCCTAGCAGAGAACTTCCCAAACATGCAAAAAGATAGGCCTGTCCAGATACAAGAAGCCTTTAGAACCCCAAATAGACCAGACCAGAATAGGACATCCCACCGTCACATTATAATCCACACAGGATCAACTCAGAACAAGGAAAAGATCCTTAAAGCTGTCAGAGAGAAAAGGGTAATCACTTATAAAGGGAAACCAATTAGAATCACCTCAGATTTCTCAGCAGAGACAATCAAAGCAAGAAGAGCCTGGAATGATGTATGCCATGCCCTAAAAACAAACAACTATCAACCAAGAATACTGTACCCAGCTAAACTCTCCTTCATAACTGAAGGCCAAATAAAAACCTTCCATAGCAAAGAAAAATTGAAACAATACATCTCCACCAAACCAGCCCTACAAAAGATTCTTAAAGATGTCCTACACATAGAAAACCAACAAGACCGCAATAAAGGCCAAGAAACTGCACCCAAACTGAGAATCCAAGAACCATAGGAAGAACTCAGTTCTTGCAGCCCCCAAGAAAGTAGATAACATGGCAGGAACTCCCAAATACCTCTCAGTCCTATCTCTTAATGTTAATGGACTGAACTCTCCAATTAAGCGACATAGACTGTCTAGTTGGATTAAAAAACAAGACCCTTCTATCTGCTGCCTGCAGGAGTCACATCTTGCCCGTAAAAACAAACACATTTTCAATGTTAAAGGCTGGAACAAAATCTACCAAGCAAACGGCCCCCATAAACAGGTGGGAGTTGCAATCCTAATATCAGATAAAATAGACTTCAAATTAAAATTCGTGAGAAGAGATAAAGAAGGTCGCTACATACTAATTAAAGGATCTCTCCTTCAGGAGGATATTACAATTCTAAATATCTATTCGCCAAACAATGGAGCACCCAAATTTATCAAAGAAACACTACTTTCCCTCAAATCCCATATAGATCCAAAGACATTAATTGTTGGGGATTTTAACACACCACTCTCCCCACTAGATAGATCAACTCGGCAAAAACTCAACAGAGAAACCGCAGATCTAAACAGCTGCATAGATCAACTAGACTTAACAGACATTTACCGAACATTTCACCCAGCAGCATCAGAATACACATTTTTCTCAGCAGCACATGGAACGTTTTCTAAAATAGACCACATTTTAGGCCACAAAGCAAACTTGTCTAAATTCAGAAACATTGAAGTTATACCTTGCATTCTCTCTGACCACAAGGGGATAAAGTTAGAACTCAACACCAAAAGCCACCAAAGAAAGTCCGGTATCACATGGAGGCTGAACAACACACTGCTGAATCATGAGTGGGTCATGGAAGAGATTAGAAAGGAAATTCAAATGTTCATGCTATTCAACAAAAATGAACACACAAAATACCAGCTCCTCTGGGACACAGCAAAGGCAGTACTCAGAGGCAAGTTTATAGCTCTGAGCTCCTACGTCAACAAATTGGAGAGATCTGAAAGTAACAATTTAATGACACATCTAAACCTCCTTGAAAAAGAGCAGCAACATAAACCCCAATCCAGTAGACGGAAAGAAATAATCAAAATTAAATCAGAATTAAATGAATTAGAATCCAAAAAAACTATAGAAAGAATCAACAAAACAAAGAGTTGGTTCTTCGAAAAACTTAACAAAATTGACAGACCCTTAGCAAATCTTATCAGAAAAAGAAGAGAACACACCCAAATTAATAAACTCAGAGATGAGAATGGAAACATCACCACGGAAACAACCAAGATTCAGAACATTATAAGGGAATACTTCTCAAAACTTTATGCTAATAAGTTCGAAAACTTGACAGAAATGGACCTCTTCCTAGCAAATATTGACATGCCAAAACTAAACCAAGATGAGGCAAACTATCTTAACAGGCCCATATCAAGCATTGAAATAGAAACAGCAATAAGAGACCTCCCAGCTAAGAAAAGTCCAGGACCAGATGGTTTCACAGCGGAATTTTACAAGGCCTTCAAAGCAGAGCTCACACCAATTCTCCTCCAACTCTTCAATGAAATTGAAAGAGAAAGCTCACTACCGAACACATTCTATGAAGCCATCATAACCCTCATCCCAAAACCAGGCAGGGACTCATCAAAGAAAGAGAACTATAGACCCATTTCTTTGATGAACATTGATGCAAAACTTCTCAACAAAATTTTGGCCAACCGACTTCAACAATTCATCCAAAAAATCATACACCACGATCAAACAGGATTCATTTCAGGGATGCAAAGCTGGTTCAATATACGCAAATCAATTAATATTATTCATCACATCAACAGGAGCAAGAATAAGAACCACATGGTTATCTCAATAGACGCAGAAAAAGCATTCGACAAGATCCAACACCCCTTTATGATGAAGGTTTTGGAAAAATTAGGAATCCATGGAACATTCCTCAATACAATAAAGTCTGTATATGACAAACCTACAGCCAGCATTATACTCAATGGTGAAAAACTAAAGCCATTTCCCCTTAACTCAGGAACAAGACAAGGATGCCCACTCTCTCCACTCCTCTTCAATCTAGTATTAGAATGCCTAGCTACAGCAATAAGACAAGATGCAGACATAAAGGGGATCCAAATAGGGAAAGAAGAAATAAAACTCTCCCTCTTTGCAGATGACATGATCTTGTATTTAAAGAATCCCATAGACTCCACTCCCAAATTACTCAAGCTGATTCAAAACTTTGGCAAAGTAGCAGGTTATAAAATTAACCCCCAAAAATCAATGGCTTTTCTGTATGCCAACAATGAGAAAAGTGTGGCTGAAATTAGGAAAGCAACTCCATTTGTAATAGCCCCACAAAAAATAAAATACCTCGGAATTACCTTAACTAAAGAAGTGAAGGACCTCTATGATGAAAACTTTAAAATCTTGAAAAAGGAAATCAACACAGAACTTAAAAAATGGCAAAACCTCCCATGCTCCTGGATTGGAAAGATTAACATCGTGAAAATGGCAATACTTCCCAAGGCTATCTACAAATTCAACGCAATACCTATCAAAATTCCACCCTCATTCTTCAAGGAAATAGAAGAGGCAATCCAAAAATTCATATGGAACAATAAAAGACCCCGAATAGCAAAAACGCTCCTCAACGGAAAGAACACTGCTGGAGGAATATCAATACCAAATTTCAAACTCTACTATAAAGCCATAGTAATCAAAACAGCTTGGTATTGGCATAAGAACAGACCTCAGGACCAATGGAATAGAATTGAAAACCCAGAAATGAACCTACAGACCTATAGCCATCTAATCTTCGATAAGGGAGCTAAAACAATAGAATGGAAGACAGACAGCCTCTTCAGTAAATGGTGCTGGCAAAACTGGTTAACTACATGTAGAAAACTAAAGCTAGATCCTTATATATCACCCTGCACCAGAATCAACTCCAAATGGATCAAAGACCTTGAACTCAAAGCAGACACTCTGAAAACATTACAGGATGGAATAGGAGAAACCCTGGGTCTCCTTGGCTCAGGCCGAAATTTTCTGAATAGAGACCCGGAAACACAACAAATCAAAGAAAGGCTGGACAAATGGGATTGTATAAGGTTGCAGAGCTTCTGCAGGGCAAATGACATAGCTAGCAAGATCAATAGAAAGCCCACGGACTGGGAGAAGATCTTTACTAGCCATACAACGGACAAGGGTCTCATATCTAAAATATACTTGGAACTCAAAAAATTAAACCACCCAACAACAAATCCTCAAAGAAACAACTGCCCAATAAGTAAGTGGGCAAAAGACTTAAAGAGAAGCTTCTCTGAAGAAGAAAGAAGGATGGCCAATAGACACATGAAGAAATGTTCAACATCCCTAGCCATAAAAGAAATGCAAATCAAAACAACATTGAGATATCACCTCACTCCAGTTAGAACAGCAAAAATCAAGAACTCTAACAACAACAGATGCTGGAGGGGATGTGGACAGAAAGGAACCTTACTTCATTGTTGGTGGGAATGTAAACTTGTTCAACCACTTTGGAAAGCAGTATGGAGGTTCCTCAAAAGAATCCACATAGAGCTCCCCAATGACCCAGCAATCCCACTTTTGGGCATTTACCCTAATGTTTACAAAAAAGATCACACTAAAGCTACCAGCACAACTATGTTTATTGCAGCATTATTTACCATAGCTAAGACATGGAACCAACCCAGATGCCCCTCAGTAGATGAATGGATCAAGATGATGTGGTATATATACACAATGGAATTCTATGCCTCCATCAGAAAGAATGACATTTCCCCATTTGTTAGGAAATGGAAAGGCTTGGAAAAAATTATATTAAGTGAAGTAAGCCAGGCCCAAAGAAACATAGGTCCCATGGTTTCCCTTATTTGCAATATCTAGTATAGGTATGAGTCAAGAGGAAAAAGTCAGATAATGTGATGTTAGGAAAACGAAACCTCAAATATGTATTTTAATGTTTTTGTTTCTTTCATGCGTGTGTTTCTAACGCATTTATAAGATTATTTCTTTGTTGCTTTGTATGTCCCTCCCCCACAGTGTAACCCCCGCTTTCACTATATTTGATGTCAGTATAACATGTGGAGGAGATGGGGACAAACAAGTCGTTTAAGGATTCAGGTGGACCTGTTGCAACAATGAGAAGTACAAAATGTCATGTCAAAACCAGCTTTACAATGTCGGTGGGGGGGGGTATGATTGGGTGGGAGGGAGGGGGGAGGCTGGGAAGGGAGGTGAAGGGTAAACAAAGGAGGAGGCTGCAATGCTTGGTAAGAAATGTATGCATTATCCTGCCCATGTAATTGTAACCCCTCTGTACAGTATGTTCTCAAATAAAATAAAATAAAATTTAAAAAAAAAAAAACAAAAACAAACCTCTATGAATCCTGGATCTATTCAGTCAAATGACTGCCCATTATTTGTGGGCTCAGGGCCAGACTACACATGAGGTCCACATACCATATAACTAAATATTTAAATAGAAACCAAGTGAACATATTGCTACAGAGATGATATTGGATCTTTCTACCTGGACCATCCTATCTTTACGAAGACTGGAGAGCAAGGTTTCAATTTCTAATTGTCTATCTCCAAGCCACAAGTCACTGTGCAGGGCCAGCTTGGCCTCTTCTAATAAGCTGTGTCCAGACTATCATAGCTCTGAATTGTGCCTTCCCCAGCAGAGCCCTGCTCTGGAGAAGAAAGGCCTAAAGATGCAACAGCAGGCTCTAAAAATCAACTGGAAGCCATTGGAAAGTCTGGGGACCAAGGGAAATGTGGGTATTGGGTGAGCTCACTTCTAGGCCCAATCTTCTCACCCAGAGGTTATTGTTGGAGGAAGATCAGAAGATCAGAAAAGATCCTTGGATATAGGATCCCTCCAGCCTGGGCTTGGGGGCAGGAAGGGCTATGTAGGATCGTAAAGCCAAATTCTAAGAAATGTCCTTCAAATAGCCAAGACTAGCTTTTAAATTGAATCCCAATATTTTTACTTTGACAGGGGCTTAACATATAAAACATCTTATTTTAGAGCTGGACATAGTGATTCATACTTGTAATACCAGTACTCCGGAGATTTAGCATTGAGGATCTGGAGTTTAAGGCCAGCCAGGTCTACATAGGAAAACAGATTCTGTCTTTAAATCTATCTGTCAACATATATTAGCATTTAAATCTCAGCAATTCTGATTTTGTTTTTGTTTTGGGCCAGTCCTGGGGCTTGAATTCATGGTCTGGACACACTGTCCCTTAGCTTTTTGCTTAAGACTAGTATTTATCCACTTGAGCTACAACCACATTTTTGGCTTTTTGGTGATTAATTGGAGATAAGAGTCTCACAGACTTTCCTGCTCTGGCTGGTTTTGAACTTCAGTCATTATATCTCAGCCTCCTGAGTAGCTAGGATGACAGATGTGAGCCACTGATGCAGGTGTGGCAATTATTCCTTACTTTTTTTTCTGCACAATGTTCTCCCACTGCTCCAAAGCCTAATTCGCCACACAGGGGCCAATAAAAAACAGACTCTTTATTCCTCCCCTTATCACTCATCTGTAGCTTTGAACATCTCTCCTTTTCCTTTTCTCTTTCCCTCTTCCCTCCTCCTCCATTCCTCCTTCCCTTTCCTCCTTCTCTCCTGAAGTTTACATTGAACTCCTTAAGAAAAAAAATCCTTCCTCCTCTTCAAGCTCAGATACTGTTCATCTTTGACTTTGTGTTAAAGATATTTTTAAACAAGGAAGAGAGGAACTAGCTGGAGGTGGGGGTAGGGAGAGTGTTAAAAGAAATAGAGTGGGTGATGCATGTTTTTCTGGGGTAGGAGCCTGAGTGGGAGGTTGGATGAGGTAGAGAGTTGATATGAAAAAAAAAAACACAATTTCCTTAGCTGGAAACAAAAAAGAAACCCAACTACAAAGACTTCTGGAGCTTCTAAATAAATTGAGTATATTTTCTCTGCTTTGGGAAATTTTACACTGAAACCCTAACTTACAGAATTAAAATTCAGAGAGATCCCACTTAAAATATATACATACACATATGACATTAAGAAATATGGAAATATATTTGTTTTCATTGGTCAATTTCCTTTTTTTGCCCACTATGTGTTTTTGTATATTTATTTATTTTTCTGCTGGTCCTGGAGCTTGAACTCAGGATCTAGGGGAAGGGGACAAGTGCTGATCCCTGAACTTTTTTGCTCAAGTCTAGTTCTCTACCACTTGAGCCACAGCTCCATTTCTGGCTTTTCTGGTGCTTAATTGATGATATGAGTCTCATGGACTTTTCTGCTCAGCTTGGCTTTGAAACACAATCTTTAGATCTCAGCCTCCTGAGTCACTAGGATTATAGACATGAACCACCAATGCCTAACTTGGCCTTTAAAATTTTTTTTTTTGCCTTTTAATTTTTAATCTAAGTTTCAAGGGAAAATTGCTGAATCTATGCAGAAAATTTTTGTATATTTTAATTGAAACATTGCTATAAAGGGATACATCTGGTTCCTATAAGAGGAAGGCAAAGACAACATTTTTTCCAATGGTTTTATGTGTAAAGTACTTGAGCTTCATCAGGATAGTGCTGGGGGTTTTGTGGTTAATTCTTGAGTAAGCCATGGTAGAAATTTGTATCAGCTATTTGGGTCCTGTAATTTTACAGTAAATACATGGTGGTTCACATGAAAAGCATCTTACACATCTAGAATCAGTTTCTGCAATGTTGACTTCTTTCTCTACATCACGTGGGTAGATGAGTGTTAAGGGCTTTTGTCCCACTGAAGTGACCCATAGTCAAAAACGTTTTAGACATGACCACATAACATTCAAGACTTGGGATCTTCATTGTTGTTTGGAAAATTTGATATGTTCTAAAAACTTTCAAAAGAGCTTACAGCACACAGTGTAAAAACTTTGCAGTAATTGTCCCCTAAATTTGGTACTAATCATATCCTTTGCAATATTATATTTAATTCTGGGCTTGGAAAGAGTTTAAAGGAAAGTCATAAAACCGATGAAAGGTTTGGGATGGAAGCCCCATGAGGAAAGCTCAAAGAGGAGTTGTTTGTTCTGTCTGTGGTAGAGAACTTGAGCTCAAACTTGATGAGTTTTCAGCTGATGGATAACTGTCTTCGTTATCTTACAGAAAGAATTTAAGTTAAATATAAAACATTCTGACAAAGCAATGACTTATCCAAAAGACCAAGGGACCATGTAATTGTAACCCCTCTGTACAGTATGTTCACAAAAAATAAAAATTAAAATTAAAAAAAAAGACCAAGGGAAAGCCTTTGGCAAAGACCATTAGAAATAGAATCAATTAATACACATAAAATTAAAAGATCCTCTGATTAATAGCCTGTCTGTCAGGAGTTTGGAAGGACAGGGCTTGTGATTAGCATCTGAAGAGGGCTCAGGCTATAGCCTCTAGATCTGATTATCTCCAGATACTGTCAGAACTTAACTACATTGGAGGATACCCAGTTGGAGTACATTGGAAAAAAATTCCATACATCTGGTTAGAGAAATGTACTGTGTTGGGTAGGAAAGCAGAGTGAAAAAAGGTGTTCTTTTTTTTCACTTCATAGTGACCAAAAGGTGGCTTTCTTCTCCCTTTTACCATGTGAGGTCAGAGTGAGAAGGTACAATGAACACGAGAAGATGGTCCTTACCACTTACTGAGTGTCCTGTCTTCTCAGCCTCCAAGATTGTAAGAAATAATTTCTGCTTTTTATAAGCCAGCCAGTCTAAGGCAGTTTGTTATAGCAACCCAAATAGATGAAGACAATTATCAACATTATTTACTCAGAAATACTGTTAGGTTAGGACAACCTTAATAATAGTAAGAACTCAGGAATGTAGCTAGCGAATCAGGATGCTGAGCTCCGAGGATCGTGGTTCAAAACCAGCCTGGATAGAAAAGTCCATGAAACTCTTATCTCTAACTAACAAGCAACATGCTAGAAGTGTTGCTGCCCCTGGCCTAAGTGATAGACTGCTGGCCTTGAGTGAAAAAGCTAATGGAGGGTGCCCTGGTCCTGAGTTCAAGCCCAACTAGTAAAAAAAAAGAAAATATTTGCTCTAAATCACAAAACTAGGGACTTAAGTAATATGAAACTAATTAAAAATGAAGAAATACAAGATGAACCTCCTTACTCTTGAAATCCCCTAAACTCTGAACTTGTTGAGCATTAACATGATGGCACAAGTGGAAAATTCTACATCTGACCTCATGTTCATGGACACAACACAGGCGCATTAAATATCTTGTACAAAATCCATTCAATATGACTAAGAGATCTCATTAGATACATATGCAAATCTTTCAAAATCTGGAAAGAAAGATTGAAATTTAGAGCGCTTCTAGTCTCAAGCATTTCAGATAGGGATTTTTCAGCAGATAGTACAGAATAGTGCAGAAATTAAAATGGATAGCTATTGTCTTTGACCCTGAGTTTTCAAAGGTTTCCTTATGTTTGCCTGTGTGATCATACCTGAAAGTGAAAAGTGACTGAAGATAGAGGCCTAATTATCAATGTCTTCCCATTCCTTCCTTAATTTTTTAATAGTGCATAAAATTTATTTAAGCTGATTACCCACTGATTACATCTATTAACACAAATAATCACAATTAAAAAATATTCCTTAATGTTATGTTTTCATCAAGTGAAATAATTAATTAAATTTGCCAGGTGCTGGTGGTTACCTCTGCTATTCTCACTACTCAGGAGGCTGAGATCTAGAGGACTGAGGTTTGAAGTCAGCCCAGGCAGAAAAGCTCCAGAGACTAAATCTCCAATTAATTAGCAAGATGTTGAACTGGAGACATGGCTCAAGTGGTAGAGTACCAACCCAACAAGCAAGCCAGCCAGCAGAACAAGTAATCAACTCTCTGAGTTCAAGTCATTACACTCTGTCTCTTACACACACACACACACACACACACACACACACACACACACGAAATTCAATTCTGCTTTGACTTTTCATCAGTCTATTGCAATGCTTCCAGGTTCATTTGTTACTTGCTGGATCTGTTATAACTTGTATGTTTTACATTTTATATGCAGCTTAGAGAATCCTTCTGGAATGCTTCAAACTTGTTTGGCTTTGCCGATTAAATTCTTTGTTGGATGTTTTGCAAAAGGAATTCAGCTGGCTCACAAGGAGCTGTATCCAATAAATGCCTCAGAATCAGAAGTTGAACAGAGCATTTTGTTTCTGTGCAGGAGTTGCCTACTTGAGTCACCAGATGACTTGTTGGGTCTTGAGAGCCTGCTTGAATAGAACAGCCTCAGTTGTCACAGCAACAGTGTGTGGCATGTTAATTTCAAATGAAACTCAATACATATTTGATGGCCTTTTCTTCCTTGTAATCGTCCTGTTAGAAGATGTCTTAGAAACATACCTTGCTGAAACAATGTTCAAATTCTATTTCTTTGTTATATACAGATTGAACAGTGAGGGGAGTTGGCACCATTAAAATAGTTCAGGGAACACGCAATGCATTCTTGCAACAAGAGGCAAGGCTTCATCCAAATGGCAGGGGAGTGGCCTTCTTTTATTCATTTATTTATTTAGGGGTCCAGTCGTGGGGCCTGAACTCTGGGCCTAGGCACTGTCCCTCAGCAATTGAGCCACAGTGCCACTTCCGGCTTTTTTTTCTGCTTATGTGGTGCTGAGGAATCGAACCCAGGTCCTCAAGCATGCAAGGCAAGCACTTTACCACTGAGCCACTTTCCCAGCCTGAGGGGTTTGGGGAGGGAGGAGTGACCTTCTATATTTGGTGAAGGCCAAGTTCAAAGGTTCTCTGAATATGCCCAGAAGTGATACCTTGTAATTATGGTGTGGGTCCTTCTGGGAGTTAAAACAAGAAGGTTTACACCCTGGATGCATTTGAAACTAAATATTTATTATGCAATATTAGATAAATCTAATTGGGGCAGAAGAGTCCTACACAGATGTGTTCAGAAGGACTCACTTATATACAAAGGGCTTTGGTACCCTGTATTATTGAAGGTTGTGAGGAATCAGTTCACAAACCACTCAGGGAGCATCTCTTTCCCAAGGTCATTTAACTTTAATGGATTAAGAGTAAATCATAACCAGCTGCTAGTGGTGCATGCCTATAATTCTAGCTACTCAGGAAGCTGAGACCTAAGGATCAACATTCAAAGCCAACCAAGGCAAACAAATCTGTGAGACTCCTATCTCCAATTAACTAGCCAAAAGTAGAGGTGTGGCTCAAAAAGCCAAGCAAGAGCAAAGAGCCTTGAATTTAAGCTCCAGTACTGACACAAAAATAGAAAAAGAAAAAAAATGACATGACACTGACAATTTTATTAAAAGTTATGTACTTGTCAAAGATTACATATTTATTGAAATCAGGGACACCTTTTTTCTTTTTTGGATGTGTTCTCCTGGTAGCCCAAGATGGCCTGAAACTCACAATCCTACCTCAACCTCCCAAGTGCTGGGATTATAGGCATAAACCAACACATCCAGCTAGGGACAGTGTTTTATTTTATGTTGTCTCCATGTGTGCTAGCTTGGAGATAGAGAGACCTCTATTGATGTTTATTGGATTATGAATTGATTGGGTGGGGAAAGATACTAGAAAGTAAAGAACAATTAAATTCTAAGCAAAATGTATCTTTGGACAGCTGGGAAAAGATGAAACTAGATAAATGCATGCTGATGCCACGTAGAGCAGCTTTAATTTCATGTTGGTGGTTTATGAGCTAGGGGACATGACCCCTCATGCCCTTTGACCCTTCCCTCTCTTATTCCCTTCACCTCTGAGATTTATACTCTGTGGAAGCCATTGGCTACTGAATTTCCAAAACTGCAGGAAATGCTCACAAAAGACTTCACCTGGGAACCATGTGGGGTCCAGCGTATGGAACAAATATTTTTATCTACAATTTAAGAATAGGTTATTTTCTACTTAATCATTATATCTAAGTGATGCTTTGGGAAAGTCTGGGTGGATTTATAAGAGAGTAGTCTGCTGACAGGATTGAAGCATGGCAGTACCTCCTGGCTGTAAGGGGTTTCCCTGTGTGCACCCTGGCCCCCTACTTTCATTGTGGAAATGATGGATGTTGTGTGAAAAAGATGCATATGAGCAGAGCATGGAGCCTTTCCCCCCTCCTCTCATCTATCTTAGCATACCTCATGTGGATTCACAGGTCTGTATCCCAGAGTCTCTTACCACCATTGCAAGGGTGCCTAAGCAGTCCCCTAACATCTAACACATTTTTTGTGCTGGTACTGGGGCTTGAATTCAGGGCCTCACACTTGTGCTGGGCTTTTCCCCCTCAAATCTAGCTTTCTACCATTTAAGCCACAGCTCCACCTCTCACTTTTTGGTGATTAATTGGAGATAAGAGTCTCATTGACTTCCTGGGGTGGCTTCAAATCATCAGATCTGAGCCTCTTGAATAGCTAAGATTACAGTGTAAGCCACCAGCACCTGGCAAATTGTTACTATTTTGTTAAAAATAATACCACTTGGACTAAGAAGCATAAAAGCAATTACATCATGTTCCAAGAGAGACTCCATATAATTATTGATTAGAACAATTTTTTTACTTTATTGCTAAACCTATGTACCCTGTCGTTGAGCTATACCCAAGTACATGATGTTGTTGTTTGTTTTTGTTTTTGTTATTTTGTCAGTCCTGAGACTTGAACTGAGGCCTGGCGCAAGGCTAGCCCTCTACTATTTGAGCCACAGCTTCACTTACAAATTTTTCTATGAGTAATTGGAGATGAGAGTCTCATAGCCTTTCTTGCCTGGGCTGGCTTTGAACCATGATCCTCAGATCTCAGCCTCCTGAGTAGCTAGGATTATAGGTGTAAGCCACCAGCACCCAGCACGTGTTTTGTTTTGGGGTTTGGTTTTTTCTCCTTTTCTTTTTCTTTGAGATGAAGTCTATGTAGTTCAAGGTGGCCTCAAACTCAACCATTCTGCTTCTGCTTCTAGAGTTCTGGGTTTACATGTATGCACTACCATACCCACAAGCATCCCATTAAAAAATATTCATCATCTCTAAGTTTCCTCCTTAAACATAGGTTAGTGGATGCTGTGGTGTCCTGCTTAAGTCCCTTTCTGGACTGAGAGAGTCATTCTATCAGTTAGTAGAGATGTAGGTATGGACAATTTCCTTAGGAGAGATGGAGACTCAGAGTGGCCTGGACCAAAAGTCACATGACCTCCAAAGGTCACTGTCCTGCCCATCACCCCAGGGCACCTTGTTTTCAGTGGCTGTCAATATCAAGGACAAGATGGCTACTCAATTCTGAACTACTCTAAAGGGCCTATCCATATGTTAAATTGGCTGAATCTGGGGTAACATAGCCAGAACCCTGTTTTTCATCCTAGTAAATGTCAACATGTTAATCATCTCATAGAATCTGTCTGCAAACTTTGTCTTCCTGGGGCATCTGACACACAATAAAAAATGGTGCAAATGCAAAAACAAAAAGAAGAAAAGCAAACAAACAAGGGCAGAGAAAGACACACAAATACACACACACACACACACACACACACACACACACACACACACACACACACACACACAAAGAGAAGAAGCTCAGATGTTTTCCAAGTGGAATTTCTTCAATGAATTATTGTATTTTATGCATAAAGTAAGATATAACTGTTCATGATTTTGTAACAATGCAACATTTCCAGGCATATAGTTAACCTAAATAAGGCTGCAAAGCTATATGTATTCAATCCCAATCCCAGTTTGGGGGGATAAAAAGGAATAAGAATTTATATTTCCATAGGAAAGAAAAATTGTTGGAAATATATAGCAGAAGTTATTTGTGGGCTAGCCATGGGGGCACACTCCAATAGTTTCTGCACTTGGTGGTCTGAGGCAAGAGGACCATGCCTAAACCAGTACCTCACACACCAGGCAATTGTTCTACCACTGAACCACATCTTTAGTCCCTGGTTTTCTAGTTTTCAAATACTATGAACAATATTTATAGAAACATTCAAGTTGGTATATATATTTATATATGTATACATGAAATATGCCTTTCATATGCATGCATTATCATGCATAGGATATATACTATGCTTAATGTTCCATTAAATGATAATGTTTAATACTTGCCAGATATATTTGATAGTTCAGAACTTGGCAGTTTATTGGCATGGGGTGGATTATTTTTACCTAATTGCATTATTTGACCCTTGTCCTTAATTAAGCTCCTGAGTCACGTGTGTGTGTGTGTGTGTGTGTGTGTGTGTGTGTGTGTGTGTGTGTGTGTGTGTGTGTCCATCCTGGAGTTTGAACTCAGGGCCTAGGTTTTGTCCCCGAGCTAGAGCTAGTGCTCTAGCACTTGAGCTATAGTGCTATTTCCGGGTTTTTGCTGGAAATAAGAGGCTCACAGACTTTCCTGCCTAGGCTACTTTGAACATCTGTCCTCAGATCTCAGCATCCTGAGTACCTAGAATTACAGGTGTGAGCCACTGATTCCCAGCTTTTATGTCACTTCCTGCCCATGAATGAGCCCTTGAACTTTGCTCCCTTTATGGACTTGCTAACCTACTGTATGTACTTTGTAGGTGCACAAACTTTAGAACACATACTACCCCTGCTCTTCCAAACTAATGGAAGTTTTCTAGGTCAAGAAGTAAAGCTGTACATTGTTCTCTGTAGCCCTTTAAAAATATTCAACAAAATACTTCTGTAATAAAAACCCTACAACAATAAAGCATTAAAGCTGAAGAGATCTTTACAGATTGTATCAGAAGCTCTTTAGGATGTGGAAAGGATTCCAATAATAGTTACTCATTGTCAACATTTACTTATCTCAAAGAGCCATTTTAAATTAGTAGGACCTCTTGATTTCCCTTTCCTCTTCCCTTTCAAGAGTCAAATGTCAAATGCCTCTTGCCCCTTTCTGAGGCTTCTCTGAGGAAGT
Organism: Dipodomys spectabilis; assembly: GCF_019054845.1. Lineage (NCBI taxonomy): Eukaryota > Metazoa > Chordata > Mammalia > Rodentia > Heteromyidae > Dipodomys > Dipodomys spectabilis. The sequence continues at coordinate 10,040,818 of NW_024870773.1, forward strand.
GACTGTGTGAAGGGTTTGTGTGGGTGTGATGTGTATTTGTATGTGAAAGAGAGTGTATATAGTGTTTGTGTGTGTTCAATGTAATAAGCTGGGCAAAACATCAGTATTTCTTAATCAATGGGAAATTCCGTGTGTGTGTGTGTGTGTGTGTGTGTGTGTGTGTGTGTGTGTGTGTGTGTAGGCTCTGGGGCTAGGATTATAGGATTGAGCTATTAAATTCAAGTTAGTTTCTGTGTGTGTGTATGTGTGTGTGTGTGTGTGTGTGTGTGTATAAATTCTCTGTCGAACTCAGGACTGGGCTCTGTCCCTTAGTTGTTTTCACTCAAGGCTAGCACTCTACCACTTGAGCAATAGCCATGGCTCCACTTTTGGCTTTTTGGTGGTTAATTGGAGATAAGAGTCTCAGGGATTTTCCTGTCTGGACTATCTTTGACCTATGATCCACAGATCTCAGCCTTCTGAGTAGCTAGGATTATAGGCGTGAGTTGCTAGGGCCTGGATGAGAAATTTCTAATTTAAACATACAATAGATTTCTAGAAGAGATGTCTGCATTGCTAATTTGATGTGAGTTTAATTAACTTTATCTTGGTATCCCCCTTTCTGAGATAAAATATTTGGTTAGTCTTTGGGCAAAGACAGAATAGAAAATAGGCCTCCCTAGTCCGGAAATCATTCAGACTGAACAGGCTTCTTAAATAAAGAACGCAGCACCCTGGCCAAAATCCGCTTCCTCTCTTTTGACACAAAGGAAATGTTCAGCTGCTTTGTTTTCAAAAACCTCAAGGTGTATCAGTTAACCAGCTGTCCTGAATGTGACTTGGCTGGTTTGTATACAGTTGACTGAATGAATTATAAAAGGGGGGAAAAAAAGAGAAAAAGAAACAGTGAGCAAAAAAAGGCCGTGCATGGGCAGAGTGATTACAGTGGAGATCAGAAGGACCCGTGGGTGAATTCCATCCTTATTTAGAAATTCTAATGTTAGTAGGAACCATTCAACACCAACTTAGCTTTCTTTTTCGCATAAGAAACCTCTTTTTCACTTGAGGAACCAAAACATTGAATTATTCTCACCAAAACTTCATTCTGTGGGTCTCTCCCAGCCCATTTTCTCACAAAGATTTAGTAACAAGGATTAAGTATCAGGTTCTCAAGACATTCCTCTTAAACTGTATTGAGCCAGATGGTGTAAGTGCTTAGTTACTGCCTGGACACCCCTGGGAAATCCCAAGGAGGTGTATGAACCTGTCAGGCACTGTGTGGCTTGACAGGATTGTGACTGACTTAGACCCAAAGCACATTTCCCTTGCAAAGTCCCTTGCATGGACGTATTTATGGGTTTATTTATTTATGAATGAATTGTAGATGACATTCCTCTGGTTCAGGCTGCCCCTCTCCCCCATTTTGTTGAGTGACACCACAACTTACTGAGACAGAACCTTCATCAAAACAGCACAATGAGGCCAGCCTCATCAAACTAGCTCAAGACAGAGAGGTAGCCTTAGTACGATGGATACTTCATCAGGACCAACAGACTTCATTTACCCTGGGCAACCATCACTATGTAGTAGAAAGAAACTTCTCAGAATATTTTGCTGCTTTTCTTCTGGCCTGGGTTTGGGAGGAGTACTGCTATTGAATTTTATTGGCTCACACTTATTTACTTATTTTTGATATGGGGACTTTAACTTAGGGCTTCACAATTACTTGCCCAACTAGCATCCTATCACTTGAACCGTGCCTCCAGATTGACTTTTTGATAGTTAGTTGGAGATGGAGCCCTACTTTTGCCCAAGCTGGCTTCAAATCTTGATCCTCATATCTTAGCCTCCTGAGTAACTGGGAATTATAGGCATGAACCTATCCTTTTAATGGAATGCATATTGAAAACTTGCAACATCTACATGGGCCTTTTGTATGGTCTCAAAGAATGAGTCTATGGACACAGAGGGAGAAAACAGCAAGGATTTAATGAAGAAAAAAGATAAGCAGAGCTCCTGCTAGATGCAAGGGGCTCAAAGGAGGACATCACCTGGGATGTGTTGTTCAGGGGTTAATAAGATATGTCCAGGAGAGAGCTATGTAACTCTCAAGATCACTAGACAGCTTGTTGTCCATATTGGTCCCCAAATCCAATCAGAGGCTCTATATATGAGCTCTCCATGTATTTTTCAGCCCCTCTCTGATTGGATACCTGTTCTGACAAACACATCTAGGGTCCAATCAATCTCTTGTTTATGTTCAAGTCTTCCAGGAGCAATGGACCCAGATAAGATACCCAGAGGTCTGCATGTGCTATGTTCAAGGTCATAGTGCTGTGATGTCTAGGGGCCTGCACACAGGACTTCTCAAGGCCACGAGGAGGGGTGCAGAACCTTTATTGGAGGTGGCCCAGCTTTTTTCTGCTTTTAGAATCATTGATGAATAGGAAACCATTTCTCAAATCATCTCTATATCTCTTCCATAAGAGCTGTTAGAAATCCCCACTCCAGAGAGGTTTTCTATGACCATACTTGCTAAAATAGCAGGGTTGTAATCTTGATCTTAAATGGCCCTTGAAAGCTCCTGTGTTGAGATTAGACCCCTCCCCCCTCTGCCCCCCCCCTCCTCCGGGCCAATGCAGCAGTGATGAGAGGCGTAGCTTTTGGGAGCAGATTGAGTCATGAGGGCTCTGACCTCATTAATGGAAAGGCCAGTTGATTAGTGTTTTTATTTGGAGGGGGCATGGACACTGAGTCCTGGGCACTATGAAGTAAGCAGCTGTATTCCATTATATGCTTCTGTTGTGATGTTCTATATCCCCTCTCCACAGCCTGGGAACACCAGGGCAAAGAGACCATAGACTAGAACCTTCTAAACCATAAGCCAAAATAAATCTCCCAGCTTTAAGTGGCTTTAGTGCTTTTCAAGTATCACCACTTGAAATTTTATATATTCAGTTATAAATGTCTTGTTTTGTGTGTGATACCAGGTTAGGATTTAAGACCTCAGGCTTGCTCTACGACGAAGCGGCCTCCCTCTTTCCAGGGACAACAACATATACAAAGGTTCTGGGATGGTTGGGCTGGGGAGGAGAGGATGTGGTTTATTGGGGGAAACCAATTGACTGCAGTATGGTTGGGTGTGTGAAGTAAAAGAGCAGATGAAAGTCATGCTGGAAAAGTTAGAGGCCTGATTTCTCAGGGCTGTGTGGGCTGTGGTAAAGATTTACACTGAACCAAGTTAACATTTAACCTTGGAGACATGTGCCCACCAGATTGGAGGTAGATAGAACCAGAGGCAACTAGAATGATCTAGGTCAGAAACTAGGGCTGGGCTAAGTAGACTCAGAAGAAAACAGATGGCTTCCAAGCATGTTTAGGCGGTCAAAGAGAGGACTAGATATTCTAGAAGTGGCAGGTGTGGGAGACATAGGAACCAGAAGAATGTCTGGATGTTCATTTGCTGGGCTGAAATCATGGGTACTCTCATGGTCTGGGAAGCCTGAGAGGGAGAGGACCAGATCACAAAAGAAAGTCAATGAATGAACCAGGTAGGACATGAGCTTCTTTGAGCCACTTTCCCAGAGATGTGGTGGGTGGATTCATCGACAAGTCTAGACACAGAAAGAGGTCTGAGTCATACATCACTGCATTGACAACCTGGGAGAGGTGACCCAGAGCCACAGCTCTCAAACTTCCCGTTTCAAGGACCCTATATAATCATCCATACATGGTATCTTAAGATTACTGAGGATCCCACAGAGGTTTCATGGGTAAGAGGTCCTAATTTACTATATTAGAAATTAGAACTGAAAAGCATATTAAATATATAGTAACATAAAATCATAATAAACCTATTCTAAGTCAACCTACCTAACAGATCTTTTTGTTTGTTTATTTTTGTTGGTTGTGGGGCTTGAACTCTGGGCTTGGGCACTGTCCCTGTGCTCTTCAGCTCAAGGTGAGTGCTCTACCTCTTGAGCCACATTGCCACTTCCAGTTTTCTAGTGGTTTATTGGAGATAAGAGTCTCATGGTCTTTCCTGCCTGGGCTGGCTTTAAACTGTGATCCTCAGATCCCAGCCTCTTGAGTAGCTGGGATTACAGGGGTGAGCCACCAGTGCCTGACTCTACCTAACAGATCTTAATGGAAAATAAGAATACCCAGTTTCCCAAACATAAAACATTTTGTGAGAACAGCCTGTTTTTCTGTTTCTGGGTTTTTCGCCATGGGCTTAAAGGAAGATTTAGGTTCTCACATTAGCTTCTGCCTCAAATCTACTGTGAGATGCTGATTTGGTTGACATATGTAAGGAAAATCTGGTCTTACCCAGATGTAGAGTTAGACCTCAGTCCTCTGGAGAGTGGCTAAAAGGATCCACAGCAGAGACCTGAGACCTGCTGATGTGGAGAGACAAACCTGTATGGAGAGAAGAGGACTCAGGTCCAGTGACATTCATGCTTAGGAAGAGAAAAGGAAAAAATAAGGCAGAGAAAAAGGAAGCAGTGTTTGTAGCAGGAAACTAGTTGTGGTACTACTCACAGTACTGAGGGAGGAGGATCCCAAGTTTGAGGCCAACTTGGGACACTTACTAGTCCCCCTTTCAAAACAACAAACAAACAACAACAACAAAAGAAGCCCAGTGGCTCATGCCATAATTCTAGCTATTCAGGAGGCTGAGACCTAGAGGAATGCAGTTGGCACCCTGCATGGGCAGAAAACTTTGCCACACTCAATTTCCAAAATAACCAGCAAAAAGCTGGACTGAAAGTGTGGCTCAAGTGGTAAACTACCAGTGGAGCAAACACACCAAGACCCTTAGTTCAAACCCAAGTATTGTCAAAACAAAGATTAAAAAAAGATGGTGTAATAGAAGCTGTGCTAGTTACCCAGCCTTCTGTCACTGCAACAAAACACCTGAGATAAACAATTTAAAATGAGGAGAGGTTTCTTTTGGCTGGTGGTTTCAGAGACTTCTGTCCATATTCAGCTGGGCTCCACTGCTTTGGGGTCTATGATGAGGCAGAGCTTCCAGGTAGGAACGGAACTGCTCATCTCATGGTGGCCCAGAAGCAAAGACAGAAAAGAGAGAGGAAGGAGTTAGAGTCGTAATCTCCCTATGAAGTCCAAGTCTCCAACCTCATCACTTCCTTCCACTAGGCCCCACCTCCCAAAGGCTGACCACTTCCTGACAGTGTATCAGCCTTGGGGGATGTTTAAGAGGAAAACTAATAGAAGCCACGGCAGAGCTGTAGTCAAGAGTACTTCTAAAATCATCAAATGAGGTGATAACTGGAAAGTATCTATTGATTTAGACTTTCTGGCTTTTATAAGAAATAGACATTGATCATGCTTCAAGGTAAGACAGAGCTAAGAGGCAAGACTGTAGTTGACAGAGGCAGATGATGCAGCGAGAGATGTTACCTGGCTCCTTCCCCTATCCAGTTTTCTCTTTTTGTATAATATTAGGACCTAACGTTTCTCACTAGGAGTTCAGTCAGTCAGTCTAGGCTGCAGTTACGTCTAGTAGGTAGGGTTGGACATTAGTTTTAGTCCTATTAATGAAGACAAAATGGAGATGATTTGTACCACCTTCTGGGAGCATTCTAAAAGACAGCTGCTCTGTCTTATTGCCCCTCTTTCATTCCTTCCCTTTTACCTCTGGCTGCAATGCAGTTGGAGCTGAAATAACTAAGACAAGAAGGAGACCACATACAGAGTGTTACAGAGTAAAACTGAGCCTTAACATAGGACAGAGCCATGCCTCAGCCCTGGGGGGTGGGCTGATACTTCAAAGAAAAACAAACACCCATTCTGCTTAGACTGTAACAACGTGTCTTTATTTACAAACAATTCTAATTCCTACAGTGAGCTTGTAGGTTGGGTGCTATAGGAAGTTGAAGGGATTTCTTTTTGATGATTTTATTTTCTTTGTGAAGTAAGATGTGAGGATTTGGAATAGGAATGAAAGATTAAGGAGGGAAGTCAGAGAAGACAAGAGGGTTTGAAATAGCTGTGCAAATGAGTTAAATGAGACCTGGTTACTCTTACAGTCTTGTGCTGGATATTCTCTGTTCTCTAAAACAAGTCTCCATTCTTCTCACCCAGCTCTGGTTCCAAGAGCTGATTTTTCTGCACTGTTTCTACCAGGCTCCTTCCTCTCTAATTGGACTGGTTCTTGGGCTTGTCCAACCGAAGGCCAGCAGGATAGGATGCGAAGAACAGAGATAGACTAGATACTTGTTTTCCACTCTTTGATGACTTACTGCCTTCACTATTAAAGCATGCAGCCACAGATAATGGCCTTGAACTTGAAATCCTCCTGTCTTTGTCTCTTGTGAAGCTGTGATTACAGGCATGCTCCACCTTTCCTAGCTAGGCAGTGAAGTATTTCACTTGGTGACATAGCTCAAGTTACACTGTGTCTGAAGCCACTGAGGGCTTCTAAATATCTCCACGACAGTTACAATGAATGTGGGTCCCTGCATGGGGGAAGTTAGAGGCTAAATATTGCTCCCTTCCTGGAAGACTTAACGTTTCAACCTAAATGCCAGATAATAAATATTCAAATTTAAATAACAATCAAGAATATGTACAACATGCCAAATGGTTGGCACAGTTTCTAAAGAAGATGCTTGGAGCAGGAAGCTTCCTCACAGTCTGACCCTCTCTATGAAGGATTGGTTTGTTGTTATTTTTGGACTCAGGACACGGGTGCTGTCCTTGAGCTCTTTTTTGTTGTTGTTGTTTTGATATAGGGCTTGAACTCAAGAGCCTGGGTCTGTCCCTAAGCCCTTGTGCTCAAGGTTAGATCTCTACCACTTTGAGCCACAGCTCCACTTGTCATTTTCTGGCAGTTAATTGGAGATAAGAGTCTCACAGTCTTTCTTGCTCAGTATGGCTTTGAACCTTGATCCTCATATCTCAGCCTCTTGAATAGCTAGGTATGTGCTACCAGTACCCAGCTCCTTGAGCTTTCTTGCTCAAGACTATTGCTCTATCACTTGAGCCACAGTTCCACTACTAGCTTTTTGTGGTTAATTAGAGGTAAGGGTCTTGTGGACTTTCTTGCTTGGGCTAGCTTTGAATTGCAATCCTCAGATCTTAGCCTCTTGAGTAGCTAAGACTATAGACATGAGTGAGCCACTGGCATTTAGTGGAGAAGGGAAGGCTGAAAAAGGCTTTGTAAAAAAGGAGCCTGTAAACATGAAAGAGCTAGAGGTCGTTTAGGCATGAGGATGAGTAAGGATACAGAACTAGGCATGCCCAAAGCATGTTTGTAGTGAACTAGGTAAATAAGAGTCTTTGGAGAGGAAGAGAAGATCTCAATACCATCTTTAGAATCCATGATTTAGTCGAAGGACTCAGGAGTCTTAGCAAATGGTCCTCTTCCTGACAAAGATACATGAATGCAAAAGGATGAAAAAACAAGTCAGTAAAGGGAGAAGATGATGGGGAGATGTGGGGATGAATCTGGACATGAGCTTCCAAGGGCTCTCTTAGAAGTTTTTAGGAGGCACTTCATGCACCCAGTAACAAATAAGGACAACACAGTAAAATTTCACTTAGCGGTGCCAGACTCTCTCATTAGATTCGGTGTTCAAGCTTTTTATTGAATGGTTATCACATATGGTGCCCTTTCCCTTGTAGCAGAGAAGGAAAGCAGGTGTGCAGCTAGGGCTGGGAATGTGGCTTAGTGGCAAGTGCTTGCCTAGCATGCATGAATTTGATTCCTCAATACCACATAAACAGAAAACATTGGAGGTGGTGCTGTGGCTCAAGTGGTAGAGCTCTAGTCTTGAGCACAGAAAGGCTCAAGGACGGAGCCCAGGCCTGACTTCAAGTCCTAGGACAAGAAAAAACAAAACAAAACAAAACACACCATCTGCACAGACAGCTGAAGCACAGAGAGAAACTCTTTTATTAGTTAGGAAATGATGAGGGCTCTCCTCAAATCTAACACCATTGATCCTACCCAGAACCAACCCTTGCCTGACATATGTGAGGCCCTGCTTAACAAGTCCTAAGCGGTAGAGAGCTCCAAAGGAGTATAAAGAAAAGTTGGGCTGGATGCCAGTGGCTCACGCCTATAATTCTAGCTATTCAAGAGACTGGGAACTGAGGATTGTGATTTGAAGCCAGTCCAAGCAAAAGTCCATGAGACTCTTACCTTCCATTAACCAGTTAAAAGTGGAGCTGTGGCTCGAGTAGTGGAGTTCCAACCTTGAGTGAGAAAGTTAAGAGATAGTGTCCAGGCCCAGAGATCATAACCCAGTACTAGCACAAAACATCCTGAAGTGTCCTGCTCGTGTAAACATTTGACTTCTGCACTTTCTCTTCTCCTGGTTCAGGATCTGGCTTTCCTCCATGTGCTAAGCTGGTTACAGCACATCCTTTTGTTCCTCGTGTCCAGTATTTGACCCTTGTTGATTCCTGCCCTAAGGCTTGCAGGTACGCTTGTTCTTCTTCAAATCCTCCACCATTGCTTCCATGAAGTTGTCACCGGTCAGTTTAGCTGATCACCTTTCACTGGGGGCTGTGGTCCCCTTGGGCCCTTGGTCCTACTGGTGGTCACCTGGTCAACAGAGGAAGTATTTCAAGTCACTTTGTTTGCCCACGTCACGCCAATTTCTAAGCTGCAATCTAAGCTGACTTTTTCTGCCCTCCTGCCCACTAGTGGTGGCATTAGATGTACCAGCTGGCAAGGGTAACCTGCATAATTCCTTGAACACATCATGCTCTTCCTGCCTGCAGGGTCTTGCTCCTGCTCCGCCCCTTGCCTCGGTTGACTTTTCCAAGATTATTCACCAGGCTCTTACACAATCCTTAGAACTCAGCAATGGTGCCATGTTCTCCAGGAAAAGCTCCTCTAAGGCTTGGGGGTGGAAGGCAGCTTGGGAGGGAGGGAGCCAGATACAGTCTCCATGTTCTCTCCATGGAGAGAAAAAGATTATCTCTGAGGGAAAAACAACAACTACACACCACTGAGAAACTCCCAAAGTCAGCAAAATCAGAGGGAGATAATAGCCTTGAGTTTATAGTGATTTCTCATTGAAGGAGATGAGGTACACAACATGTAGACAGAGAAAGAGCAGAATGAACTTCAGCCCCAGCAAATGGGCAAATGGACAAATGACAGAAAAATAAAGTCTCCTCTCTGCATGTATGCTGAGAATTTTAAACATCATCAATTGATGGATTAATTAGATTGGGGCTTGAACTTATAGTCAGGGACCTTCACTTTTTTGCTCAAGGCTAGCAATCTACCACTTTGGACTACAACTTACTTCCAGCTTTTTGATGGTTAATTGGAGATAAGAATATCATAGGCTCTCCTGCTCTGGTTGGCTTTGAACCTTGATCCTCAGATTTCAGCTTCCCGAGTTGCTAGGATTATAGATGGGATTCACCAGTACCTAGCCTCTTTTATTTATTTGTTTTTACAGCGCTGGGGAATCAAACCCAGAACCTTGCATATAAGTATTCTACTGCTGAGCTACACTTATAATCTTGCTGAGAATGTTTTTGAAATCATAAGAAAAATACTGGGATGGATATTAAGCTACTTTATTTGGACATAAAAAGTAGATACTGAAGTATTAGAGTTTTAGAATATCTGGCCAGTTAATGCTATTAACAGAATAACAAATTTAGAAGGAAAACTAAGTTTTTTCATAATCCATGTTACTACTGTATTCCCTTTGCTCCATCTTCTGTTGTGTGCGTGTGTGTGTGTGTGTGTGTGTGTGTGTGTGTGTGTGTGTGTGTGTGTGTGTACTAGGGCTTGAACTCAGGGTCTTGGTGCTGTCCATTAAGGCTGACATGCTGGCACATATAGCTCCTGTGAGCAAAATGAGCTCCCTTCCCATAGCTTAGTACCCTCGCCATAGCTTAGCACACTCCCTTCCTAGGCAACACTAGGCCCATTTAGTAAAGGCAGTAAATAATCAGCCTCCAACACCCTCTACCTTGGGATGACACTTCTCTGGGGCAACTACCACCATATAAGACAACAAGAGCCCCTTAGAATGACCTTCAGGTCTGGGCAGCTTCAGAGCCCCTTATCTCCTATTTGGACAACAGCTATAAATCCTAGTCCACCATGATGAAGCCCCTGAGCCTCATGTCCACACTAGGGTCTCTGCTTTCTAGACTCTTCTAACCCCTCAGACAATAGCTGGTGCTTCTTCTCACTTCTCCCTTATGAGAAGGGGTCTTGCCCGCCTCTTTTCTGGCAATAAACCTCCCTTTGTTCTCTGAACCTGGATGTCTGTGTGGCTCTCTGGCAAAGTCTAATTTACCCTATCAGCTCCTCTTCTAGCTTTTTGGAGATTATTGGAAATAAGAGTCTCAGAGATTTTTCTGTCCAGGAAAACTTTGAACCACAATCCTCAGAACTCAGCTTCATGAGTAAGTCAAATTACAGGCATGACTCTCTGGTACCTGGCTCTGTTTTTATTTTCTGTTTTCATTATTTGGCTATCGTGACTGCAGGCATTTTCACATGGATTTTTTATTCATTGGGAGTTAAGTAATGTTGTATCTTGCTTTTATTCTTTGAACACATAGGCACATAATTTTCATAATTATTCATATTAGTCATCATCCTTGGCAGTACTGAGCACTGGCTGCAGGGCTTCTTGCTTGACAGGCAGGTGCTCTACCACTTGAGCCACACCCCAGTCCTTATCATTCTCATTTTGTCAGGGAGAGCCTTGTGATTGAGTTTTAGAACTTGCTGATGGTTGTTCTCCTAACAAACTAAAGATGAATGGTGCTCTGCTTGAAAGACAAATCCTTGCAGTGCTGTGTTCATGGCTGCAATTCAACTCATACTTTCACCAGTACATGTGAGGGATGGGAGGTGGTGGTAGAGAGGTTGGTCAGGGATGTGACCTTAGACCAAGGATGGGAGCCAAACCTATGACCTTGGACGTATTAATCTCCCTAGCTTATTAACTCAACTAAGCTGTCTAAGAAGACAATGAACACAAAACCTACAAGCCTTATCAAGCTTTTTGGAGTCTGAAGAAAGATTAAAAGGAATTAGAATCGAGTAGTAAATGAAACACTATAGACGCCTTGAAAGGAGGGGTTCAATTATAATTCATTAAGAGACAACAAGAAACTCTAGTCTAGGCTTGCTGCAGGCCAAAGGGACTTTGCGAATGAATTATTCAAGACAAAATGAGCTGAATGAGGGACTCCTCTGGGCTTGGCAACAGTTCAGGCATAGCTCAAACTTTCTCCCCAGGTAATAGCAAAACAAAAAGTAACAACAAAGCCTGTTCCTCTGTTAGGTGAGTGCTTTGTGTAGGCTGTAAAGGGTTTAGCATCAAGACTGTCAGTCTGTATCTTCTTAATAGGAAATCACAGAAAAGAACATGAGGAATGTAATCTTCCATTTACCAATTAATTTTATTTCTTTATTTATTGTCTTTAAGTAGTTGTATAAAGGGGTTACAATTCAACATGTAAGTTTATGAGTACAATGCATCATGATCACTGTCACCCCTTCTTCCTACTGTTTTAAACAACAACAACAAAATGCTGAACCAGCTGAGTGCTGGTGGCTCATGCCTATAATCCTAGCTATTTGAGAGGCTGAAATGTGAAGATCTTGATTTGAAGCCATCCCAGGCTGGAAAGTCCATGAGTCTCTTATCTCCCATTAACCACCAAAATGTCAGTAGTGGAGCTATGGCTTAAGGGTAGAGCACTAGACTTAAGCCAAAAAGCTCAAAATATAACACCATGGCCTGAGTTCAAGTTCTAGGACCAGTGCACGTATGCCTACACACACTCATTAAACTCTGTAAGTCAAATTGTTTTGAACATTTCTTAATTTGTTTTGTTGTTTTGGTACTGAGCCTTGAACTTAAAGCTTTGCACTCTTACTTGGTTTCCTTGATTGACTAGTTCTGTGTGTGTGTGTGTGTGTGTGTGTGTGTGTGTGCATGCTGGTTGTAGTACTTGAACTCAGGGCCTAGGTGCTGTCCCTAAGATTTTTTTTTTTGCTCAAGACTAGCATTCTACCACTTGAGCCACAGTTCGAATTCCAGTTTTTTGGTGGCCTATTATTTGGAGATAACAGTCTCATGGACTTTTCTGCCTAGGCTGTCTTCAAATCTCTTATCCTCAGATCCTAGCCTCCTGAGTTGCTAGAATTATAGGCATGAGCTCCTGATACCTGGCTTAGCATGAGCCATGCCTTCTGCCTGGCATTTTGCTGGTTAATTGGAGGTGGAATCTTGTGGATTATTCTACCTGGGCTGGTTTCTAATCTTCATCTTCCCAAGTCTCAGCCTCTTGGGTAGCTAGGCTTTTTGTTTTGTTTGTTTGTTTGTTTGTTTTTTAAATCTTATCATGAATGCATGAGAAGACTTTATTTTCCTACTTTTTGTCCATTTGTGTGCTGGGCTTATAGAGATGCCCATTCTACTTCCCACCCTCAACTGTGAGTAGAACAGGCTGCTATGTTAATAAGGAAAAAAAAAGTCTTATGGAGACCCCTCACATAATATGCCTGTTCGTTGCTGTAGGCCAGGCTTCAGGAAAAATCCCCCTCATCCATGGGGACACCATCAAAGACTCCCAGTAATATCTGACTGAGGCTGTAGCTTCATGGTAGAGCTCTTGCCTAGTATGCAGAGAGCCCCGCATTCCATCCCCAGCACTATGAAAACCAGCCAAAATAACCACCAGCAAACCCCACTTATAGTTAGTATAATTAGCATAGGGTGGCTTGTTGCTAAAGACAAAGTTCACAGGAGAGTTTGAGGTCATCCTTTCTACAGTGGGAGTAACAGTGGGCAGGCTCCACACTCCTGGACTGGGCATTCCTGGTGTACTGTGTACGGTACACACAGTCCTCTTCCGGTGACTGTAGAGTGTCCAAGTGAGGAACTGACATCATAGCAATAACAAAGCTGGCTTTCACATTACCGTATTCACCTGTGTGTAACAGCCCTATCTCAGCTTCAGCATTACTGAGGGCACACATTTGGTGCTATGTTTCTGATGTAAGAGTTTAAAGGGGAAAGCCCGCAAAGGGAGGACATTACAGTTACTGGAGAGTCAGTAAGGGAGCTTGGCTCTTTTCCATTTGAAGTTTGATATGGCCAAATTTGTGGGAAACCTTGAGTCTGTGCATTGTCTACACAAGATTGAGCCACTGTATTTTATCAGTTCATTTAGGTCAGGCTACTGGAGAATATGACAGTCTTACCTCATCCTTGTGGGAACACTGTTTGAGATTCCAAGTGGAAATTCAAAACCAGATAATATTGAACCCTATCCTGACTTCCTGGATACTCTTACCTAGGATAAAGCTTGAGGGATTTATTAGTCATAGTAAAAGATAAGCAATAATAGTAAAAATAGACCAAGTAAAACAATTTTGTCTTATATGTGGAAGCTGGATTTAGCTTATAAACTTAGAAGTAAATATGTTGGGTGGTAAGTATATGTATATAAATGCATTAACTGAAAAAATGATAGATTCAACGGATATCTCAAATAATGTAATTCCTTAGAAAGACAAAATCGAAGTTTAGCAAAATAGAACACCAGGAAGCAAGTGCTTAAAGGGGGCATGGAGGTCAAGGGGAAAGAGGTAGATAAATGAAGAGGAAAAAGGGGGAATGTAGTCAAGAATGCAATGTATACCCTACAAAATTAACAAGAGTAAGGGAAGGGGAGAGTAGGGAAAGGTGGTGAGAATGTTGAAAAGGGTGACATTGATTCATAAACTGCTTTGTTTAAAGTTAATAATTAAAAATAGAAGAAACTCCAAAAAAGAGAAACAATTACATGCTATAATGAAGATTATGTGATTCTGTCTGTGTGTCTCTGTCCGCTCTCTCTCTCTCTCTCTCTCTCTCTCTCGCTCTCTCTCTCTGGATGTCAGGGATAACTGAAACCACAGGAAGGCACCTCATGGATGTGGAACTGCTACATCCATACTAGCCAAAATCACATGCTTGCTCCTTAAATAGAGCCTTTCTGGCAATCTCTGTGCCCAAGAACATAAAGCCAGTTATTGGCAGGGGAAGAATGATGAGCAGGAGATGGCCATTTTCTCCAAGTTGTGTAGAAGCTGGAGAATATTCTCCTCAAATGAGTAGATCCCTTTGGAATCTAATGCCATGAAATTCCAGAGTGGGTTTCTGCCTGAAAAATTCCTAATATTCTCATTTTGCTGATTCAAGGCCAAGGTGTAATTGTGGGTGGCAGTATTCTTTCCTTTGAAATAAAGATGCATTCTACTGAGAGTGAACTCCAACGTTGCTGGAAATGCAGAAATTGCCTGTTACTCTCCATTTAGATTTCAACTTGGCCCAGCCCACAGCTTCCCATGCTGAAATGCAGACACACAGCAGTTTTCTGACCTCATAGGTCAGGAAGAATTTGCTCAGGTGGTTGAACAGACCCAGAAGTTCCCCAAATTTCCCTTAGTGGGATTTCACAACCTCTTTTCGGTGGACTCACTTCTGCAGAGAGCTGATCTCTGCCATTTTCTTCATACTTTATCTATTAATCTGTCTGTCTGTCTATTCATTTATTTATTTGCTGTACTGGGTTTGAACTCAGGACCTCATGTTTGCTAGAAAGGTGCCCTACCACTTGAGCCACACCTTCCTCCTTTTTGTTTTAATCATTTATTTTGCAGATAGGGTCCTCTCTCTCTATCTCAGTCTCTGTATAACACCCTGCCTGGCCCTCTTCATAATTTTACTAATTTTTATCTTGTAAAAGGTCGATGACTTAAGCTTAATTCCAAATAAAGGGAACTCTTCTGCCAAGACAGAGGTAGTGAGGAAGGGAAAGAGGGAGAGAAAATGGGAAAAAGATGGAAGATGGAGGGTGACAGAGGAAGAGATGGAAAGGAGGAGGGAAAAAGAGAGTCAGAAAGAAAGAAATAGGTATTTAAATTCCATATCTAGGCTGCACCTGCCCAAACTCCCTACCTTGCTTGTTTGTCATCTTGGATTTCAGTGTTAGCAGGCAGACAGACACTCATTAAGCAGCTTTCACAGTAGGCATGGTGTTTCAGTGTAACAAACTGAAGGCATGCAAACCATCTAGTCCCAGGAGTTTTTTCCAGAAGAGATTTAGTAGCATAAGATTGTCCTGGCTAAGGCCCTGCTATTTCCTTTCCTAACCCTTTATTTAAGAACCTTGGCTCAGAGTGAAGCATGACCTAGGACAAGTTTACATAACAGAGCCCTGGCCACATAATCATACATTACCACTGGTGATAAAAGAAAAATAAGCACTTTCCATATGATGACTCTCTACAAAGAATGTAAATTACAAACCTAAACTGAAACCTCTTGGCTTTTACTAGATGACAGAACCAATAATATCCAACCAGAATATATAAATTACTATGTTGAGAGTCAGCACTTGACTCTTAATCAAATCCTCATGCTACTTAATCTTTGATGTTATCACTTTTAATAATTGGTAGGTGATATTTTCATATAAATACAAATTCTATTTATACCTGTGTGTTTCAAAGAAGCATTTTGAATTTTGGGTTCTTCCCTAAGCTTTACTAAATGCAAAAGATAAAAACTCATTTTAGGCCAAGCACTGGTGGCTCACTCCTATAATCCAAGCTACTCAGGATGCTGAGATCTAAGATCTGAGGATGGTGGTTTAAAGCCAGCCCAGGCAGGCAAGTCTATGAGATGCCTATCCCCAATTAACTATCAGAAAAGCAGAAGTGGTTCTATGACTCAAAGTGGTAGGGTGCTAGGCTTGAGTGAAAAAGCCCAGGGACAGCGTCCAGTCCCTTAGTTCAAGCACCAGGACCGACAAACAAACAAACAAAAACAAACTCATTTCAGTGAATGAAACTTTCCATTTTTATTCATTTTTTCAGTGCATTATATGGGCTCCCAACATTTCCTGATTTGTGGATTACTCCCCAATTCTCCTTCCAGAGATATTTGTTACCATTATTTACTTGTGAGAAAATAGAAGCACAGAGGTGTTAAATAACTTGCTCAATGCTCTAAAGTAAGTTCCACAGCCTTTTTTAAAAAAAAATATTTTTAGCTTTATAGGAAAAGCCAGCAATGAATTGAATATATGATTTAAAAACTGGATTTTCCTGGCACCTGTGGCTTATTTCTGTAATCTAAGCTACTCTGGAACCTGAGATAATGAGGATTGAGGTTCAAAGCCATTCTGGGAAAAATGTCTGTGAGACTCTTATCTCCAATTAACCACCAAAAAGTCAAAAGTGACCCAAGGGACAGAGCCTTGAGCACAAAAGCTCAGGAAGAGTGCACAGGCCCTGAGTTCAATCCCCAGGACATACACACACACACATACACACACTCACAAACACACACACACTCACAAACACACACACACACACCTGGTTTCCACTTGGCAAATGTTTCCATAGTGCCAGTCCTACTTAGTATACTGCAAATATGATTTGAAGTAAATAATTGTGTAAGTCAGAACACCTGTGAGATACAAATAGGTAAATGACAAGAAACGAAGTGTTATGTAGTTCATAGTTTCAAACACAGTCATCATAACACAGTCTGATATCTGAAACTTTTTGATACACCATAATAAGCTTTCAAACAAAGCTGTTTTGTTCAGTGTGTGTTTTTGTGGGGTAGCATAACTATGCAGTACCTTACAGGCAACAGTGTTGACCAGTGACTGAAAAACTCTACTGTAATACCTCTTTCCACAGATTTAAAATATTCATTTATGATCAAATAAGCAAAATAGCCAAAGATATATCACATTCTTTTTTTTTTTTTCTCCAGGGCTGAGGACTGAACCCAGGACCTTGCGCGCACCGGGCGGGTGCCCTTCTGCTGGGCTAAACCCCCGGCCCCTATATCACATTCTTTACACTTTTGTTCCTATTTTGTTCCTATTAAATGTTCAGGTTTTTCATTTCAACTTTGAATTTCCATCTTTAACTTAATTTAATGTAATTTTGTTAGTATTGGGGCTTGAAATCAGGGCCTTGCACTCTTGCTTGGCTTTCTTGCTCACATCTGGCATTCTATACTATTTGAGCAATCTCCCAGTCTGGAACTTTGTTGGTTAATTGGAGATGGAGTCCCACAGACTTTTTTTTCTTTTAGCCAGGGCTGGCTTTAAACTAAATCTTCTAGATGTCTGCCTTTTGAATACCTAGATTACAGGTGTGAGCTACCCAGCCTGGCTTAATCTTTCTTTTTGAAAACTTACATTCAGTCAGGTAAAAAGAATACAGAAGAAAATGACAGCCAGGGCCAGGCACTGATGGCTCATGCCTATAATCCTAGCTACACAGGAGGATGAGATCTGATGATCATGCTTCAAAAGCAGGCCAGGCAGAGAAGTCTGTGAGACTCTTATCTCCAATTAACCATCTGAAAGCTGGATGTGGCTATAGCTCAAAGTAGTAGAACACTAGCCTTAGACCTTGAATACAAACCCTACAACTGCCAAAAGAGAAAAAAGAAAAAAAGAAAGAAAGAAAAAGAAAATGATAGCCAGGCACCAATGGTTTATGCCTGTAATTCTAGTTACTCAGGAGGCTGACATCTGAAGATCATGGTTTGAAGCCAGCCTGGGCAAAAAATCCATGAGCTCTTATTACCATTAGCCAGCAAAATGCTGGAAGTGGAGCTGTGGCTAGAGCACTAGCCTTGAGTGAAAAAGCCCAGGGACAGTTTCCAGGACCTGAGTTCAAACTCCAGGATTGTTAGGTCTGCCTGGGAAAAATGGTTCCTTCCCTTGATATTCCCTCCATGCACACATAGCCCTCCCTAGAAATCCCTGCCCAGCATCTGTAGCCCAGGTAACTGACTCACCTGGGGGCAGTGAGACCTCACTGCACACTCGCTGTAACCACACCTCCTCTCCACCCTCTCCCTATACAATCAATCTCGATTAGTTTCCCCTTCCCTCTCTTCCTTTCTCTCTGAATAGTTCAAACCCTCTCTTTCTACTCTCCCTTTCTCCTTCTCTCTTCACTCTTCCTTCACTCTTTCCCTTCCCTCCCCTCCTTCTGCATGTCTCCATTTTGTGTAGGCTGGGTAGGTTCAGGGTCTCCCAATAAACTCTCCGCTACCTCAACAACCACATGGAGGTCTCCTTTATCCAAACCTTACATAGGAAGGGATACTGTCAGGAGTCACTGGACCCCCTCCTTTCTCAGTCCACGTCCTGACCCCCCCTCCATGGACCCAAACTGCTGAAGGAGTCCCACAGTGGATTTCTCACCTTTACTATTGCTGGTCACATATGCACTACACTGTCTCTTGTCTGGTGAGTGACTTAGCCACTCCAATCCAGCCTCAGCTTCTGACTGCTTATTCTTAGCCAGTCTATGATGCTCTCTCCTACCCAGCCACCAGATGTTAATCAGTCAGAAGTAACCAAGAACACGATCTGCCAACTCCAGGACCACCTGGAATACAGGGGACAGGAATTAGCCAATGTGGAGCAAAAATGCCAAACTAGCAAAAATACCAACTGGGACATGCTATCCAAGCAATGAGTAAAAATGCTAAATGGGACAAGCCATTCCAGCAATGAGCACCTAGACTCCAGGGACAAAGCTAGTCCTGGCAATAAGGGATTATGGAGAGGAATAAGAGAAAATAGTGACAGAATCCTAAATAGAACCATTTTGTGCTTGCCCTTTCAAAACTAACCAGAGGTGGGATCAAAAGAAAACAGTTAATAAGCATGCCTATCCAATGTTCATACCTGTCTTTCTTCTAAATGAACAGAAACTTATAGTGAGTCTTAGACACAGGACAGTTTGCCTTGGCACTTTCCTGGGTCTCCTATACTCTATAGTCCAGATTTGTATAGTTCAAGACATGATTAAGGCCTCCTACCAATCCCTTAACTACTCCAAATACAGCCTTAGCTTCTGACTGCTTATTCTTAACCAGTCCATGATGCTTTCCCCTACCCAGTCACCAGATGTTAATCAGTCAGAAGTAATCAAGGACATAATCTACCAACTCCAGGACTACCTAGAATGCAGGAGACAGGAATTAGCCAAGTCATCCAATTTTTCTTTTTGGCCCTGAATGATATCTTGCCCTTCCTTCTGCCATTTGTAGGCCCTCTAATGTTTTTCTTTGCTTATTGTGCAGTCTCTGACTTGTAAGACTTCTTTCAGATTTCATCCAAAGACCCATTCACGCATTCACCACCAAGGAGCTCTTACTGTTACCTTCTCTCAGACCAGATGACACCTCCACCATCTACCCTTAATGTTGATACCCTTGCCAGCAGAAAGTAACCAGAGAGAATCAGTGCCCCTTTATGCCTATCAAAAGGCTGGAATGTTAGGTCCACCGGTGAAAAATGGCCCCTTCCCTTTGTTTCTCTTCCATGCATATGTGGTCTTTCCGACAGGTCCCTGCCTAGCACCTATAGCCCAGGTAACTGGCACATTTGGGGATAGTGAGAGGTTCCCAGGCTTTGAGAGCACTTCTACATCTGATGTGGCCACACCTCCTCCCCATATAATCAATCTGATTAGTTTCCCCCTTTTCTCCCCCTTCCCTTCTCTCTGCACAGCACAGTTTAGTCTGTCTCTCTGTCTCTCCTTCCTTCTACCTTCCCCTCTGCACACTTCCAGTCCTCTACAAACATCCATCCCATGCAGGCCAGCAGGTTTGGTTCTTATAGTAAACTCTCCTCTGCTTGAACAACCATGTAGAGTCTCCTTTCTCCAAGCCTTACAAGGACCAACACACACACACACGCACACACACACACAGACACACACACACACACACACCATAACTTCTTATAGGTATACACATTTCTTTAAAACACTTTTTACTTAAGCAATTAAAACCCTTCTAAATAAAATTTGAAGTTTGATTTTGAAAATAATTCTTTTTCTTAATGGAAGATTATTTAGGTATTTGATAATGATGTTTGTTTGGCATTTAGGGTTTTTCTGTCTTTATCTTTAAATCTGAGATTAGTGATAATATTAGTGAATTCCCTTTTTACTTTTAAATCCTAATGTCAAACTAACTTCTTATTTATTTATTTCTGGTACTGGGGCTTGAACTCAAGTCTTAGCCATTGTCTCTTTCTTTTTTTGCTCAAGGTTGGCACTCTACCACTCAAGGCACAGTTTTACTTCCAGCTTTTTGGTGGTTAATTGAATTAAGAGTCTCATAAACTTTTCTGCCCAGTCTGTTTTTGAACCTTGATCCTCAGATCTCAGCCTTCTGAGTAGCTAGGATTACAGATGTGAGCCACTGGTGACCGCTTTTGTGTAGTTATAAGGGAGAGAAGAAAAAAAAAGTTTCCCTGAACACAATAGTGAGATGGAGAATTCTTAAGTGCTAAATCCTGACAATGACCTATTGATATCAGAATTGAGTGTCCTCTATCAGTTGTCAATTTCAAACAACCCCTTCACCATTAAAGATGACTTGGAATTCCACACTAGATGGTATAGTGTAAAACTTAATTCCTGATGTCTTGATTGTCATATTGAATAAGAATGTAAGCTTGTTTACAGAGACATTTTATTAGCTAGGTGCTGCCATGTAAGGTCAAGAGACAGGTGTAGCCATTTACCAGGCCAAGAGCCTTATGTTCTGAGTTTCCCTATTTTTCACTACTTCTCGTCCTTCTGAAATGCTTTGAAAAGCAAAGTCACCACGCTTGGGGGATAGGGGTGGAGGCGTCTTACATGCCAGGGAGAAGGGAGGTGTTGGTGCAGAAAGGAAGCAGTCGACAATGTTAACCTCCCGGAAGTGTGCAGCCTTGCAAGGAGGCGTGGTGGGGCTTAGCAGGGTTAGTCACCGGAGTGTCGCTTTGCTTGGAGACGTTCTCGCAGCAGCCCGGCCTGTGGGCGGCCAGAGGAGAACAAGCTTTGTCCCGAAGCCCTGAGTCAGGCCAGCTCGTGGGAGTCACGGGGAGGGGGGGGGGGGTGTTCCAGTCCTGAGTTCCCTCTAGCTCAGCCCTCCTCCCACCCCCACCCCTGCCTCCGGATTCCCGTGCAGCAGCACTGGTTTCCCACTGGGCGTTGCCTTGGCAACGGACGCCAAGTTCAGGACTTGAAGTCACTGAGCCCGCAGCAGCTCTGGTAGCAGAGCCCAGCGGGCGGCAGGCATGGCTGAGGGTGCGAGCCAGACCCTGGAGGACCGGCCCGAAACAAGGGGGTGCTGCAAGATCCTTGAGTTCATAGAGGCCGCGATTGAACAATTCCAGTTCGACCCCAGGTGACCCGCGGGAGCCGCCTTGTCCTGTGATCCTTCACCACCTGGCTTTGACGATTCTTAACCGCACTGCCCTGGCTAAAGGCACGACCTCGGGCCTGGGTTCTAATTCCTCCTCCCGCTCTCAGGGCCCTCTGAATTGAGCAAGTTGTGCCTCGGTTGTGCCTAAATTGTGCCTCAGTTGCCTCAACTGAACGCAGCTACGGTGAAGGCACCGAATATTCTCTCCATAAATCATAGATGTCGTAAGAGTTGATCTTGATGAACTCCAGAAGAGAGTCCTGCTGCCCCTGTTTTATTGTTGTTGTTATTTTTGGTCCTGGGGCTTGAACTCAAGCCCTGAGCACTATTCCTGAGCTTTTCCCACTCAAGGCTAATGGCCTACCACTTACGTCACAGCGTTCCTTCTAGCTTTTTGGTGGTTGATTGGACATAAGAATCGCATGGACTTTCCTGGATTCAAACTGTGATTCTTATATTTCAGCCTCCTGAGTAGTTAGGATTACAGAAATGAGCCATGGGCCCTGTCTCCCTTCTTTCAGGCAGTTAAAACACCCTGGATGTTAACTTATCACTAGCTTTGCAGGCTGGAAAGTTCAAGTTTCCAGCAGATGAGGGCTGTTGTGTGGTGATGGGTCTTCCTCTTAGCCAGCACCTCCTTGCTGGGAGGGAGGCTTCACCCCCACTCCCTCTAGTCCCAAACCCCTACCTGGCTTTCATAAGGGTCCCATTCCATTCATGAAGATTCCTGTCTCCTGATCCACCACCTCACCAGCTCCTACCTCCTAATACCTTCACCTTGGAAATTAGCATTTTAACTTGAGGTTTCTGGGAAAGCACTCAGGTCACAGCAGCGCCCTGTGTGTGTGCCAACATCATAAGGTGTTAGTTCCTCATCATTGTTTATTCTTCTCTCACTCATACTCCATCTTTATCCCTTTTGCCCTAGTTTTTGTTCCCATATTTTTACTTAGCATATATTGATTGTATAATGTGAGGATTTCATTGTGATATTTTTATGTATGTGTATAATATATTTGGATTGTATTCATTCTTCTATTACCCCCATTCTCTCTTCTCCTTTCTTTCCCCTCCCAAGCCAGTACTAGGGCTTGAACTCAGGTCTTGGACGCTGTCCCTTATTTTTTTTCCTTCAATTCTAGCATTCTACTGCTTGAGGCACAACTCCATTTCTGGCTTTTTGATGGTTAATTGGAGATGAGAGTCTCAGGAACTTTCCTGCCTGCAATTCTCATATCTCAACCTCCTGAGTAGCTAAGATTACAGGTGTGAGCCACTAGGACCTGGTAGAGTTCAGCTTTTACTTAGAATGAGATGGGGCCTCAGGAGGACATGAGGACTGAGAACTCATATTGTCTAACTTAGCTGTCAGTGATATTTAGTGGACTGGTGTTAGACTATTATAAGGACAAGAGCAGAAACAGAAAAATCAGTAGAAATTTATTACAGAATACTTACAGAAAATGTATGGGAAAGCAGCAGTTGGAGGTGCTGAGGTACATGGTTAGTGTATAAATATGTGTTGAAAGTAAGACTGCTGGGACAAACTGATGGGCTGATAGCATCACAAAAGCTCTAGGGTTTTGGACCTACCTTGTTAACTGAAAGAACAGAGTCACCATTAACTCTGTTGAAAAAAATGAGGAGGCGAACAGATTTGGGGACAATAAGATAAAGCTAGAGACATGGCATATCAGTGGGACTACTTGACACCCATTTAAGCTGATAAATAAGTAGTTGATTATGAGCTTGAAGTTCTACTAAAAGAACCCACTTGATTCATCAATGTAGGAAAAATTGGTATAAAGATGGTGTGTCAAATTGTGAGATTTGGTAGGAGCCAGAAAAATGGAGATGTCTATAAGGGCACTTCAAAGTCTGGTGTTCTTGAGGGAAAAAATGACAACAATATGTCTGTTATATCACACCAGTGATACACCACAGTGGAAACTTAGCACATCAAATGCCATCTCCATTGACTAACTCACTAATGAACATTTGTGAGGATAGACTATTCTAGGATTCAGTGGGAAGTGTCATTGCATTCTATTAATAAATGTTCATAAGTCCATTTCCTATAATAACACATTAACTTGGGCATCTAATTTACTAAAAATCATAATTGTTATCTTCCCAAGGCTCTATTTTATGCATATCAACCAGCCCATTATTCAGGAATACAAGTGCAGAGACTATAAATAAGGACCGTGAAGGAAACACTTAGCTAATCTCTTGTGGTGTGGGTTTCCATTCTAGGCAGCAGGGTTAGCTTCTAAAATTAGAGACACATGGAACTTGAAGCTGAAGAATGAACCTTCAGATTCTCTTAGATTGTGAATGAGCCAGATCCTTCTGAATAGGTTACACAAAAAAATTAGGGCTGGGGGAGAGGGCGAGGAGGCAAGAGTCTCCTCTGTCAGTACCAAATTCAGAGAGAAAAATCTGTTCCTCCAGGCTTTTTGATTTTAGGTGAGTTATTTATTCTCTTTGAATGTCAGTTTTCACATCTTTGAAATGAACAGATACCTCTCACAATAGATTGTTGGAAGGATTACTAGAAGAGAAAGTGTGTGTGTGTGTGTGTGTGTGTGTATGTGTGTGTGTGTGAATTCTGCATAGCATGACCAGTACCTGACAAAAACTAACCACTTGGAAAAGAGGTACTAATACTATTTGTAGACATCCCAGAGGAGGTACTTATAAAATCATTGGATTTAGTTCTAAATATTATTCTAAATCACATCCTAAAAATGTAAATTGATTTTTTAAAAAACTATCCATATTCCATAAACCTACTACCTATAATAGGGTTGTGTTTTGTTTTGCTTAAAATGGGAAGAAATGAAAGAGCATACATGTTTAGGCTGAATGAAAATGAAGTTGGATAGTAAAAAGGAACCACTTAGCATTTCTAGACTGAAAAGATGAATCATAAGTCTGTTATACATGTATCCATGTAAAATATAAAGAACAGGAAGTTCAAATGGCAGTTTGAGTAATCTGATTTCAACTGAAATGCAATTCATCTTAGGGTAATTTGAATAGTCTTTTCTTCTCCTTGTCAAAGTTTTTGTGTCTGTGCTAGTACTGGGGCTTGAACTGAGAGTCTGAGCTATTCCTAAGATTTTTTTGCTTAGGGCTGGTGCTCTACCACTTGAGCCACAACTCTACTTTTGGCTTTTTGCTGGTTAATTGGAGTTTCATAGGCTTTCCTACCTGAGCTGGCTTCAAATCTTGATCCACAGATCTCAACCTCTTGAGTAGCTAGGCATCAACCACCAGTGCCTGACTCCTCTTTGGTAGATTCTAAGAAGGATTTTAAGCTAGTTAGTGAAAAAAGGGCTCAGTGGTAAAAGTAGACTAAGCAGTAGAGTGACAGCAAATGTAGTTCTTCAGATCTGAGGGAAAGTAAAGAGGAAGTAAGCAAGAACAGAAGAGGCTCCCATCCCCAAAGACTGAGATACAAATCTCCTTATCAAGGACATGCTGCCACTGGATCTTAAAGCCTGCTAGAGGAAAAGAAACTTGAGGAGGGTGATCCATCCTGGTATTCTGGGATGGTGAGCCTAGTGGCTAAGAAACTTGTTAGGAGGCATAGACAGGTCCAAGTTCTTCACTCAGCTAGGAGATACTATTTGTGGCTGTGTTTTCCCACTGATCTTGCTATGGGACATAGCATCTGGGTTCCAGAAATACTCTTCCTTAGTTCCACTGTGTACCAAAAACTCAATCGTCCTGTGACAATTAGAATCAATCACACTCACCATCAGCGTGATCCTTTTTCTGCCTGTGGTTCAGAGGGCCAAGGATCATAAAGTGACTATCAGTCTTTTCTATTTCAATGGAATCATTGTTGTGTGTTCTGTGAAAGCATTGTCCACTTAGAACCAAAAACTCCAAACCAGAAACTCACTAAGTTGATAATGAGGAAGCAGTAATTTGAAGCATGTGTTATGTTATTAGGTGTAAGTTCTGGATCTAAGACTGTAGGGGAGGTAGTACCATATACTCATTCAAAGAAGATCCTGCATCCTGAAGACAGAACTAGACTCATTCATGGAGATGTCTCTTCATTTCTCACAACTGAATCTTCAGTAAAGCTATCCCATTTTTCTCTTAGGTCACCCACTGTGGGCCAAGAGTTATATGATAAGACCAGGTAATTCCCAGGGCATGAGATCATTAGTGTACTTCTTTTTACTCTGAAATAAGTTCTATGATTAGAAGTGATGCTTTGCAGAATAACATAAGGGTGATGAGATACTCAGTATCTCATCTGCCAGTCTGGCAGATGCAAATTCAGGAAATTCCAATTCATACCCAGATTGTTGCTATGTCTGTCCTTTTGAGAATGATGGAAGAGATTCAATGTTATCAACCTGCCACTAGATGGCCAGCTCTCTTCTCTGGTTCATATTACCTTGTTGGGGCTCAGTATTGTTGTTTGTGGTTGACCAGTTGACTGATTAGATATTCTTGCATTTTGGTGGGCAATTTAGGTAGTCTTAGTAAAGAAAAATCCATGTCTTGAACTCCATCCCTACCACCAAGGTTATTTAATTTAAGAGTCATTGGGAAGACACTGGGATAGCTAATAAAAAAAAATGACTGACAGCTAGAGTGTGTCATTGTGTCTACTTGGATACGGAATCATTTAGAAATGTCTGAGTGCAATCTTAAAGTTTCAGCCACATAAATCTTCCCCAGATGTTCTTGTCACCAACCTGTCCATCTTGTTCCTTCCAGATTCTTGACCATCCAGTTGACCCTTTTGCACTTGTCCAAAATTAATATGGAGGTACTCTTCTGGTCCTTTCTCAGCTAAGAAGTAGACAGGCAAATGATCTTCTTCAAATTCTGTTCAGTGGGAATTATGTCCTTCAGGATTGTCTCTGAATGGGGCAGTCAGATCCAGGTGGTTAACATCTACTGTCTGACAACAGATTCATCTGCTACTCAGGCTTGAGTTTTTTCTCCCTCAGTCAACTGATCATAATTTCCCTTGTGACCATATGACACATTCAGTCTGGAAGAGTTCCTCAGCCTTGCCCTGTCTTTTATGTCCTTGTCACTTTAAAATACAGGCTTCCCATTCTGTCAGATGACCAGCTCTACCCTGTTTCATAAATTATTTTATCAAATCCAGACTGAAGTCAGGCATTCATGGCAGGAACACCGCAGAAATGAAGACTTATTTTTCTCAGGGATCCGATACTAGTGGGACCACTGTGCAATCTTTTCTCCACTAACCTTGACCTCAGGGGTTAGTAAATTCTAAGGTTCTCTACTTTAAGTTTGCCATACTTCCCTCTATAATAAGTTACAATTTGTTGGTAGATATTATAAGATTCTTTTCATAAATGTAAACTGGTCAGTCTAACCATAATTATCCATGTTTTCCTTCCTTCCTTCCTTCCTTCCTTCCTTCCTTCCTTCCTTCCTTCCTTCCTTCCTTCCTTCCTCCCTTCCTCCCTTCCTCCCTTCCTCCTTTCCTTCCTCCCTTCCTTCCTTTCTTCCCTCCTTCTTTAGTTCCTTTCTCTTATTCTTTCTTTTTTGGTGGTAATTAGGTTTGAACACAGTGCCTTACATTAATTAAGCAAATGTTCTTTTTTGGTACTGGGGATCGAACCCAGGATGTTGCACTTGCTAGGCAAGCGCTTTGCCACTGAGCTACATCCCAGCCCAGCTCCAGGTATTTTTGACTTCAGTTTATTTTTCAGAAAGGGTCTCTCAGTTTTTCCCTAACAGGAGCAGATTGCTATTCTCCTACATCCACCTCTCATATCACTGGAATTACAGGTATGCATCGTGATGCCCAGTTTTTTGAGATAAAGTCTTGATAACTATGTTGTCTGGACTGACCTAGAACCATAAGCCTCCCATCTTCACCTGCTTCATTTCTGGGTTTATAGGCATGTACCTCCACATCCAGCCAACAGTTCTCTTACTCTGTATTTTTCTGATTTTTTTTAATGCTTAAGTTGTTTTAGATATGACCACTGAGACTCTCTTCAATCTGATTTTCATTATTTAGCTACTGGATTTGAGAGTGGAAGGGACAATCAGGAAAATTGTAGTAAAAAAAATTCTCAAGATCTCATCTACACAAATATGCTGGGTATGGTTGTTCAAGTCTATAATCCCAACTATATGAGAGGCATAGGGAGGAGGATTTCAGTTTGGGGCTGGCCCCAGACAAAGTGCTCCAGAAAAACAGATTACGTAAAGAAAAAAATAGAGCTCAAGTAGTAGAGCATTTACCTAGCAAGCATGAAGTCCTGAGCTCAAACCCTAGTACTACCATATATATATATGTATGTTCGTATTATGTATTATATGTATATTATATATATTCTAGGTTCATGTTTTTTATATTGGCTTCTGTGTAGTTTCCTTTAAATCAATCCTTGAATCTCCATCTTTCCAAAGAGACTTAGTTCTTTTTACTTGAAGATGGTAATAAGAAACCAATACTT
Source organism: Dipodomys spectabilis (assembly GCF_019054845.1). Classification (NCBI taxonomy): domain Eukaryota; kingdom Metazoa; phylum Chordata; class Mammalia; order Rodentia; family Heteromyidae; genus Dipodomys; species Dipodomys spectabilis. The sequence continues at coordinate 10,068,530 of NW_024870773.1, forward strand.
GGGTATTTGGGTGTGCTACTACTGGTAATATTGGGATATTCTTACAGGGGCTCTCATCAAATATAACTAGGAAGAAATATATAGGCATATATACAGATGTGATATATTCACTTACATGCAAATTTGTATACCTATGTTTGTATATATGTATATATGCATGTAGATTCATATACAATTTTAATCGTGCACTATACCAACTCTTTTAATTTTTTGGGGGGGGGGGCCGGTCATGGGGCCTGAACTCTGGGCCTGGGCACTGTCCCTCAGCTCTTCAGCTCCAGGCTAGTGCTCTACCACTTGAGCCACAGTGCCACTTCTGGCTCTTTTCTTTTTGCTTATCTGGTGCTGAGGAATCGAACCCAGGGCCTCAGGCATGCAAGGCAAGCACTCTACCACTGAGCCACCTTCCCAGCCCCCCAATCCTTTTAATTTTATTCCATTGTCTCAGGGTATGTACTAGTGTACATACCTTGTGTATATATATATATGTGTGTGTATGTGTGTGTACATATATATATATATGTTTTATGGGACACACACACACACACACACACACACACACACACACACACACACACACACACACATATATATATATACTAGTGTATAAATACCTTTCCTGGGAGTGAAAAAGCTTGACTTCTATCATCTTTAGTTCATTTACCTTCTCGGGCAGTATTCTGATCTTCCCACCATTGTAGCTGCCTTCTCTGCCTGCTACCTCTGAGCTGGTCCTCTCTTCCTCCTCTTGCTTTATAGCCTCTGCTACCAGATCTGCTGATTTTCTCTGTATAGCTCCCATCCTTTCTCATCATCCCATGTCACTGGCTTCCACTTGAGAAAGGAAGAGAGAATGAAAGGAAAAGATGGAAAAAATGGTGATTACAAATTATTTTTGATAGGTAGAATGATCAGTAGGTAATTGCAGCAAGCTTGCATTGTTGTTTGCAAGACACGAAGGTGGTCAGTCCTAAAAAAACTTGGTCATATGTCATTAACTTCTGAAGACAAAGCTATGCATCATCAATTCCTCCTACATATAGAGAAAAGGGAAATAGTCAGATAGGGGCTGTCATTTTCTGGGAGCTCTCTGAAAAGGCTCTGTGTCATAAAGATCCTGTGGGATGGCCTAAGCCATCTAGTAATGTCCATAGTCCGGGATGTGATTCCTTTCCAACATCTAATCCCTCTCCTCAGTCTCTGGGCTTCCTAAAACTCAGCCTAGCTCCCCATCATTATTATCCTTGATTAAAAAACAGCACCCATTTGTTATATGCTAAATGTATGAAGCTCAGTTAGTTTGGTCCCAGTTTGGGGAGTCAGAGTAAGAAGAGGAAAGCTCTGTAAAAGGATGTCCAATATCAATCTATGTTTAGTGAACTATCTTGAGGGTAAAGGGAATGGTTGATAAGAAAGACAAAAAAGTTGAGAGATATATAGTAATTTTTAGGATGCTCCTCATTATTATCTGAGTTTTATGGGACACATATTTGAAAGTATAATGATTGTATCTTTGCTTTATATTTTAAATCCTTCTCAAATATATCATAAAAGAAAACTTAAAACTTCTGGGATGAGGAATGGGAAATGTTACCTGTACAAATTGTCATGGATAATAATTGTCATCTTTGAAAAGTACCAAATATATTTTATGTCATCATTGCTTAAAAATTGCTTTTCTCCTAGTTTGTTATAAGTTTTTTTTTGTTGGTGGTGGTCATGGGGCTTGAACCCTGGGCCTGAGTGCTGTCTCTTAGTGCTGTCCCTCTTCATTTCAAGGCTAGTGCTCTACCACTTGAGTCACAGCTCCACTCCCAGTATTCTGGTGGTTTATTGGAGATAAGAGTTTCACAGCTTTTCCTGCCCATGCTGGTGTTGAACCATGATCCTTAGATCTCAGCCTCCTGAGTAGCTAGGATTACAGGAGTGAGCCACCGGTGCCCAGCTTGTTATAAGTTATTTTGGGGAAAAAAGTTTATTTAATTTTGATTATATGACTCATTCATTTCCTTAGTATGGTGTAATGTCAGAGTTAATTTTAGTGTGACAATTATAATTTATTGGTGGTTTTCACACATGATTTTCAAGGATGGTTATAAATTTTTAGATAAAACATAAATATTGGTACTCAGTTCAGCATATCACTTAAAAGGCATTCAACCAGGTGCTGGTGGCTCATGCCTATAATCCTAGCTACTTAGGAGGCTGAGATCTAGGGATCACAGTTTGAAGTCAGACTGAGCAAGAAAAGCTATGAGACTTTTATTTCCAAGTAAGCACTAAAAAGCTGGAAGAAGAGCTGTAGCTAAAGTGGTAAAGCACTATTCTTGGGAAAAGAAGTTCAGGGATAGTGTGTGTGTGTGTGTGTGTGTGTGAGAGAGAGAGAGAGAGAGAGAGAGAGAGAGAGAGAGAGAGAGTACATCAGCCCTGGGCCCTGAGTTCACGCCCCAGAGCTGATGTACTCTCTCTCTCTCTCTCTCTCTCTCTCTCTCTCACACACACACACAAAATTGGTGTTATGGGAGTGGTTGATACCATCACCAATATAATGTTTTGAAACATCATAACTTTTTCCTTGTCTTTGGAGAAAACTATGCAAACATACCAATGGCCAACCAAGAGAGCCTAATATAAATTTCAGATTTCTTAATATTCAAAATAATGATTACCTTCCCCTTCTCCTCCACAAATTATACCAACATCAAGGGGAAAAATAAATCGTTTAAATAGAGATACAGGTGGACCCATTGCAACAATGAGATGTACAAGTCGTTATGTTGAAAAACAAACTTTACAACTTTGGCCAGGAGGTGGGGGTGGGTTGGGTGGGAGGGGTGGGGGTGGGAGTGGGGTGGGGATGGGAAGGGATGAGAAGGGGAAACAAAGGAGGAGGCAACAATGCTTGATAAGAAATGTACTCATTATCTTGCCCATGTAATTGTAACCTTTCTATACGGTATTTTCACAATTAAAAAAATAAATAAATGGACTTTCTCTACTGTGGGGAAAAAAAACAAAATACTGATTACCAATTAATTCCACTAAATTCTCAACTAACTTCCCACCGATTCTTCAGTATTGTAATGATGACAGAGTTTGTCCACAACATTGTCTAAATGTGGATGAAGCATCTGAATTAAATTAAATTAAAATTGTATTCTAGTTTCAATCAAATTCATTTTTGGAGCTCTCATTGTTTTCTGGCCGACAGAGTGCTGCTGGAAGAATCCAACTCTATGGGCCCTGAGCAATCTCATGCATGGTTTCAGGATGTATCAAGAATGCCAGATCCTGACCACTCTCTCTGATGGTCATTTCCCAAAAACTATTTGCAATGAACATCCTGGATGGATGACATAACGCCTTTGCTCTGTCAAGGAGTGAATCTGGCCAGGTACAAGTGGCTCACTCCTGTAATCTCAGGAGGCTGAGATTTGAGGATATCAGTTCACAGTCAGCACAGGTAGAAAAGTCCATGAGATCTTTATCCCCAGTTAACCACCAAAAAGCTAGAAATGGAGCTGTGGCTCTAAAGGTAGAGTGCTAGCCTGGAGCAACAAGAGTTCAGGGATAGTGCCCAGGCCTTGAGTTCAAGCCCCATTACTGTAGTGAATCCCTGGGCTCACGGCTCCTTTCCTTCAGTACAACTCAGTGTGCAGGCAGGCAGCTCTAATGGGTCTTCTGGGCAACCATGATTGGAGTTAGGGGTAGGGAGAATCCAAATGATCATATAGCTCTAGGCTACTGCTTTTTGATAAAGTACGTTGTCTCTGACCCAGAAATCTTGTATCTTCTGCCAAGGGTCACAGAACAGTTACAGGCAAACTTATCACCTCTTAAATAGAGCAAGAGCTCAAACACTATTCAGTCCTGGACCACTATCTAATTAAAAATCAGTCCTCCCAAATTCTGCATGTGAACAAAGAAAGCCTTAAACTTAGCCTTGAGTTTGCATTCAACTTTCTTGTTTATGACTGATATTCTACTACTTGAGACACACTTCCAGTTTGGCTTTTTGCTGGTAAATTTGAGAAGGAATCTTGAAGATTTTTCTTCCCAGGCTGGCTTTGAACCTTATTACTACATGCCTCAGCTTTCGGAGTAGCTGGGCTATGAGTTCAGGCCTAGTACTGGCACAGAAATAGAAAAAAGAGAGAAAGAAAAAAAAGAAAGGAAGGAAGGATGGAAAAAAGGAAGAAGAGAAAGAAAGAAAAGTAAGGGAAGAAGGAAGGAAGAAAAGAAGGAAGGAAGGAATAAAGGAAAGAAGATAACTTTAATTGTATGCCCTTACATCAGATTTGGGAAGTATCTCAAAGTATTTCTGCTGGATATACCCAAGCACAACTTATTCAATTCACAATCCTCCTGTCTCCACTTCCCAAATGCTGGAATTCTAGGCATATTCTATCATGCTCAGTTTGTAAGCAGAATTTGGGAGGATTTTTAATTAGATAGTGATACAGGACTGAATAGTATTTAAGAACTTGCCCTACTTAAGAGGTTTCCTGCAGTAGAATGGGTAATAATAGCAGCTAAGATATCTTAGAAAAGCAAAGATAAAATTAGTCTGAGAAGGGCAATGGCATAATGTGGAGAGTTGGATAACCTGAAGTTCTGCTGAAACTCCAAATCATGAGTAAACCACAAGCTTCCTCATTTTACCCATCCCTTACAATATTTGAAATAGTCTCCAATTTACCCAAAAGTGTTTGCATTGCTATTTCCTTTCAAAATCATTAATTTACTTTATTGTTATTATAGAGGTGATATATAGTGGGATTACAATTACATGAGTCAGGTAATGATTTTTGACACCTATTTCTAACACAAAGCACATTTAAACTCTTCTGTTTTCTTGCAGACTCACTATTTCTGATGAACTAAAGATTGGCTTTTTCACATCAGATCATGCCACTCAGACTGATTGCAGTGAAATTTTGCCACTAAAAGAATTGAGTTCATCTACAGTAAAGTTGGTACAGGTAGCACTGGGGTTTATTTCTAAACGTTTAAGATAATTGTGGAAATTTGTCTACACTGCATCTTTGATCAACAGAACTGAACTTATGACACTTTAAAAATACAGGCATCTGGGGCTGGGAAGGTGGCTCAGTGGTAGAGCGCTTGCCTTGCATGCCTGAGGCCCTGGGTTCGATTCCTCAGCACCACATAAGCAAAAAGAAAAAAGCCGGAAGTGGCGCTGTGGCTCAAGTGGTAGAGTGCTAGCCTTGAGCTGAAGAGCTGAGGGACAGTGCCCAGGCCCAGAGTTCAGGCCCCATGACCGGACCAAAAAAAAAAAAATACAGGCATCTGAATGATAGTATGTGTTTTTAAAATTATGAATATAAGCTATGATTTGTATTTGTCATATGCATGTCATGCTTTTATATGTTAACTTGCTTAGTAAACTGTTACTCTTTATTCTCAGGACATCTGTAAGCATTTCCTATTTTGATATTTGAAAGATATAAGATATTTTTGCATATAGTTGAGTGAGAGAAGACAATGATATACTAAATACTTGGGAAACCATCATACAACTTTGTCAGATCTTGACATTTTATCCTATTTCCTTTGGATGTGTTTTTGATCATAAAGGAATAAAAATATTTCATATACATCAGAATATCAAGAGTTATTGTTAAAAACTATAATTGATAAAACTATCACCTGAGGTCACATACTACTAATTGCGCTGGGGTGCCTTGTCTACTTAAAGCAACTCAGAAATCATCCCATATTGATACAGAAACAGTTTTCTCATAGGTAGGCATGGTGGTGCTTGCCTGTAATTCCAGCACTCAAGAGGCAAAGGCATGAGGATCATGAGTTCAAGGCCAACCTGGGCAACGTAGACCTTGTCTCAAACATTTTTAAACTATAATTAAAGGGATGTAACTCAATAGTAGAGCATTTGCTCTGTATGCATAAAACTCTGGGTTCCAGTTTCATTGTTACCTCTCCCTTCCAAAGGAAACCTCATTTATTTCACAAGCTTACATGTCACAAAATGTACACCATATATTTAGTTATTCCTCTATTGATAGACATTTTGGCAGCTTCTAATCTTTCACTGTGGTGATGCACAATCCCTTAGATTCGTGTGCCAGTAAACCTGGGGTGTAAGTTCTTAACTGGGATTTCTGAGTCAGAGGACGCACACATTAGTCACTTAGGATGACAACTGCCAAGCCACCTGGCACATGGCATGGCTTCCACTAGTTTGAAGAGGTCTCTTTCCAACATACTTGCCAATTTACTATCTTCTTTTTTTTTTTTTTTTTGGGTCCAGCTGTGGGGCCTGAACTCTGGGCCTGGGCGCTGTCCCTCAGCTCTTCATCTCAAGGCTAGCACTCTACCACTTGAGCCACAGCGCCACTTCCGGCTTTTTTCTTTTTGCTTATGTGGTGCTGAGGAATCGAACCCAGGGTCTCAGGCATGCAAGGCGAGCGCTCTACCATTGAGCCACCTTCCCAGCCCCTACTATCTTCTTTTATAAAAACAAATTGCAAAAAGTTTTAGAACCTTATGGTCTTGTAACTTGGTATACTCAAATGATGAAGGTTTGGTTAATAGGATTTTGGTAGAAATGGGAGATGTCAAGCTGGGTGCTAGTGGCTCACACCTATAATCCTAGCTACTCAGGAGGCTGAGATCTAAGGACTCTGGTTCAAAGCCAGCCTGGGAAGGAAAGTCTGTGAGACTTGCATGTCCAATTAATCAAAAAAAGCCAGAAGTGGAGCTGTGGCTCAGTGGTGAAGTACTCTTGAACAATAAAACCAAGGGACAATGTTCAGGCCCAGAGAGAGATGGGGGGAGGAGAGAGAGAGAGAGAGAGAGAGAGAGAGAGAGAGAGAGAGAGAGAGAGAGAGAGAGAGAGAGAGAGAGAGAGATCAGCTTTAGAGAACCTTCTTTAAGACACAATTTGCAAGCACTGGCTGGTACTTTCTCCCTCTTTCTCCCTTCCCTCCATCTACCCTTTCCAAAGATCTAATGTTGACCCCTCTTCTAAACATCACAGACATGAAGCCTGCACCTTCCACATGCCTCACCCCACAGGGACTAAACTCCAACAAGAGCCCTCAAATGGACAAAACATATCCAAGCCATAACATGCCTCATTTTGCAAATTAACTCTCATTCTGAAAACTTAGATCTACACCAAAAGATAGAATAATTGAAATTTTCCAAGTACACCACATCTGGGAGGTACTCTGAGAAGCCCAACCAGATTCTAGTCAGATGCCAGGTTATGCTCTCAGAACCAGAAAAGTCACTGGAATATGTATTTACTCTACAATAATGTAGGCTTTCCATTTGTAGATGATTACATCCTTCAAGGTGGATTTTGGGTGCATCAAAGATTTGCTTCAGTTGAAATTTGAGGATCGCCTTAAAGAAGAGTCTTTGCATATCATCACTAACATGAACGATAGGATCATGGATGTTGAAAACCATTATCGCCAGGTAGATTTTCACATTCTCTGCTGCCTGTGTGGCATGAGCTCCTTACACACATGTGTGCTACAGTGCTGAATTTAGTAACTTAACCAGGACAGCAAAATTTTCCTAGGTTGTGACTCATGCAACAGCTTCTACTTAAAGCTTTGCTGTATCTTAGGAACTTCTAGTTTTGCATGTGAAACATTGATCTTGACATGGACCTTATCAGGTAGATCATTGTTTTTCCCCTTTTGTAGAGGAGGGAGCTGAAACACAGAAAGATAACTTGCTTAAAGTCATTGGTTCAATAGCTCAGGAAGGCAGTTTGATGGTTGAGCTTCCTTCCTCCCTCCTTTCCTCCTTCCTTCCCTCCCTCGCTCCTTCCCTCTCTCCTTTCCTTCCCTCCCTCCCTCCCTCCCTTCCTTCCTCTCTTCCTTCCTCTCTTCCTTCCTCTCTTCCTTCCTTCCTTCCTTCCTTTTTCTTTCTTTCTGTCTTTCTTTCCTGTCTCTCTCTCTCTTTCTCCTCCTCATCATTATCGTCATCATCACTCCTCTTTCCTTCCTTTTATCTTCTCTTTTTCTTTTTTCCTTCTTTCTCTTTTGTGCCCCTACTGGCATTGTTCTAGCATTCTACCCCTTGAGTCATAGCTTCACTTCTGGCTATTTGATGGTTAATTGAGATAAAAGTTTCACAGATTTTCCTGCTTACCTAGCCTGTTTTACAACCTCAGTCCTCAGCTCTCAGCCTCTTGACTATTATATTATCTTTTTTGTGCCCTAAAGGCCCTGTAGGAGCCAAAGATGTGAAGGGGGAGAGAGGAAAGAGGAGGAAGAGGGGAAATCCATTGCGACACTGAGTGTATTCATTTTCCATTTGCAGAATGAGGACACCATGAGGAAATCTTTTCAGCAACAGCTGACGGATGCCATAGCGATGGTCAAAGGGATGTACCAGGTGGGTGTGCTGCTGCCTGGGGCAAGGAAAGGTGGAGAGCTGGTCCCTTGTGAGGAGTGGGGCTTGCTGAGTTCCCATGAGTGCTCCCCTCTTCCAGCATCTGCTTCCTGGATTTCCAGGTCATCTCAGAGAGTGCAGCCCTAACACATTACATACTTCACAATGATAATAGTAACTTTCCACAAATTAGAAAACCTCCAATTTGATACTCAGGATCCCTAAACACGAGGTGGAATGACCTCAAAGTCTATGTGGCAGAGATACAGTTGGTTAGAAGACTGGATGGTCCTGAGTGGATTCCCTGGAGGCAGATGGGACACCTCAGACTCCAGGGGAGGAACCTCTCTAAAGACAGGAGCAGTGCGGCTTACAGCTCAGTGTGCACATGAGGTACACTTGAGGAGTTCTTCCATTGATACCTTTTTTTCTATGTTGGGCTGGTACTGGGCCTGGATTCTGTCCCTGAGATTTTTCACTCAAGGCTAGCACTCTACTGTTTGAGTCACAGCTCCATTTCTGGCTCTTCTTTATCTGGTTCACAGGCTTTTCTGCCTGTGAGACTTTGAACTGAGATCCTCATATCTCATCCTCCTGAGTAACTAGGTCATAGATGTATTTAATCTATCTTCTCTAAAACTCGTGGGGAGAAGAGTAATTCAGAATTCCGTGGTTTATGAAAGCATGGTATTATATGGTCCTTTATATCTTCAATCATCTTTGAGACAACGATATGTTCCCAATAAATATAAAATATTCAAAAACAGTTGAAGGAGATTAAGAGGCCTCAGTTCAAACCCTATACCAGCACGCACGCACGCACGCACGCACGCACACACACACACACACATACACACACACACACACACACACACACACAGAATTAAAAAAATAAAGGTGAATGATGAATGCTACTCCTTATATATTCCATCTCTACTTCTAGAAGTAGAAATCATTTAAAGGCTTAAATTCTTTATATCACCAGTTTTCCATAAACATGCTAAGTATGATTAACCACAAAGATATTATGATTAGTGGTCTTCCCCTATTAATAACTTGTTCATATGAAATTGAAGTCATTATTTGACTCTTCACTTTGGACTGTTGGCATGGTTCTGAGGCATGACCTTATGAAGACTTCCAAAGCTGGGCTGAGTAAGGCCTTGTCATAAGCAACAACAGGAGAGTCCAAAAGACAACCCAAGTGTCCAAAGGACCAGCATATGTGACTCTCTGCTGCCCTCTGGAGACCAACTAAGGGTAGAAGTACTATTACTCTTAGGGAACAAGTTCCTAATTCTAACTTTTAAAGCATTTTGTGAGATATTATGGTGTTTTATTTGTAGATAAAACAAAGATGACAGTTTAGAAAAACTGTATCTTAGCTTTTATTGTCCTGATGCACGTATCATTCATTATTCTGATAAGAAAAGAGAGACTATTTGTAAGCATTTCAAAACATAAAAATTTAAGAATTTAAGCACATAAAAAATTCTTAGAACAGAGAAGGCACACCAACACTAGTTTTTAAACTAATAAGCAATTATTAGAAGATCATTCCCTGAATATTTTCCTTTGCTCTTGATTTTTTATATTTTCTTTCATCATATAACCATGATATTAATTTCTAGGCCATCTACGTAATTTGTAGTTTCTTTTGGATTATCTTGCTATCTTCCCTTGTGATTCATTGATTTATTTTTGTAATAGTATGGTTGTCTTTTCTTCTTTATTTTTTATCATCTCTACTAGCAGCTTGGTTACCTGAAGATGACATAAAACATCTTAGAATTATAGGATTGTATCTCAAACCCATAACTTGGTTTGAATCACATAAAAAGTCCACAATTTTATCTGGGCATGGTGTCTCTAGCCTATATTCCTATCTCCTTGGGAGGCAGAGATTAGGAAGATTGTGATTCACAGGCAGTACAGGCAAGCTGCAAAACCCCATCTCAACCAGTAGAAAGCTGAGTGTAGTAGTGTGAATCTGTCATCCCAGCTACAAAGGAAGCATAAATAGAATTGTTTGTGGTCCAGGCCAGCTCAGGCAATAATGTGAGATCCTATTTACAAAATACCTAAAGTAAAAGAGCAGAAAGGCTGGAGTGTGACTGAGTTGTAGAACTATACCCTAGCAAGCACAAGGCCCTCTGTTACCACACACATACATACACACACACACACACACACACACACACACACACACACACACGCTCCACACTTTTATTTTTTCCCTCCCTACATAACTACTAATGTCGTATTTTCCATTAGAAACTTAATTTTAAATGGCACCTTCATTGCTTTATTTTTGATGTTTTTATCTATTTTCATTTTTCCCAAAGTTATTTACATACACTCTTAAGTATTAAAATATCCTAAAAAAAATAAAAAATAAGAAAATAGCCTGAATTTCACTATATGTTTACTTTTACCGGTGATTTTATACTTTTATATGTGTTCATATTACTACTTACTTCCTTTTAGTTTGACTTTGTAGAACTTCCTTTAGCATTTTAAATAAAACAGGTCTCATGATGAATAATGTCTTCAGATTCTACTTGGGACTGTCTTCACCTCTTTTTTTCAGGTCTGAAGGGCAGCTTTGCCTGACACAGGAAGCTCACTGGCTTTTCAGATTCTGCTTTTGACTGTCAAGAATTTCATGTGAATATTTTTTTGAGTTCATCTTTCCTATGTCCTTAAACTTATGCATGTTGAAATACTCCCAAGAATTAGGGGATTTTCAACTACTTTCTCTGTCTTCTCTGTCTGTGCATCTTGGTACTGGGGCTTGAATTCAGGGCTTCTGCTCTCCCTTAGCTTTTTTTCTATGGCCTGTCCTGGAGTTTGACTCAGGGCCTGAGTGCTAAACCTGAGCTTTTTTTTGCTCAAGGCTAAAGCTCTACCACTTGAGCCACAGCTCCACTTCTGGATGTTTTGGTAATTTATTGGAGAGAAGAGTCTCATGGACTTTCCTGGTCAGGCTGCCTTTGAACCTCAACTCTTAGATCTCAACCTCCTGAGTAGCTAAAATTCTAAGTGTGAACCACCAGGGCCCACATCTCTTAGCTATTTTACTCAGGGCTGGTGCTTTACCACTTGAGCCACAGCTCCATTTCTGGCATTTTTGGTGGTTAAGAATCTCAGGGACTTTTCTGCCCAGGCTGGCTTCAAACCATCATTTTCAGATCTCAGCTTCCTGAGTAGCTAGAATTACAGACATGAGCTATCGGTGCCTGACTCAAATATTGTATTTGGGGTTTATTTGTTTGTTTGTTTAGAAATTTTCTGCCTCTTTCTCTTTGTTCTTCGACTGAAATTTCCGCAACTCACATATCCATTTCTTTCATGGTATCCTTTATGCTTTCTTCCCTTTTTTCATTCTTTTTATCTTTTGTTCTTACAACTGGCTAATTAGAAAATAATCTGTCTTTGGTATCTTTTTTTCTACCTGATTGAATTTGTTGTTGATATTCTTTGTTGTATTCTTAAATTCTATCATTGTATCCTAAGGATTTCTGTTATTTATTCTTTATTAATTTCAATTTCTTTATTAGGCTTCTAATCAAGAAGGTTAGGGGGGAGTACCACGTGTTTATGACAAAGGAGTAAAACCACCCCAAAGGAACCACAGAAGCTTGCAGGACAGATAATCCCCAAATCACCTGTTGTGGTGAAGTTCATTCCAAAGTAGAGTAATCCCATGGGAGCTGTTCTCCCCCCAGGTGATGACAGCAATAAAAAAAAAATCCCCAGAATGCTGGAGACCCCTTACTGAGATAATGTCCAACCAGGCCACATCTGTAACTAAGCCATTGCTGCTGCTGCTGCTGCTGCTGCTACTGTTATTTTAAAGGTGATGTGCAGAAGGTTTATAGTTATATAAGTCCGGCAGTGAGTACATTTCTTTTTGGACAATGTCACTCCTTCCCTCCCTCTCTCCCAGTTTTTCCCTCCCATCCCTACCCACAAGTTGTATAGCTTATTTTCAACATAGTGTCTAGTGACACTATGCGTTTTGTTTGTGCATTTGTTCCCTTTGTCCCTCCATTTCTGAGTTCCCTCGTACTCTCCCAGAGACAGATAAGCAAACAAGCAAAACACAAAGAAAAGAACATAAAAACAGCAATGGAGGGGAAAAAAAAGTCCTCTTGTTTCCATTTCCTGGGGTTCATTTTAATAAAGACTATTTTATATGATCAGATGCACGTAGGCACTGCACCTTTGTGTCCTCTAACGGTATCCTCATTTGGTCTCACTGAGTGAGAATGTCTAGAGTCCTATATAAACGATCCTATCCCTGTGCATATTAGATCTAACCTCCACTTATGAGAGAAAACATACGAGGCCTCTGTATGTAGCTCTTTTTCCCCTTTCCCCTAATTCTTCTTCTATTTACTCTTAATTCTCGTGTCTATACTCCGAAGAGATCTGAAGATGAGCTGTCATGCCATTTTCCTGTGACATCATACCTCTAGTAAATTTCCTCTCTCTGCCCTTCAGCATGTCTCTTTATTTGGTGTATTAATGATGAGGAGCCAGACCTGATATATTCCTTTCTTGATAAGTTTTCCCATTACTCTCACTATACGTCTTACCTGGCCTGTATTCTCTTACTGGACACAGGATCAAGGTAGATTAGCTGCCTTGGTTGTCTGGTAACATTTGACAGATGGCTCTGGTGGAAGGGCAAAACCAAACAAATGGTGTCCAAAATCACAGTGGGATGAGACCATGTCTGCATCTGTGGCTGACTCGGCACAGGCCTGTCTTGTCTCTTTAAACCTTCTTTATTGGTCTTAGCCTAGACCAGAGTTGTGCAGCCTCCTACCTGGGTCACAAAGCTCCCACAAAGGACTTTTGTTGATGAGCAGTTGTGAAACTCTTGTTGTGGTGGGCGGCTCATTTCTGTGATATATTTTCTTTGCGTGGCTTATAAAGTCAGAGTAATATATTCTGTGTTCTATAGAGTAATGCTGAGCTGTTTTGCCTGACACTGCCACCAAGTTGAATGTAAAGAGAGTTATTAAGTAGATTCGGTAAGTCATGTCTGTAAACCTAGCTACATGAGAGGCCAAGATAAGAAGGATTGCATTTCAAGGCCAGCCTGGGCAAAAAAGTTTGTGAGACCCTCATCTTAATCAGTAGCAAGGCATAATGACACACAGCTGTCATCTCTGCTATGGTGGAAATTGTAAATAGGATAACCATAGTTTAGGTTGGTCTGGACAGAAAAGAGATCCTAACTCAAAAATAAGCAGACCTCAAAAAAGCAGAGGTATGGTTCAAGCAATAGAGTAACTGACTAGCAATCATGAATCCCTGAGTTCAAATCTCAGTACCACCGAAAAAAGCCAAACAACAACAAAAATCACTGTACATAATTATTTACTAAAGCTGGTGTACGTTATAAAAAATAATTTCATCTTAAAAATAAAATCATTCCTGGTGGTACTACGTTAGTGTTTGATTTTTTTTTTTTTTTTTTTTTTTTGTCAGTCGTGGGGCTTGAACTCTGGGCTTAGGCGCTGTCCCTGCGCTCTTCAGCTCAAGGCTAGTGCTCTACCGCTTGAGCCGCAGCTCCACTTCCGGTTTTCTGGTGGTTTATTGGAGATAAGAGTCTCACGGACTTTCCTGTGTGGTCTGGCTTTGAACTGCAACCCTCAGATCTCAGCCTCCTGAGTAGCTAGGGTTACAGGCATGAGTCACCAGCGCCCGCCTTAGTGTCTGATTTTTACTACTTCTGTTTTTCCCACCAGCGGTACTTTGATGTTGAGGAAGAGAAGTCTGCCTTGCATGATGCGGCAAATTTCCAACTGGGTATTTTAAAAAGAAAGTTGAGGGAGAGAGATGATCTTATCAAGGAATTAAAAGAGGAGCTCGAGAGATATGAAGAACTTGGTTTTCAAAAATATGTAAGTTTCAATGCAAAGAATAACTTTTCATATGTGTAAGTAAAATCATAGATAGCTAAGAGCTTGAGTTGAGAACAAATAGATTTTGCTGGGTCTGACAACTCACACCTGTAACCTTAGATGCTCAGGAGGCTGAGATCTAAGGATCGTGGATCAAAGACAACTTGCATAGGCTATTTCAAGAGACTCTTATTTCCAATTAACCAGCAAAAAGCTGGAAATGGAGGTTTAGCTCAAGTGGCAGAGCATCAGAAGTAAACAAACAAAAACCCAAGGGAGAACTCAAGGCCTAGAATTCAAGCCACAGTAGCAAAAAAAAAAAAAAAAAGAATAAAATGGAGTTGGGGAATCATGACAGCTGTCCATAATATGAACCAATCTAACATTTTACTATGTAATGGTGTGTTCTAGAAAGTCCATAATAATTATAAATAAGAACAATAGAAACTAAAATAACCTACTTTCCTGAAACATCTCACCCTGAAAGAGTGGATTTTTGTTATATTAATGAAGAATCTCAACTTTTGTTGCAGTCAAGATAGATGAAAAGACACAAAGCTAATCTTCCCAGATCAGAGACTTCTAAGAAGTTGACTTGGAACAGAATGGTCTTTATACAATAATAATAATATCAAGAAGGAACCATAAGCCAGGTGCCAGTGGCTCATGCCTGTAATCCAAACTACGCAGGAGATTGAATAGCAGTTCGAAGCCATCTAGGACAGGAAACTTTGTGAGACTCATATCTCCAATTAACCACCAGAAAACTGGAAGTGAGGCTAAGGCTCAAAGTGATAGAGGTCTAGCCTTGAGCAAAAAAGCTCAAGGACAGTGCCAAGGCCCTGAGTTCAAGCTCCACGACTGAAATAAACAAATGAACAAAAAAAATAAATAAATGAAAGGAGCTGGGCCCTGGTGGCTCATGACTGTATCCTAGCTACTCTGGAGGATGAGATATGAGAATCATGGTTCAAACCCAGAGGCCAGGGCAAAAATAAGTTAGGAGACTCTTAACAGCAAAAAAGTTGGAAGTGGAGATGTGGCTCAACTGATAACATGCCAGCTTTGAGAGAAAAAGCCAAGCAAGAGTACAAAGCCCCAAGTTCAAGCACAATACAGGCAGGCAGGTAGGCATACACGCGTGCTGCACACACATATGCGCACACACACACACACACACACACACACACACACACACACACATCAAGAAGGAAAAGCTTTGAAGGATTTCCCTCCTGGTTTTCCCTCTATCCTTGAGATTCTGCCTTAACTAACATAGCATAGATTTAGTGGGGATGATTTTGGTACATTCATTTCACTCTCTCTCAAACATCTTAGCACTTCTGTTCTCAGCCCATTCAGCTGTTGTGGGACAAGAATGAAGGGGAGGGGAGGCAGCTTTGTGAGGATCATACATGGGACCTGCACCCCACTCAATGTAAGGAGTTTGTTCTCTGAATTTGAATGACAGCCAGATAACTTACTTATTCTGTGATAATCTGCCCCCAAGAAGACCACAGTCAGGATTTCTGTAAACACTGCAAGGCTTGGGAACACTGGGGTAAATTAATGGGGTATATAGATCTCTCCTAGGGACTCTAAATGTGTGGCAGCGTTTGATACAAGCACACATGTGTGCATTCCTGTGTCACAAATTCAGACCCTGAGCTCTCTCAAATCAACTTGTGAAATACTACTCTGACAGATCTTCTAGGAACAAACTATTTTAAACCTTCTTGCCATATAAACCTACAATCTAGATGATAGGTTAAGAGCTATTTGAAATTTCATCTTAAACAACTGCACCCTCTAGTGGTATAAAAACATCCCTTAGATGATACTAAATAATTCTAAATCTGCAGTTTGGTTTGGAAGAACACTTTAAAAATTCCAAGTAGTAGTGGTAATAGTTTGAACAAACTTGAAATAAATAAGCATTATTTGGTTCATCTAAAACTAGTTTGTCTTTACTGATCATCAAATTATAGAAGTAGCTTTATCATTAATAGATGTCACATCTCTTGTCTGAGAAATCTGCTAAGAAGGTAATAGGAAAAAGCAAGGTCAGTAAGTAGCTGCTTTGAATTGTATTTATGACAAAATGGAAATCAGAAAAGGCAACTCTTAAAGTTACAGACCTCATCTCCATATGAGAACAGCTTTGATACTGAATTTTCCCAGGAGCAACTTCATTCAAGTTTTCCATGGGAAAACAATGGGACTAAGCTGCATGCTGGTGGCTCACACCTGTAATCCTAGATACTCAGGAGGCTGAGAGCTGAGCATCATGGTTTGAAGCCAGCCTCGCAGGAAAATGTGTGAGATTTTTTTTTTAATTTAATTTTATTTTATTTGAGAACATACTGTACAGAGGGGTTACAATTACATGGGCAGGATAATGCATACATTTCTTACCAAGCATTGCAGCCTCCTCCTTTGTTTACCCTTCACCTCCCTTCCCAGCCTCCCCCCTCCCCCCCACCCAATCATACCCTCCCTCCCCCCCCACCGACGTTGTAAAGCTGGTTTTGACATGACATTTTGTACTTCTCATTGTTGCAACAGGTCCACCTGAATCCTTAAACGACTTGTTTGTCCCCGTCTCCTCCACATGTTATACTGACATCAAATATAGTGAAAGCGGGGGTTACACTGTGGGGGAGGGACATACAAAGCAACAAAGAAATAATCTTATAAATGCATTAGAATTTTTTCATAACTTTTTTTTTTTTTTTTTGGTCGGTCGTGGGGCTTGAACTCTGGGCTTGGGCACTGTCCCTCAGCTCTTCAGCTCAAGGCGAGCAGCACCACTTCCTTTGTGTGAGATTTTTATCTCCAATTAACCACTAGAAAACTGGAAGTGGATCCGTGGCTCAAAGTGGTAGCATTGAACAAAAGAAGCTCAAGAATAGCGACCTGGTCCTGAGTTCAAGCCCCACAATTGACAAACAACAACAACCACCAAAAAAATACCCAATGTTATTTAGCTGCCTACCATCATCATTGTCACTGAAGTATTCTGTATGCCCCTTAAAAATTCACAAAACTACTCAAGAGGATAAGATCTGAGGATTGCAGTTTGAAGCCAACCTGAGCTGAAAAGTCCTGTGAGACTCTCCAATTAACCAATCTCCAGTTAACCAAAAGAAAACCAGAAGTGGAATTGTGGCTTAAAGTAGTATCCTTGAGCAAAAGAGCTCAGGGACAGAGCACATCCCCTGAATTCAAAGACCATGATGGATTAAAAAAAATCATGGAACAGGTTAGCCTGTCAGAGGCTACATCTGTATGCATGGGTACGCATGTGTGCTCACTGTATATGTATGATGAATGTGTGTATGTAGACACGTACGTGTGCATATGCGAACATGTGAGCATGTGTGTCTATACATGCATGCAAGTATACATTTGTGTGCACACATGTGTATATGCAAGCCGGTATGCAGGTTTGCATTGTGTGTGCATGTATACAGATATGGGAGTATATGTGTATGGAGATGTGTGTTTTGTGTGTGCGCAGGCACACACCACACTTGTGTTTTCATTTCAGCTGAAGTTGCTTTATTAGGTCGATTTTTCAGTTTTCCTTCTAAGCCCAACATAGATGAGGTAACCTCTCTCCCTCCTTCCCTCCCTCCACTGGTGAACAATCTACTGCTGTGGCTGACAACTCTGAAACAGAGCTGTCGTTCAAGAGAGGCAGCTCTGCAGGGCTGCGCTGTCCCAGGGTGCCACTTTCCTGGTTGTCACTCACTGGGGAAGCACCTGCTCTTCTCCATGACTGCCATGAGGCATGCGCATGCATCGGAACACCACGCCTCCCCTGGCATCAAATTGAGACGTCCAAGTACTGCACAGGGAGCCTGCAGGATGGAGACAGTAACATCACAGAATGGAAACTGCTGAGAAGGCACACAAAGAGCCCTGAGCCGGAGCCAGCCTTCACTGTGTTCAAGAGTCACCTGCACATCTTATGCAGACCGACACCAGAGAGTCTGGATGACAGTCTGCATTTCCAGAAAGCTCTCAAATACTGCTGGGATAGCTGGTCTGTGGGCCACACCCTGAATAGGAAAGATCTTGGTTATATTGTTTTCAGTATAATCAATTCCCTCAAGAAAGCGGAAATCAGTAATTTTGTGCATGTCGTGAACATTCTAAGAGAAATACATCACCATCTGAAAGCCTATCTTCCATAATAGAGTATGACAAACAACAACAAAGTAGAGAGTAGCAAGTTCCTTTATAAAGTTAAAGTTGAGAGTGGCTCTGAGTCACACACAGACTCTCTTGGAGTATAATTTGGCTTTAACCCTCTATGCCAAGTTAGCCACTTTCTAATGATCTCCACCCTTCTTACCCTGGCTTTATTAATGCAGTTTATGTTAAAGGAGACTCATGGTTTAAGAAAACCAAAATGAGGGATGTAGACAGATGGCAGAAGAAACGCCACCACAAAACATGCCACTCAGAGCAGCCCAGAACTCTCCCTTTGTTCATTTTGTTAATGAGCATCCTTATGGCTGTGGGGTGTCTGAATAGTTAATGACCTGCAGTTCCTGAAGCTGACAGCTGGTGGAGACAGAGCTAAGGCCTCATCTCACAAGAATTAGGACTTGGAAAGCCATGGAGAGAGAGGAAACCCTGATTTAATGTGTTTTCTTGAGTCTTGTTTTCATGCATAGAGATTCTTAGAAGACATTTTACACTTCATCTAGTTCACTCGAATAGTTCACTAGTTTATGATAACCGGCACCTATGCAAGCCACTGTGGGTTTGTAATCTGTAGTGAGGAAATTAAGCTTACATCGTTGAAGGTTATTTTTTTAGTTTGCTTATCTGAAAAAAAAATCCTATCTATGCATAACTATATTCTGTCATAATCTCAAACTGAACTCTGTGGAATAAGAAATGAATGAATAGGATTCTATACTAAGAAAACCATGTTGTGTATTAATTCCTCATTAGAAGTGTTAGTATTCATTAGTTAAGAATTAATTAGAATCCCAGCACTCTGGAGGCTGGGATGAGGAGGAACATGATGAGTTCAAGCTAATCTGTATTACATAACTACTGTGTCAAAAAGAGCTAATGGGGCACAGATAATTTAAGTGAATGATGAATCAGGATCTTGAAGATGTGTCACTGAGTACAAATTGAAACAGCCTATTTCAAATACTTCTAATTTATATGGATAATTTCATTGGGGAGTCACTTGTTTTATAATAGATCTCATACTGCATTGTGAAACCTCTCATTCTGAACCATTACAATCACAGGGGAAACCATATATTTCCCAGTATTTCCAAAGTTTACTAAAAGTACAGTTTCAAAAGGAACTCAATATGTTGGGAGGGCTACTTCTTTTTGAGGGGATATTTTATTCTTACTTATTTGCAATCCTGGAATTATAGTGAAAAGCACAGATTCCAATTCAGCAGAAGACTTCTTTAAAGTTCCAAATTATATTTAAAAGTCTGTAGTCATTTGAAAGCAAGGCCTACATAGTTAACCACCTCTTTTAACATAACAATACTCATTTTTTGAGACTGCATCATCCATTTAATATTTTTCCATAATGAAGTATAAAATTCTGCACCAGCCTCTCTTCCAACCCATTACATCTTTATTTTATTAAAAAAAAGTCTGGCAGTAAAATCTGGACAACCGTAGAGAGAGCATATTCAGATGTCTTCAATAGCTTTGGAACAGACAAGAAGAAGAAGATGAAGAAGAAGAAGAAGAAGAAAAAAAAAAAGAGTAGCTGCTCCAATATGGCATAAGAAAAAGCTTCTCCCATAATAGACACAGCAAGATTTAAACAAAAGACGCACATAATAAAAATGTAAATGAGTTTGCTTTCCTAAAACTATAACTTTAAAGTCTTTTGTTGTAAGTTATCCTGAAACTTTCTTACAAGGTAATCACTGTTTGCATAGAGATTTAAACCCAAGTGTTCAATAGCATTCAACGCCTGCACAGTCCCCCGGTGACAGGCATGCAAAGCCACGTTAATGTTCAGAATATGAATTGCCTCTGGGTGGCTCTTCCACCAAGCAGAAAACCAACTGTGTGGATATCCGAACGCCTGATGGACTCCATGCAGCTCCCAGCCTGAAAACGTCACCACTTTGACATGTGATGGGGCTCCTCACCACACTGGCAGCATGGACACTGGGAAATGCCACAAAGGCAGCCAGCCCCCACCCCTCCTTAGTCTGCACGTTGCCACCCCCTGGTGCTGCCTATCCATGATCTCCCCAGCTTGCCTAGTTACAGGGAAATAGCACTTCACACACACACACACACACACACACACACACACACACACACACACACACACACACACACACAGAATTGTGGGTGAAGGGGATCCAGCTGCCTCCCAGATCCAGCCTCCATAATGAATTGACCTGAACGATGAGGGGCACACAAACAGTATGATATGCATTATTCCTGTCAATAAAATGTCCCCATGTGTTGTGCTCTTTGTCGAGAATGTACTGTGGCTTTTCTTCCAGCAATTCCTATTTAGCTCTCTTCGCCCCTCCCTCCTTTTTTTTTTTTTTTTTTTTGCTATTATAAGTGTGTAATAGAATTCAGAAAATTATATGATAGCTCTTTCACATGCTTATTGTCTTGGGGTTGCATATTTAAATCCTTGGCTCCCTGCTTAGAAATATGAGATTTCCCATCTTTCAGGACTCTGTCAAAGATGCTGGCTCCCCCAAACCTGATGTGGATTACAAAGCAGAATGTGAGAGACTGTCTCAAGTCATTGCAGGACTGGAAGATGAGATCCAATTCAATGTGAAAGAGAATTCAGTATTAGGTAACATTTTAAAACTCATTTATTCTTAGAGAAAATTTAGGCACTCAGCACATTTTTTTGCTATGTTTGTCTTTTGCACACATATATATTTGTATGGTTATTGATTTTTAAAGCCGGGTACTTGACAGCCATCTTTGATTTTGTCTAAGAAAGCAGTGGTTGATCTAGCAAAGAATTTGTCTGTAATGACACTCTCATTAACTTGGGTGTTTTGTTTTTGGTTTTGCTTTTTTTTTTGTAAAACATTGGCCTTCCCAGAACAATATACTAACCAGTATTCTACATCCCTTAGAAAGATTCCAAACATAGAAACTTTCCCTGGTTTATTTCACATGCTTAACTGATTATCTAAGTGGTAACATTTAAATACGTAAGTGTCTGCTTACATATGTGCTTTGTAGGGAAGCTGAGTTAGCACCTCATAAAAGAAACACTCGCCCTTACTCCTTATGTATTGCCAATTTTCTATATGAGTTTTAAATACCAATTCTCATTGTACAGTTTCTACCCATTTGGTTCATCCTATAAGCCATTGGTAGATGTTGCATTTCAAGTACCAAAGTACCATTATTGTTAAGTACTGAACTATATTGTTTATATTTGTGTTCATGGTATATAAGGTTGCCCTTCATCTCTGCTATAAAAGGCAATGAGCAAGAAAAAGGATCAATGAAAGTTAGTAAAGCATGGATAAAATGAGATATAATATCTCCTGAACATAAAACTAGACTCAGAGGCTCCCTGTCTCTTCCATAGTAGAAGGATGTGCTCCTTTCTTCCTGAGTCATAATATACTACCTGCTAAATAAAGCACTTTGGAGAAGCTGTGACTAATAGCAAAAAGTCTTCTCTGCTCAACCTGATGAAAAGCTTCCAGCCCTCAGCCACACTTGGATCTTGAACTTACTTCTTAATCCCTATGAGACCAGCCGGTGGAACAGCAGGAAGGAGGGGATGAATGTCAAGGGCAGTTGTGAAGGTCACAGTCCTGCTAGGACTTGCGTCCACCATGCCTGCCTGTGGCTCCCCAGCCTGCCCCCAAGTAGGCAGTATGAATACTGCAGCATACGCATGTAATTTCATGGTTGGCCTCTCTCTCCTTTTGTTTCCAGAAGGTGAAATTTTAAATCTGAAAGAGTTTGCAGAGCAGGATCAGAGAACTATTCAGAAGGTTCGGTAACATTTTAACATTGATAAATGACTTTTTAAATTGAAATATCAACTTCATGGGTGCCATGACACTGAAGCCAGATTGTCTAAGGATGTAAGAAAAGTTGATTTATTATGTATTTGATTGTGTATTTCCCTGGTATTTGGGGGAAGACTAGCTAGTCACGGCTTAGATTTCTGTATTCAGAATTCGTAGGTCTAGCCAAGTTCTAGTGGCTCATGCCTATAAAACCCTAGCTACTCAAGAGGTTGAGATCTAAGAATCACAGTTCAAAGCCATCCTGGGCAGGAAAGTTTGTGAGATTCTTATTTCCAATAAACTACTCAGAAAGGACTGGAAATGGCACTCTGGCTCAAATGGTAGAGTGCTAGCTTTAAGCACAGAGACTCAAGGACAGAGTCTAGTTCCTGAGTTCAAGCCTCAGGACTGGCAATAATAATAACGATAGTAATAATAATAATTCATTGGTCTATAGATGCTTCTTTTACTTGGGATAATTGAGCATCTATTGATTGAAAAGTTGCCTACTATTGGAAAGTTTCAACACATGTTTACAGTGGTGAGAAAATTCCATTCTTTAGAAGTCTTAATCTTCAGATCTTGGTTGGTGCTCATTTTTCTGAATTGGGATGAGTTAGGCTCAAAGCCATCAGAAAATCATGAGTGAGAGCAGGAAGATTTCCTAGAGCAGCTAAGGCAAGAGGACCATACCAGTCCCTGCTTCCTGCAGGTGAGACTCATTTCCAGCTTTCATTCTCTGAGCTCTGTTCCCTCCCAATGTGGCTTTACTGTTTATGGCAACGTGAAACTTTCTCTTGGGGTGATGAATAGGATGGGGGTATATTTAGCGTTCAAAAAACATATAGATGACAAAGAATAATCATATCCTCAAATTATGCCAAATAAATCTAAATGTTTTCCAGTAACTGAGCCAAGTATTATTTTTCACATTAATATTAGACACAATTTAAAAGATTAATATTAGACAAAATTTACAAGTTTCTCTAGCCAGGTGCAGTGGATCGAGATTATACTCCTAGTTATTTGGGAGGTAGAGGCTAGGGAATTGAAGTCAGCCACCCTACCAAAACACAGGAGCTGCTTCTGACACAAGCTGTATATTTATCTTTGTTGGGATGTCTGTCCTTGTATTAAATCCTTATACCACCCCCCAAATTCTGAGTGCTCTCCTTTATCATTTGCATCCAGGGCTCCAATACACTCCTCAGCTTTCCAAGAAGTCATAGGGAAAAATCAGTCCTGTGGCTGTGGACAGCGAGAGGGAGGAGAGGGGACAGACCTAGGTGCTAGACAACACAGGAGCTGCTTCTGACAGAAGCTGTATACTTATCTTTGTTAGGATGTCTGTCCTTGTGTAGAGCACCAAGAATTTGGGGACCTTACCCAAAATTCTGAGTGCTCTAGCTTTTCATTTGCATCCTGAGCTCCAATACACTCTTCAATTACCAAGAATTTGGTGTAGGGGGTGGGGGAGGAATCATTTCGGTGGCTGTTGGCAGCATAGAGGATTCTTACTTATGCCAGGGGGTGGAGCTAACGTCTGAGTGCATTTAACAGCCGTGGTTGAGTCAGATTGGCATCTCAGTAAGAGAATAAATGGGAGGGAGGCAAATATGAAACCTGAGAATAATTAAGAGGTCAGTGGGATAAACCAGGAAACTATGATTAACAAAAGCCACAAAGAACATTGACACTGAGATGTTGATTAAATTAATAAATGAGGAATTGATTTGAAGGGGGGGGTCTAACTCAAGGATTTAATTTTCCCAATATAAATAATGCATGCAAATAATAATCATTTAAATTACATAGGGTGGGAGTATTGGTGAAATAAGTGCTTTTGATGAATATGGCTTGATTATGTCCATAAATACAGCACAAAAAGCTAAAAGAAGAGAATGAAGCATATAAAAAGTAAAAGAAAGCCAGGTGCCAGTGGCTCATGCCTGTAATCCTAGCTACTCAGGAGGCTGAGTTCTGAGGATCAAGATTGAAAGCCAGCCTGGGCAAAAAAAAAAAAAAAAAAATATGGCAGACCCTTACCTTCAATTCATTAGCCAGATGTGGAGCTGTGAGTCAAGTGGGCGAGTGTCAGCCTTGGGTGGAAAAGTCCTCAGGCCCTCCATTTAAGCCCTACACTGACACACCCACACACCACAAAAGAAAGTGAAAATTTGACAAATGTGACAAAGGATGTTGAATTTGGAAGGATGATGTAAGAAAGCTTGTAAACATGTCGGCATTTTCTTTGTATATTTGTTTGCCTGTATAATATTCTCATGATAACATATCAATCAATAGAAATTTCATTTTCCTTTGCCCACATTGGCATCTTTTTTCCCTGTCCTATTAAAATATGGTTTTCTTGTTTACCAAATTTTAGAAGGAAAATTTCAGCTCTTCTCTTCTGATCTTTCACAGAATATATTCTTCTTTCTTCCAGCTAATGGATAGTAGAGACAGATTGTTAGCTGAACTTGAAGCTGAAAAAGTACTAGTTCAAGAAATGGTAAGATGATTTACTTTTTTTTTTCTCCTAATAGATTTCTTAAGAATGTAATGATGAAAGTGTATATGTTTTATATGTTACTTTATTTGTAATTTTACTGTAAATGATTCATTTTTACCTTTATCAAAAAAATCTAACTACATGCATCATTCTAAATATTTTAAAGCAGTTTTTAAGAAGACATTTTGAATAGTAGCATCATAAATCTTCACCAGCGAAGAGATTCTTACATAAGAATTAGTATTCTCATTTAAAACAGGATGTAAAATATTTTCATTTTATTCTGGAGATCAGAAACCAAAAATAAGTATGAGAGGCCAATATTTCAATGGATTTGCTGATTTTTAGTGACAGCTCACCATAAGTTACAACAACAAAGAAGCAAGTGCCTAGCTAGATATTTTGGCAGTCTGTGTTAGTTTCATAAGACAACACTGCCTTTTTATGCTCTTTTAAGAGAACTTTCCAGACGGCTGGTCTTTTATTTTATCTGTTGACTCCCACCCCCAAGCCCCCCACCCTACCAGACTCATGGTGCCGTATCTGGGCGTTCAGCTGACCACTGCTAGTCTGTCTTTGTTACAGTAAACTGACTGTGTTTATTATAATACAAAAAATAAAACACAGCTTGACTTGCGTCCTAAATGTGCTTGAAAAGAATATGATACTGTTTAGAAGAGAAAAGGTTGCTCACAGGAAATCCACAGCACTTCGGATATTAAAACATTTGCCTTTTTCCAGCTTGTCATACTCGGTGCCAAGTCAAGACTGTTCCCTTAACTGGGTTTTGTTACTCTGAACACCCTGTGTTTTGGGTCCCTTGTCATAGAAATTAATGCAAAACAATGCTCCTGGATTACAATAAAGCCTTCTATGAAACCAACTTGGGAATGCAAGCTAGGGGAAAAAGAAAAAGGAAAGAAAACAATTGTGGTTCCCCTATTCACATCCATGATGTGTTAACAAGTGTGTTATTTTGAGCCTGTTACTTTTAAATACCTGACATATAAAATAGTACTGATTATTTCAATCTACTTGACGAATTTCTTCTCACACGAATCCTCCATCTAGCTCTGTCAGTCCTCCAAGCTCCAGGTTCTACTTCCAAAAACAAATAATTAGATGTGCATATTGTCATGAAAATGGAAATTTTTTTCTTTTATGGAGTGAGAAGCCATAGTATGTTGCTAATTTGTTAGCAGCAATAGAGAAGAAATCAAATGACCCAGTCACAACTATATTATTTTTTTTAAGTAAGCATTTAACTGTAAGCATTTAACTGGTGCTGTTGTAGTGTCCACCAGCACCCAAACACATTTTATTTTGTTATTTAGAAGTTGGCTGAGTTCCAAACAAATGTGTTACCTAACCATAAAACCCTGCTTCACGAGCCCCACCCAGCACAAGTACTTAGAACTAGTTTGGGGGTTTATGTTTTCAGAAGAGGGAGGAAGATTAAGGCTTTCATTGTGATAGAAGTTTCCATGGTGTACATGCTTTGGGACTCCCAAGATTCAATTTCCAGTCCCTTCTTGTCCTGGATTTTATACTATGCCCTGGGAAAAAAGGTTGGCATTGTGGCCATTTGGGCTTCTTTGTTATATGTTGTACTGTTATTTTATGTAAGCCACCATTTGTGATTGTGCAGAAGGAGAGTAAGAGAAGGGAAAGTTGGTAGTGACCACCATCATTTTGTAAAGGTGTAAAACTATTCTCACTGACAATGTACTTATGTAGTGGCTTTCCAGTATAAGTTATTTTTGGCCTATTCAGAGTCTCATGTAGCTGGGTCACTGGTGGCTCACATCTGTAATCTTACCTACTCAGGAAGTTGAGATCTGAGGATCATCGTTCAAAGCCAGCCTGAGCAGCAAAGTCTATGAGATTCTTAACTCCAATTAGCCAGGAAAAAATCTGGAAGTGGAGCTGTGGCTCAAGTGGTAGAGTGCCAGAGTTGAGAGAAACAACAAAACAACAACAACACAACCTAGGGGATAGCACTCAGGACCTGAGTTCAAGCACAAGTACTGGCACAAATTAATTAAGTATGTAAATAGTTTTATGTAAAAAGTCAAGGTTTTTGGCATCAAAAAGATAAGATCAGTAAGTATAAGGAAGTGTTGAAATATATTAGACTTTTCATTGCTGAGACAAATAACTTGAGAAAATCAGCTTAAGAGAAGGAAGATTTATTTTGGCTCTGAGACTTCAGAGGTTTCACCTATGGTGGGAGCAGTGGAACAGAGCTGCTTACCTCTTGGCAGCCAGGAAGCAGAGAGAGAAAGAGAGATCAAAAGGGGGCTTGAATAAGATGTAGCCCCTAAAGACTCCACTAGGGTCCACTTCAGAAAGTTTCAATCATCTCCTAATAATGCTTTCTGATTATGAAACCATCAATGAATGAATCCACTGAATAGTGCAGAGCCCTTGTAATACAATCACCTCTTAGTGATTGGATCTACCTAGAGTGGACCAAACCATTGGCATATGAGCCTTTGTGAGCAGGACAAAACCTTCATATTCAAATATTGGAGTAACTGTACCCTAAGACTGGCTTCTGAGGAAACTTATGAAATAATTTCTCATCTTCCCATGATTCCTAGGCTAAGTGGTTTTCATTTATTTTTATTATTATTTGTTATGAAGGTGATATACAGAGGGATTACAATTATATAAGTCAGGTAATGAGTATATTTCTTTTTAGACAATGTCACTCCTTCCCTTGCTCTCTCCCAGTTTTTCCCTACCATCCTTACCCACAAGTTGAATAGTTCATTTTCTACATAGTATCTAGTGAGTATCACTGCTGCATTTCTCACTTATTTTATAGCTAATAAAAGAAGTTCTCATTAGATATATATCAGGATTAAACTTATTCCCTCACCTAATTTCCATCTGAATATGAAAATATCCCAGTGCATACGGTGTTTTAGAAGAATCCAGACTTGGGATAGAAAGGAGCCCTAGGGACTATTCCAACCCCATTCAGGCTACAAAGCACTGTCATCTCTGCAAGCTGCCTGCTCCCATAACTGAGTTCTTTTCAAGGCAGGCTTTAAGTCTGCCCATTCATATTACATGTCATTTGGCAATGTTTGAGCTTCCAGCTGGTAAACTAATGTTGTGGTGATCTGGGTAAAACTAAACTGACATTGCAGTTCTGGAAAGACTGGCTGTTCATCATGACAAAACAGTGGTCAAGTATGACTGCATTCCTATACACCTTGGCAAATGAAGGAGCCAGTTCTACTGCCCATGTGGTCTCTGGTTCACTGGACCCCTCTCCCCAGGTCAGTCACATAATGTTTCATGAGGTCCTGGATATCTGGTAGGCCTGTCCTGCCTTTACCATATGCCAAGGAGGCAGAGGGCAAGTATTGTGAAAGGAAGTGCTTCCTTAAACAGGTTGTATTTAAAAGATATCAGCAGATAGAGTTGTCTCCCTCCCTCCCTCCCTCCTTCCCTCCCTCCCTCCTTCTCTCCCTCCCTCCCTCCCTCCCTCTCTTCCTTCCTTCCTTCCTTCCTTCCCTCCTTCCTTCCTTCTTTTTCTTTCTTTTCTGTGCCAGTACTGAGCTTGAACTCAGGACTTTTCACTTTTGCTTGCCTTTTTGGTAAAAGGATAGCACTCTACCCTTTGAACACAACTCCACTCTTTTTTCATTTTGCTAGTTCGTTAGAGCTAAGAGTTTTATGACCTGTCTGCCTGGGCTGATTTCAATCTTTGATCCTCAGATCTTAGCCTCCTGAACATCTAGGATTACAGGCATGAGCTACCAGCATCTGGCTCTTAAGTTCAGTTTCTTCTTGCTGAAGCACCCTCTCTTGGTTGGCACTGTCAGACCCTTTTTCAAAGCAACAAAATTATTGAGGTGCATAAGGAGATTAAATGTAGGTGCGTTTTATTCATTGATATTTACTGTGTGTGAAATTAAAGCAGAGTCTAATTGTTTAAAAATGAGAAACTAGTCATGTGCTAAGTGGATATTGTTTATTAAAATATTTTCCAAGCCAAGCACAGAAGCTCATGCCTGTAATCCTATCTACTTAGGAAGTAGAAATTGGAAGGATTGTGCTGTGAAGCCACAACCCAAGGTTGAGAGACCTCAGCTAAATCAAAAGCTGGCCTCAGTGGCTATGCTTGTCATTCTCGTCGTGTGGAAAGTGTAAATAGGCAGATCTTAGTTCGGGTTTGTCTGGGTATATGCATAAAACCCTATTTGAAAAATAACAAAGGCAATAAGGGCTGTAGGCATGGCTCCAAGTTGTCCAGCTATGGAAACCTCAAACTTGGCATAAAGGTGACTCAGAATGGATCATGGACTTATGGGTACCATATGATAAAGGTGACTCAAAATGGATCATGGACTTATGGGTACCATATGAACTTGTAAAGAATTTTGGAAACGAAGAATAAACGAGCTGATGGCAGGATGAAGGATGAGAGAGAGGGACATCATAACTGAGCTATAGATATTTATTTTAAAAACTATCAAAGAGTCTTGGTGCTGATTGAATTGTCTGTTCGTGTAGTATCCTTTATCCCCGGCAACAGCTATTTTCTAATGCATGCTTGGTATAACTCATATCCCCATAATGGTTTAGGGATGTCTTCTAAATACTTCTCCTTTTATAAATGTGTGTGTGAATAACGCATACCTACCATTTTTCAGATGATCAGACAGAGAGACGATATGGAAATAAGAAGACGATATGACACCATGATGGTCAGGGTTTGTATTTGCATTTAATTTCTCCCCTCTGCGCCCCCCCCTCCCCAAGACAAGTGAGGAGCTGGCATCCTCAGAGTGGGAAAGCGACAGTGCCACACCCTGGCAGGCTGTCCCTCGGTCTCCTGGTCCTGTGTCCTGTTTCTTCTTTCCTTCTACCCACCTTGATTTAAATCTCAAATTACTCACCTCAGCCCATTCATGAGGATTCCACCTTCCCGATGCTTCCAAAGACGTTAAATGTGTTTGGTATGCCTTTCCCCCCTAAAACAGCAGAGTGTCTGAGTGTGTGTGTTGGGGGGGGGGGGGAGATCTCAGCTTTCAAACCAAGGCAAACTCCTGTCCTTTGAGACTGACCATTTTACCTCCGGGGTTCCCGCCTCAGGGGAAGGAGGAAGGGGGTCCGCGTCTGAGGATGGACGCATGCATGACCACATCGGTTCTCTCCGTATGACAGAAAAGCCTGCGAACTCCCAGGGGTTACTCTCTGGCCCCGTGGGCTTCTCCGAGCAAACCTACCGTCTCCGTGATCCCTTCGAAGCCAGAGGAGCCCACTGTTCCTCCCCCTGCCGCGCCACCCGAAAAAGTGAGAAAGGCCAAAACCACAAAACGAGTCAAAATACAAGAGCCAGAGCCTCCGCACACGCAGCCTCCACGCGCGCAGCCTCTGCGCGAGCAGCCTCCCAGCCTGCAGCCTCCCGGCGAGCCGCCCCGGCGGGAGCTGTCTCCCCGGGAGCGGGAGCGATTTCCCCGGGAGCTGCTTTCCCGGGAGCCGTCTCCCCGGGAGCCCCCTCGACGTGAGCTGTTTCCCGGGGAGCTGCCTCCCCGGGAGCGGGAGCTGTTTCCCCGGGAGCTGCTTTCCCGGGAGCGGGAGCCGTCTCCCCGGGAGCCCCCTCGACGTGAGCTGCCTTCCCGGGAGCCCCCTCGACGTGAGCTGCCTTCCCGGGAGCTGCCTTCCCGGGAGCGGGAGCTGTTTCCCCGGGAGCTGCTTTCCCGGGAGCGGGAGCCGTCTCCCCGGGAGCCCCCTCGACGTGAGCTGCCTTCCCGGGAGCGGGAGCTGTTTCCCCGGGAGCTGCTTTCCCGGGAGCGGGAGCTGCCTTCCCGGGAGCCGCCTTCCCCGGAGCCGCCTTCCCGGGAGCCGCCTTCCCGGGAGCCGCCTTCCCGGGAGCTGTCTCGGCCTAAGCCGGCTCTTCGTGAACCATCTCGGTATGAGCAGCCCCCGCGTGAGCAGGCCCCGCCTGAGCTGCCCCCTCGTGAGCGGACCCCGCGGGAGCGGACCCCGCGGGAGCAGCGCCCACGAGCGGTAAGACCTGTACACACGGTTACCCCCTACCCCGAACTACCACCCTCACCCATGCCCAGCATCGACCAGACTGACCCAGAACTAAGCACAGCGGTATGGCATCTTGCACCCCAAGATATGTGGGAGCCTGAGACAGAGGGGAATCCTGGGCAGAAAAAAGTCCCAAAGACCCTCTCTTCACAAGAGGGAGACTTGGTGTGGTGGAGGAACCCCATAATCTCAGCTGAGACTGAAAGCCCAAAGTAGACAAATCAGGATTCAGGTATGCACCCTGGCAGGAAGTGAGACCCTACTTTAAAATGGCCAGTGAAAAATCAGGGCCAGGCCGGGTGTTGGTGACTCCCAGCCTTTAATCCCAGCTACTTAAAGGGCTGAGACCTGAGGATTAGGATTCAAAGCCAGCTGGGGCAGGAAAGTCTCAACAGAAAAACCAGAAGTGGAGCTGTGGCTCAAAGTAGTAGAGTGTTAACCTTGAACAAAAAGAGCTCAGGGATAGTCCCACTACAGGCCAAAACTATCAGGGCTAGAGGAAGTCTAGCAAGTATAAAGCCCTGAGTTCAACTCTAGCATCACCATAAAAAAGAGCAGGGCGGGGAGGGGGGGGGGGTTGTCAGGAAAGGTATAGGCCTCTTAAGCCAACTCACCAGGCAGATAGACCATACCTCACAATCCATGGAAGTGAAAAAGAGGGAGAACAGGGGTGTCCTGCAACAAAAGTTGCTTGTTTGGAAAGAAAAGGGCACTTTCCCTGGTAAGTACAGCCAAGTGGAAACTAGTATTAGTTCCCCAGAATAAGGGAATTTGCACATGACTGACTGACTAGTGCTTAGGTTCTAGAAATATGAACTTTGTAGTCTGGATATTTGTTGGGGGGGGGAGGTTTTTCCTACATGGAGAGAACAGCCAACTATCCATCCTGGGTAGGGGTAATATGGTCCAAGAACTCACTGCCCAGAGCACATAGCAGCCAGTAATATGGCACTGACTTGTGCAGGAATAAAAGGCTGTGTAATCCTAGCTACTGAGACTGTTGGTTTAGATTTGAGGATCAAATCTAAAGCCAGTCCAGGGAGAAAAGTATGTAAGACTCTTTTTGTTGTTCTTGTTTTAGTTGTGGGGCTTGAACTCAGGGCCTGGGCGCTGTCCCTGAGCTTTTTAGCTCAAGGCTAGTGCTTTACCACTTTAAGCCATAGCCTCACTTCCAGTTTTCTGGTGGTTAATTGGAGATAAGAGTCTCAGAATTTCCTGCCTGGGCAGTCTTCAAACCTTGATCCTCAGATCTCAGCCTCCTGAGTAACTAGGATTTCAGGTGTGAGCCACCAGCACCTAGCTATGTGAGACTCTAATCCCCAATTAACTGCATAGAAAAGCAAAAAGTGGAGCTGTGGCTTCAGTAGTAGAGTGCCAGCTCAGAGCAAAAAAGTAAGGAACAGTGCCCAGGCTCTGAGTTCAAGCTCAGGACTGGCACCGAAAGAAAAAAAAAACCCAAACACTTACTAATGTCTGTGATATAGTTTGTAGCTTACACATGCTGGACAAGCATGTGTAAGGCCCAGAGTCTGATCACCTCAAAAGCTGTGTGTGTGTGTATGAGAGAGAGAGAGAGAGAGAGAGAGAGAGAGAGAGAGAGAGAGAGAGAGTGAGCATGTGTGTGCCAGTCCTAAGGCTTGAACTCAAGGCCTAGATACTGTCTCTGGGCCTTTTTCTTTCTTTCTTTTTTCCTCTCAAGGCTAGTACTCTACCACTTGAGGAATGCCTTCACTTCTGGCTTTTTTATGTTATTTCCTGTGATTCTCAAATCTCAACCTCCTATGTAGCTAGAATGACAGGTGTGAGCCAGCAGCACTAGGCCACTTCTGAGTTTTATAGTCATGAATTAAAGATGAGTCTCATGGGCTTTTCTGTCAGGCTTTCTTTGAACCACAATCCTCAGATCTCAGCCTCCTGAGTAGCTAGGATTACAGACATGAGCCACCAGCATCCAAAGCTTTCTTTTTTTTTAATGGGCCCACTATGAAAGACAAGAGATTTGAAATCATGCAAATATGCCTTCCCAATAAGTTTGGGTTAGGGAATTGATAGGAAGAGAGAAAATGCACTTGGTGGATTGAATGGCAAGAGGGGAAAGTTTTAGGGTTCTTTTGCACAAGCATACATAGTCATGGTGTCTCTGCCTGCGTCTCTAAGGGAAGCATGATTATGTTGGGGGTGTGTGTGTGGTGATTTTGGCTTTGTATCCCCCTCAAGTCATTGAGCGGAGCAGCTGGCTTCTGTTTATACTGACTCCACAGGGTTTTTTGTTTTTTGGTGGTTTTTTTTTTAACTCAAGTACTTATCATTTTTAAGGAATTTAGCTCTGAATGTGTCTAGGCTTAGCTAATTTCAAAGGCTTCTACCCCAAGTCTGGGCCTTAGGAGCTTATGTCAAAACTAGATCTTGTTCTTTCATGAGTCGGTGGCCAATGACATCTCTATCGGGGCTTCTGTGAGCAGGAGACCTCTGAGAAGATGTCATTTCAATCAGTTTTCCCTCAGTGTCATACTAATTTCTTCTGACGGGTAATGATTGTCATCTGGGATGTTTCCAGAACTTACCAGAACATTCATCAGTTGAAGAGACTCTGGGGTTAATGTATAACAGTAAGTAAAAATTGGACCCAGGAAGGAGGAAAAGATGGCCTAAGCTGATGTCTACAGCTTTTTATAAGTTGACTTAAATTTTTCTGTGAAATTTGTTTGTCTGCTTTACTCTTATTGCTATTATTTTGCTCATAGTAATCATCTTTATTATTGTAAATATTTCTTTATATCATCTTCCCATGTGATTTATTCTTCAGGGTATTGACCCTATGAATACATTCCCCCGTTGTAATTTTTCTGATTCTCATTAAATATTTAACTCAATGGAGATAGTTAAGACCTCTTAGAAATGATCTTTAAAAGGTTGTTTTTTTTTTTTATAATATTTACTCCTCATAAATGACCAAACAGAGAGCCTGCTGCAGGAACGTTTACATCAGTCATTTAACTTATCTAATTAATCATACTTATTTTTTGAAATCTGTGTCACTTGGTGGGAATGTGGCACATGCTACATACAGCAGCGTGCCCCGTGATAAACGGAGTGTTTAGCCAGCCTGAAAAGCACGATATGAACATTGCCTTCAGATTTCTATTTATGAAAGATTTCACAACCTAAAATTTGTGTTTGTCCAGTGCACTTGTGTAAAGTTTATCTTTTGATATCTGTAAACCATTTCAAATGCGAAGGTTTCACATTATCAAGGTTAAATTGGATTCCAGGATTTTCTTCACCCTCATGGCCCCACCCCAAAGTAATTAGTTAATTAAGGTTGCACCCAGTAAACGCTTCCATGGAGGACTTCGGAGTTTCCATGAGGAGCCCTGGTCTCTACTGAAGGACCATATGGTGTGTGCTTAGGTCGGCAGAAAGAATCAGGGCCTGTCTGTGTGGGAAATGGGGCAAGGGACAGAGTCACAGTCTCATTTGTAGACTTCATGCAATTCAACCATTTGTACAAAAGATTCCAATAAAAACTCTAGGACATATTTATTTTTAACATGGCAGAATTGCGAGGTCAAATATTTTTGCAATTGTTTTGCAATGAAGACCAGGGTCACTTGACAAGTTAGTAATGTTTTTAATTATTATTATTATAAGGCAGAAGATGATTGTTATAGGCTTTGTAAATAAAGAAAGATCTTTTTGAAACAGGCAAGATCTCTCCCCAACAACCTTTTTGTTTGGTTAAATCACATATGAAGTTTAAAATAAACCATATGAAAGAAGACAAGTATATCATTTGCTCATTGTTTTGTGATTGCATTCTTTTTCCCATTGGGTTGACGTGATAAACAAAGCTGCTAGCAGTTCTGTAGTGCATCATGGGAAATAAGCACTCTGCTTGTTGGTAGCCTGAATCTGTCTTTAGATTCTGCCCTCAGAATCTGAAGTTGAACATATGAACAATATCCTATGTAAAAATTCAACTGAGAAGTAGCTTTCATCTTCTGTATTCCTTTATTTTGAATAGTCAAGTGATAGATACATACTTTCAGTATATTTGGACCTGAAAAACAATTTTGTTGCACATATGAAAAGCATTGTTTGTTAAAAAAAAATATTGTTGGAGAAGTTTGATACATGTTTTTCTTTTCTTAGTTATCTTATTAGGAAACAGTTGTAATCTTTGTGGGGTTTCCAAGTATTGTAGTACATCTTTGCTATGGAACTCAGGAGTAGATACAGTTGAGATTTGGATGGTTTTGTGTTCTTCCCCAAGCAGTCTCGGCCAGGTTCTGACTACATGTAACGTGGACTTCCTTTGTGGTAACATTTCCTTGACATTTGGCACCAACCTAGTAGCAATTTTACCCTCACCATAGGGTGCTGCTGTCTTACACATCCTTGGGCTTCAGCTGTGGGTCTCTCTCTAGTTCCCACTGGGGGTTGCGGCCTGTCCTGAGCAGTCCTAGTGCTGTCCAGACTTGGGTCTTTCCCGAAGAAGTGTGAGCATTTCTCCAGCTGTCACTCATCCTGACTGTGATTATCGCCTGTGCCACCCCTGCTGCTTCAGGCTGGGCACTGTCATAGAACGGCTGCAATATTGATGCAGTGTCCAGGGCCAGCCTGGACACTGCCTCCCTTGGACACTGGACACCCTCTTCAATCCAGTGTCAGGCTTGCCAGCTCTGCCCTCTTCAGCCTTAGACTCTCTAGGACCAGCTGTCTTCTTGCGACCTTATTGTCTTTTCCCCAGTGTACTCTCTGTTCCTTAGGAAAAGT
Organism: Dipodomys spectabilis; assembly: GCF_019054845.1. Lineage (NCBI taxonomy): Eukaryota > Metazoa > Chordata > Mammalia > Rodentia > Heteromyidae > Dipodomys > Dipodomys spectabilis. The sequence continues at coordinate 10,104,211 of NW_024870773.1, forward strand.
AAAAGAAAAGTTGTTTCTACTCCTCTGTTACATCTCACATCCAATTTGCATAATTAGCTAATTATCAGAATAAACTCAGGTAATTAGTGATAGCTCACTGAACTGATTTAACAATAGGCAAATCTGAAGAATTACTAACTTTTGTTAGCTTTTGCAGCTCAATTAGGGAAGCAAAGCATATTTTATATTTTGTTTTATTTTTATTATCTTAGTAAAATCTCACTATGTAGACAATGTAGCCCTGGAATTTGCAATCCTCCTGCTTCAGAATTCCAAATACTGGGATTACAATATGTACCACAATGCCCAGCACAAAAGGCACATTTTTACTTAAGCTAAACAAATAAACAAAAAACTTAAGGCTGGGAATGTGGCTTAGTGGTAGAGTGCTTGCCTAGCATGTATGAAGCCCTGGGTTCAATTCAGTACCACATAAACAAAAAGCCAGAAGTGGCACTGTGGCTTAAGTGATAGAGCACTAGCCTTGAGCAAAAGAAGCTCAGGGACAGTACCCGGGCCCTGAGTTCAAGCCCCCAGGACTGGCAAAAACAAAAAACAAACAAACAAAAACAAAAATAACAACCTTCAATATACTTCACCAACATTAGAACATTAGTGTGGAGTCTGTTAATCCAGCGGCTGACCATATATAAGAAACATTTTCTGAGATTTGTGCCACCAGAATTAACAGGCATGGGCCTAAACAACCCAGAGTGCAGTTCTCCTGGGCTTTTACCAGCTGAGAATATGTGAATGCATTCTAATAAGAACAAATAGCCTTTCTATCTGGTTTACATTAAGTAATGTATAAGTGTATTCTTAGGAAATTTTAAAAATTAAAATTACAAAGTTTTTAGTATAGACACGTGCATTCTCATACAACTATAGAAAAGTTAGGCAAAAAAAAAAAAGAAGAAAGAAAATAACAAAAAGGATTTGAGACACATACACCAAAGCATTTGGTTCATTAATGATTATAGTAAATAGCCACTGAAATTTATTGGAAACTCTGGAAAATCTAAATCGCTTAATCTTCAGCAGTAGAGAATTTTTTTAAATTTATATGTATATTTTAATGTTTTCAGACATTATTTAAATTTGTTTATTGTTTCTTTATAAACTTACATGTTTGCTTTTGTTTTTTATCTTTTGGGAAGGTAGTACTGGAATTTGAACTCAGGGCTCTATACTCTTGCTTAGCTTTTTCGCTTAAGGCTGGCATTCTACCACTTGAAACACAGCTCCGTTTCTGGCTTTTTGTTGATTAACTGGAGATAAGATTCTCTCAGATTTATATACCTCAGTTTTAGCAACTTCCTTTGTCCTACCTACAAGCTCTCCATTTGTTTCCCTCAGTTTCCCAGTAGCTACTAGTGCTCAAAAGTAGTTATTTGCATTATATGTGTTATTTATATTCTATGCATGTTGTAAATATTGCAATGAAACTTTTGTGCAATTAATTTATGCTAATAAGAAACTTTAAAAATAAGCACATATAGAAAAAGTAGCTATTTACTTGGCAGATACTAAAAATTTCATGCTTTAAACTAATCCCTAGATTTTAGCCTCCTTCATAGCTAAGAGTACAGTTGTGAGTTACTGGCACTCAGCAAGAAAGTTTCTTAAAAGTTCTCTATAAAATTCTTATTAAACTATCAGTTCATTCATCTTGCTCTACAGGTGTCCATCAAGGGCATAGTTCTTTGAAATTTCTACCATCTTTCAAAATCTAGAAGGTTAGCTGGGGGGATGGTTCAAGTGGAAGAGTATTTGCCTAGGGAGTAAAAAGCCCTGAAATCTAAGAAGACTGTGCCATCAAAAAACTGACAAGTTGGCTCAGTGGTAGAGCGCTTGCCTTGCATGCATGAGGCCCTGGGTTTGATTCCTAGGTACCACATAAGCAGAAAAAGCTGGGAGTGGCTCTGTAGCTCAAGTAGTAAAGTGTTAGCCTTGAGCTGAAGAGCTCAGGGACAGTGCCCAGGCCCAAAGTTCAGGCCCCATGACTGGCAAAAACAAAAAACAAACAAAAAACTGACAAGTTTAACATAGAATTTTTTTTGGGGGGGGGTCAGCCGTGGGGCTTGAACTCTGGGCCTGGGCGCTGTCCCTCAGCTCTTCAGCTCAAGGCGAGCGCTCTACCACTTGAGCTACAGCGCCACTTTCGGTTTTCTGGTGGTTTATTGGAGATAGGAGTCTCATGGTCTCTCCTGCCAGGGCTGGCTTTGAACCGCGATCCTCAGATCTCAGCCTCCTGAGTAGCTAGGATTACAGGCATGAGCCACCAGTGCCCAGCTAACATAGATATTTTTATGTAATAAAAACTGATCATTTGTCTTAACAAGACTTAATATTTGGATTTATACCATTCCTGATACATTCCTTTCTTTGTGGTGCTCCAAGAATCTGTCTGTTATCATGTTCCATTTTCCTCTTGGTCTTCTGGTCATGAATTTTTAGTTCTGGTCTGTGTATGGAAAAAAAATCTTTATTTTTTTTCTTTGTTTTTGATATCTATTTTTCTGAGTGGAAGTCTTGGTTGACAGTTGTATTTTCTTTTAATATTTTGAAGATGTAATTCCATTTTCTTTTGCCTTACATTTTTTCTGTCAAGAAGTCTGCTATATAGTTTTATTTTTATTTTTTGCCTGTAGTGTCTTGGAGACATTTTTTTGGAATGACTTGAAGAATTTTTCACTCTTTTTTTTTTTTGGTCAGTCATGGGGCTTGAACTCTGGGCCTAAGTGCTGTCCCTCAACTCTTCAGCTCAAGGCTAGCTCTCTACCACTTGAGCTACAGCGCCACTCCTGGTTTTCTGGTGGTTTATTGAAGATAAAAGTCTCACAGACTTTCCTGCCTGGGCTGGCTTTGAACAGGGATCCTCAGATCTCAGCCGCCTGAGTAGCTAGGATTACAAGTGTGAGCCACCGGCGCCGGCTTAGTTTTTCACTCTTTTGTACAACTACTTAAAGATAATAATAATAATAATAGTGGGCTGGGAAGGTGGCTCAGTGGTAGAGCGCCTTGCGTGCAGGAGGCCTTGGGTTCGATTCCTCAGCACCACATAAGCAGTAGAAAAAAAAGCCAGAAGTGGCGCTGTGGCTCAAGTGGTAGAGCACTAGCCTTGAGCTGAAGAGCTGAGGGACAGCGCCCAGACCCAGAGTTCAGGCCCCACTACTGGACCCCTCCAAATAATAATAATAGTAATAATAGTAGTAATAATAATAATAAGTTTTTAAAAATGTTTTCCTTTGCTTGGAGAGGGAGCCCAGTGGCAAGGTACTTTCCTAGCCTAACAATAGAATTTTTCTTATTGTTGCTTTTCAACAGATTATGTGTCTGTGGGTTTTCAATGTCCTATATCTTTTTTATCTCTTTATCTCTTTACTTAAAAAGAAAGTAATGTTTGAGTAAATTAGAACAAATAGAATATTATGACCCTTGTCAAGAACAAAAGAGAACAGGAATGTGGAGATATTATAAAGAATATGGTAGGTCTGGTAGGCAGTTAGCAAATTTAGTTGTATTCCTGTTATTACAAATTCTGGCTATTGTTTTGTAATTTTAAAAGATTATTATTAGAAATAAAAAAAAAACACCTCTACGTGCTAACAAATCTAGAAAATGTGACTTTTTTATTGGTGCCAGTCTGAGCTTTGTTTTTGCTCAAAACTTGTGCTCTACCACTTGTGCTCTGGCTTCACTTCCAGTATTTTGGGTGCTTAATTGGAGAGAAAAGTCTCACAGAGATTCCTTCTCACAGAGATGGCTTCGAAGTGCCATGCTTAGATCTCAGCCTCCTGAGTAGCTAGGATTACAGGCATGAGCTACCGACGTCTACCTACGAAGCATAACTTCTATTATAAATTAATTCTCTTAATCTTAGGAATTTTTAGTCTTAAATATGCATAAATTCAAGAGAGAATGAGAAACATTCATAATAGACTATTGATAGCCTCAGTTTAATATTTATCTGCATAATCATTACATGTAAATTTTCCTACTCAAGAACCTAAGAACTTTCTTATTACTAAGATCATTTATTCTCCCTTCCCCCTATCACTCAGCATCCTAGTGTTTGCACCTGTCCATGTAATGACCACATAGAGACCAGCATATTCCAGAGAAAGTGGAATGTCAGCAGCTGGAAAAACAAAATGCCATTTCCATGTGGACAGAGCTGGGGGTCAATGTAACTTGCTGTAGCAGAGGGGAAATTTCAGCTCAGAGCAGAGAACAAACAACTCTAGTCAATATGTGGTGCTTCCCCACCCCCTTTCTTTCTTACTATTTTTTCTTACATGAAAAGAGGTGCTATCTCCATCATTGCAATAGTATTGTCTTTTGCAGAGACTGAGTAATTATTTGCTTTCAAGAAGATAGGATTTAGCACAGTCTTATCTCTCATTATGACATAGTTGATCATTACATGAGACTTGGGGAAAAGAAAACCTTACAAATTAATACAAAGTTTTACTGTGTGTGGATTTAAACATAGAATTATGAAAAATCAATTTCCAACCATTAGTGTGACTTTGGCATAGATGCCTTCCTATGTGGAAACTTGTTTTTATTTTTACCAATTTGTTCCCCTAATTGGCTGAAAATTATTGTTTTCAACGTAAGTGCTTTCCTGTAGCATGCTGGGCTCTTAGCTCAATGATTTCCATGGTCATCTCTCTTACCACAGGTCAGTGAAGTCACAGTACACTCTGGTGTCCTGTGCAGAGAGAAGAATCAGTTGTGCCCTTTCAACTCACGTAGCTAGAAGGAGACACCAAGGTGCCTATTTCTTGTCCCTTTTGTGGCCCCTGCTTTTTAAGAAAATCTTCAACTAGTTATACAAAGGGATTCCCGTGGAATATATCCATTGATGTGACCTGTGCATCGTGATTAAAATCTCCCTTTTCATCATGCTTTCCTATCTTCCTGTCCCTTTTCCCAGAGTCAGATCATTTCCTACTTCCTTTTTATAGATATACACTGAGTGTTATGATTGTATTGGTTCCCTTGTTTCCTTTTTCCACTGTGTTTCCCTCCACTATGTGTGTGTGCATGTGTGTGTGTGTGTGTGCATGTGCACACACACACACACACATGCATGCCCTGATCCTGGAGCTTGAACTCGGGATTTGGGTGCTGTCCCTGAGTTTTTGTGCTCAAGGCTGGTATTCCACCATTGGAGCCACAGCTTTACTTCTGGCTTTTTGCTTGCTAATTGGAGATAAGACTCTTATGGACTTTCCTGCTAGGGCTAGCTTTGAACTGATCCTCAGATTTCAGCCTCCAGAGTAGCTTGGATTACAAGCATGAGCCTCTAGCACCCAGCTAACCTTCTGCATTTTGAGGCCAAGGAAAGTTAAAGGATAATGCAGACTTTGTGTTGCTTTTGTCAGACTGTTGGTAGTATGATATGGACTTCCTTCCAGTCTGGTTTGCTATCACATGGGCTTTGGGAAGACAGAGTAAAAGTAGGTGCTGTTTTGTACAATGTTTATTTTGTTAGAAATTAAGGAAGTAATCATTTGGATAATTCTGGAATGACCAAAAGGCCCTTTTGGATTTGGGGGACTAACAGAGTAGGAGAAAGTAGTAGAGAACTAAGCTAAGAGCAATAATTAGGATATATTTCTAAGGATTTTTTCTGTCAGGCAAAGGTCAACCACAACTAGAGATTAGCCTTCCTGGAAATAAGCATCCATGTTGACTTCATTCTCTTCTCTGCAAGCTTCACATGTGGCCTTCTCCAACTCTATGGCTTCAACTAACACACTTACAGCTCTCAAATTACATGTGCAGGATCAATCTTTCTCATAAATTCCATGTCTTAATCCTAGCCCCTATTGTTTCAACAGACCAAAATGCTTGAACTGAATTCACTAAAGTCTTTCTAACTGGGAAAAAGAAAAAAGAAGGACACAGCATGGTGGTACATGCCTATAACTCTAACTATGCAGGAGGCATAAGAAGGAAGATTAAGTCTGAGGCTGGCCCTGGGCAAAAGCAGAAGACCCTATTAAAAACAATCTAAAGCCACAAAGAGCTGGGTGTTGTAGCTCAAACATGATTAACCAGCATAAGGCTCTGAATTCAAACTCTAGCACTCTCCAAAAGACAAGAACAAACAAAAAGTTGGCCTATTCCTTTTTTCTTCAGTTGCGTAGAAAATTGGTTCGACTCTACATCTGGTTTGTCTTTCCCTAAGCCTATTGCAGTGTAGTTACCTTGCTGTGGCTGCTGAGGGCTGGGCGGCTTCTTCTGGATCTTACTTCAGAGTTACCTTCTGAATCTCACCTTGTTCTGTAACCAGCCCAGTCTGCAATTTCTTTCATCGGACTTGAAATCTAATGTGATTCTGGAACTTCTATTGAAATTCCTCCTACATTTTGCACTTTTGTGTATTATAAGGTTATTGGGGTTAAAAAAGATGAGGAGATGGGGAGAATTGACATTACCAAGATGCTATGCTATCTCAACCTAGGCACTGGTCATAGCTGCCAACCAAACACTAGCAAAACCTTGTGATTTTGCCCTGGCCATTCATTCTCCATTTTCACCCCACCCAACTAACTCTGATTGGTCAGGGGAGCTCAGAGTTCTTTGTCACTTATGCCTCAGAACTGTGCAGTTCTCTGTCAATTACCTACTTCCACCCATGGCTGCAGACCTTCCTTGTCAGAGCCAGTGTCACCAAAGAGGGTGACAGTCCTTCCGGCTTTGGTATTCCCAAACCTTCTCAGATAAGTTAGTGCTGTTGTATAGAATTATATAATAACTCCTTCCTTCCTTCCTTCCTTCCTTCCTTCCTTCCTTCCTTCCTTCCTTCCTTCCTTCCTTCCTTCCTCCCTCCCTCCCTTCCTTCCTTCCTCCCTTCCTTCCTCCCTCTCTTTCCCCTCCCATCCTTTCTTCCTTTTTTCTTTTCTTACATTGCCTTTTCTTTCCTTTTCTCTTCTTTTTTTCTTGTGCTGGGCTTGGGGCTTGAACTCAAGGCTTGAGCACTGTCCCTGAGCTTTTGTGCTCAAGGTTGGCACTCTACCACTTGAGCACAGCTCCATGCCCAGCTTTTTTCAGTGCTTATTGGAGATAAGCATCTCATGGACTTTCCTGCCTGGGCTGTCTTCAAACAATGATCCTTAGATTTCAGCTTCCTGAGTAGCTAGGATTACAGGCAAAAGCCACTGATGCCTGGCCTTATTTTTTTAAATTATCTTTAAGTTCTACATATACTTCTATATGTCAGTTTCTGAAATACAATGGGTCCAAGAATATTTTCTTTTGAGATGCCAGGGGAGGAAAGCAGAGTCTCATGTCTCATGCATGCTAGGCAACTAGAGTGAGTTTTAGTGTGGGTGTGTATGTGTGTGTATGTGTGTGTGTGTTGATAGTGCTAGTACTGGGGTTTGAACTCAAAGCCTGGGCATTGTCCCTTATCATTTTCACTTGGAGCTGGTACTTTAAATACCACTTGAACCACAGCTTCACTTACTGGTTTTTTTTTTTAGTGGTTAATTAGATAAGTTTTACAACTGGATTTGAACTGTGATTCTGACCTCTCAGCCTCTTGAGAAATAGAATGTTTTTTGCTGATTAATTGGAGATTGAGTCTCACAGACTTTTCTGCCCAAACTGCCTTGAAACTTCAATCCAGATCTCAGCCTTTTGCGTAGCTATAATCACAGGCATGAGCAACAGGCTCCTGGCTTAAAGTGAGGTGTTTTTTTTATTTTTGTTTTTCTTATGGCTTCATTGGATAATAACAGCTATCTTCATTTTGAAAAAGTGTAATGGTAAAATGTGATCTACAACCACAGGGGGAAAAAAGTAGTGGGAAGCGAGGTACCAGTGGCTCACACCTGTAAACCGAACTATCAGTAGGCTAAGATTTGAGGATCACAGTTCAACAAATCTGGAGCAAGAAAATCTGTGAGACTCTTACCTCCAATTAATCACCAGAAAACTGGAAATGATGCTGTGTCTTCAAGTGGTACAGCACTAGCCTAAAGCCCAGGGACAGTGCCTAGGCCCTGAGTTCAAGCCTTATAACAACAAAAAAGCAGGGGGGGGGGAGGGGGAATGGGGGAGAGAGTCGGACACTAGTGGCTCACACCTATAATCCTAGCTACTCAAGAAGTTAAGATCTAAAGATCACAGTTCAAAGCCATCAGGGGCAGGAAAGGCCATGAAACTCTTATCTCTAACAAAACTGCTCAAAAAAAGCTGGTAGTAGCAGTAGAACACTAGCCTTTAGCAAACAAAGCTCAGGAATAGTATCCAGGCTCTGAGTTCAAGCCCCAGGACTGGCACATGCGCGCGCACACGCACACATACACACACACACACACACACACACACACACACACACACACACACACACACACACACACACAAATGCACAAATGGTAGGAGAATGGTTTTAATGATTTGTCATTGTTCCATTGCAAATGCAGTGCATGAACACTGACTTTTATAAAGTAGATAAGGCAGTGATGATCTTGGGATGGTGGCTGGCATATTTCAAGACTCAGTTTTCTTTACATTGTAAGAGCACCACAGCTTCATGTATCCATGAAAATGTTGTATTTACCTTAGCTTACTCTCTTGTTAGGTGAGATACACCACAGAACTTGTTGTACAGACTGAACCGAAGAAATCAAAAGAAGCCATGGCCAAGGTATGCCAATGACAAAAAAATTCTATTCTAAGTCCAGGTACCGGTGGCTCACTCACGCCTGACATCCAGCTACTTAGGTGGCTGAGACCTGAGGAGTGTGGTTCGAAGCCATTCCAAGGAGTAAAGGCCGTGAGACTCTCATTGCCAATTAAGTACCTGAAAAATTGGAAATGGTGCTGTAGCTCAAAGTAGTAGAACACTAGCCTTGAGCAAAAAAGCTCAGGGATAACACCCAGGCCCTGAGTTCAAACCCCATGAATGACCAAAAAAAATTTAATATTAATCTTCTTATGATCTGTATTAATTCTGGCTATTTTGGGCAAATAATTTGTCTCATGAAAAGAGAGGTCTCTACTGTGACTCCGTGGGTCATCCCCTGCACACCTCCCAAACCTCTCTATCATGAAACACCTACATTTCTGGTGTTAGAGATTCCTTCCTTTTGCTAAAACCTAAGCTGTATTTTAAAAAATGCCATGAAACTCTAGGACAATTGAGTTGGTCAGATCCTTTCTTGAGAACTGTTCACATAGAAAACATGGTAAATGGGGGACAGTGGCTATTTATGAAGAAGAGATGGGCCTTGAGGGAAGAGGATTTTAGAAAAAAAAAAAAGATTCCTGGTTTGGGGGAGGGAGTGATCATGAAGATAAAACCTGGTTATTTTGTAATCTTATGTAAAGCTGGCTTTCTTGAATTAATCATTTACAAGAAATGAGTTCTTATATGTTTCTGGTTTATAGGAATTTGCAAGTAAGCCTCTTTGTTCTTTTGGCTTCTGATAGTAGGTAGAATGTGCTATTGAATTAAAAGTGTCTTTTCTGATTTAGGAAACAAGGCAGGAAGACATGAAAGCACGGGACATAGAAATTAATTTATTAAAGAAGAATTTAGCCTATGAGAAAAAGAAGCTCGAAAGGTAGTAGAAATAATGACTCTTTCTGTTGTTTGTATCAGATAAATATTTAACCACTTGTACTTTTTTTTAATAACAGATTTAGAAAAGAAGCAGATCAGATAAACAGAAACTGGGAGAGGAAATTTTATATCCTCAGGAACAGGTAGAGTATGGTGACACAGACAACTTTTATTTATTTATTTATTTATTTATTTATTTATTTATTTTTGTCTTTACCCTTCACCTCCCTTCCCAGCCTCCCCCCTGCCCCCCACCCAATCATACCCCCCCCCACAGACATTGTAAAGCTGGTTTTGACATGACACTTTGTACTTCTCATTGTTGCAACAGGTCCACCTGAATCCTTAAATGACTTGTTTGTCCCCGTCTCCTCCACATGTTATACTGACATCAAATATAGTGAAAGCGGGGGTTACACTGTGGGGGAGGGACATACAAAGCAACAAAGAAATAATCTTATAAATGCGTTAGAAACACATGCATGAAAGAAACAAAAACATTAAAATACATATTTGAGGGTTCGTTTTCCTAACATCACATTCTCTGACTTTTTCCGCTTGACTCATACCTATACTAGATATTGCAAATAAGGGAAACCATGGGACCTATGTTTCTTTGGGCCTGGCTTACTTCACTTAATATAATTTTTTCCAAGCCTTTCCATTTCCTAACAAATGGGGAAATGTCATTCTTTCTGATGGAGGCATAGAATTCCATTGTGTATATATACCACATTTTCTTGATCCATTCATCTACTGAGGGGCATCTGGGTTGGTTCCATATCTTAGCTATGGTAAATAATGGTGCAATAAACATAGTTGTGCTGGTAGCTTTAGTGTGATCTTTTTTGTAAACATTAGGGTAAATGCCCAAAAGTGGGATTGCTGGGTCATAGGGGAGTTCTATGTGAAGTCTTTTGAGGAACCTCCATACTGCTTTCCAAAGTGGTTGAACAAGTTTACATTCCCACCAACAATGAAGTAAGGTTCCTTTCTGTCCACATCCCCTCCAGCATCTGTTGTTGTGACAACTTTTATTTATAAAACTGCAACTGCTCATCTTACAAAAGGAAGGGGGAAAATGGAAAAATAACCAGTCTAAAACAGAAGAGTAATGCAAGTTACTTGAAAAATGAATTCAAGCCAGGCATGGGTGGCTCACACCTGTAATCCTACCTGCAGGAAAATGAGATGTAAGGACTGAGGTTTGAAGCTAGCCTGGGGAGGAAAGTTGGTGAGACTCTTACTTTTCATTGATTCCCAAAAAGCCTCAATGGAGCTGTGGCTGAAGCCAGGAGGGACAGTGCTCAGGCCCTAATTTCAAGGCCCAAAAAATACAACCCAATACAATAACAATAAGAGCTTAACAGATAGAGAGACACTTCTGAAAACCTGATTGAGTCAGGCTTATATGGGCCTTCCATGGAAGAGGAGCTATATAAAGTTGTTTTATATGTTAAGTCTTCTATTGATTTCCAGACAAAAGAGGACCAGCTCCCAATCACTCAAGATGTGTTTCTCATCCACATAAACATTTAATATTTCTTTCCTGGATCATCTTTGTCTTATTTTTTTTAATATGGGAAACAAAACTGTAAACTTCTGATACCAAATGGAACAAATGCCTATTTTTACCTTGTCCTGCCATGTTAACTTTATAAAAATGTATACTCTAACAATGCTCAATAGGAAAGGTACTCATTACCTTGCTCATGTAACTGTAACCCCTCTGTATAGTATTTTTACAATAAAAAAACATACAAAAATGTATACTCTATGCCAGGTGCTAGTGGCTCATACCAGCAATCTTAGCTACTCAGAAGGCTGACATAACGAAGGAGTGAGGGTTGAGGTCAGCCTGCTTAGAAAATCTCCTGGACTCTATCTCCAAAATAAATGGCAAAAACAAAGCAAAACAAACAGGGCTAGAGGTTTGGCTCAACTGGTGGAGCACCCACCAAACAAGCATGAAATGAAAAGGAAACAAATCTGTTTTCATTTCTTTCCAGCCATAATATCCCAAGCACTCATTTTTATTTAAGAAGAAACAGATTATCCAAGCTAATCCAGTGATCTCTCAGTCAATGCATGATTCATTCAGTTTAGTTCACAACTCCAATTCCAACCCCCCCTTTCCAGTCTCTACCACATCCCAAAAGACTGAGCATAAGTAGTGCTGGCAAGGACCAGGGCTACTTCTTCCTCTTAACATGGCATGCGTGGCACGGGTCAGCACTGTCCCTTCTCTTGGCACAGAGGTTCAGGAACAGATTTCGTCCTGGCTCATACCACATTCTATTCTACCTGTACCCAGAAGGTGGTCCACATGCTGTCACCCTCTTCTTCTGCCTGTGTGCTCAGAGTTGGATGCTCTCTGTTCTGCCATCTTGACTCCCAAACAGAATATTTACATGATTCCCACACCGCTAGATGTTTCTCTGACTTTTCCTGACTTCCCTCCACTCATCCATGCTCAGGAGCACTGAGCCAGCAACCTAGATTGGTAGCTAGCTAGCTACCAGAAATTTGGAGAGCTTGTGTAAAATATACACTCACCCTGCCCGTTTTCTCCCTCCTCCCTTCCCCTATAATCCCTCATTCTTGTGTCTGGGAGACAGGACGTTTTGGGAAGCAGAGACTCTACCCAGCTTTTACTTGATCTCTCTCCAGCGCCCTCCCTTCTCTGATTCCCAGCTGCAGACTCCTGAGATTGTCAGTGTGAGGCAGAAGAGTAATAGAGAAAAACAGAGCTCAGCAGTACATCGTGCTTCTCTCCTCATACAGAAACATTCTGCTTATCTCATAGTCACAGGAGGACATTCACAAAACATTTTTTGTCTTATATGAAGTGTGTGTGTGTGTGTGTGTGTGTGTGTGTGTATGCACACGCACACACCAATACTAGAGCTGGAACTCAGGCCTGGGAATTACTCTTAGGCTTTTTCCATTCAAGGCTCTACTACGTAAGTCATAACTCCACTTCTGGTTGTGTGGTGGTTTATTGGAGGTAAGAGTTTCATGGACTTTCCTGCCTGGGCTGGCTTTGAACCATGACCCTCAGATCACAGCCTCCTGAGTAGCTAGGATTACAGGCTTGAGGTACTACAAGTTTTATACGGAATGCTTGAGTGAAGACAGCATAGATCTAGACTTCTAGAGAAATGTGGTTTCCTGAATCCGGGCCTGCCCTCCTGTTCCAGCTGACTGAATTCTCAAAACATGGCTCTGGAAGTAGAGGAGGTGAGGTATGTCTCTCTCATGAAGTTCTGACCATTCCATGATGGTGATCTGTGATTCTATGCTTCCAGGAATTGCAAATCCATTTGCTGATTATTTAAGAATTTTCTTCTAGGATTAAGCAGTGCTGGGAATTAAACCCAAGGAAGGCCTCATTCTTGCTAGGCAAATGTTCTTGCACAGAGCTGTACCCAAGCCCAGAATATTCTAGTTATGTTCATACCTAGGATTGCACTGCTATTTCTCTTTCCATTGTTATCTTTGACAAGTGCTGGGTTCTTTTTCTTTTTTTTTCTCTAAGAAGTTGGAAGGATAAAATGAGAATTATATGGTTCAAGGAGAATTATTTGGTTCAAGGAAGTGTAGTAAAACTTATCTTTAAGTAGGATGCCCTATAATTCTCACTACTCAGGAGGCTGAGATATAAGGATCAAGGAAACCAACCCAGGCAGAAAGTCTATGAGACTGTTATCTCAAAGTAACCAGTGAAAAGCTGGAAGTAGAGCTGTGGCTCATGTGGTAGAGCGTCATCCTTGAGTGAAAAAGCTAAGGGGCAGTGCCTAGGCCCTGAGTTCAAGTCCTAGTACCAGCAACAAAAAAACAAATTAAAAAATAATGGGCTGCATGTTATCTTAATGTGTGGATTTTAAGCTGTTGATTCTTTTTGTTTCATTTTGTTTGGGTACTTAGGATGGAACCTGAGCTTGTGTGAATTCTAGGTCAGTGTCCTACTATTGTGTCACAGACACAGTCCCTTATTATTATTTTATTTCCTTGTTTAAAGGCCTTAAAGTCTATTAATTTTTGTTTCTTCTCCATTTTATTTCATAGTTACATTTTTCTAGAAATTGCTCAACTCATTTTTCCAAACCATTGATATAAAGTGAGTCTTCAACCTGATTTCCTGTTGCTTGTTCTAACAGATTAATACAAGTCAAAGTCTTTCTAATAAACACAAACCTTACAATCTAGTGCCCACAAATCTGAAATGATTCTTACAGTATTGAATCCAGAGTTAGTACCTTCATGATCTCCAAGGATTTTCAGCACTTTCTTCATCTAAGTTTTAGAGAGGGCTAGTCTTGCATGGAGACCATTTTAATCACCCTGCTTTCCTTAACAGATTCTGATAATCACATCCAATCCATCACCTCCAATCTTCACAATAATCAAGAATAATTGTTTATCTGAAAGTCCTTACTTTACTCACATCAGTACAGTTAGTGAACATGCTTGTTGGGGGGGGCGGTCCAAGAATTAGAAAGCGAATGTTATGGTGGAGGGCAATTATTCAATCCACTTCACTTCATCTTCTAGCTACCCTCCTCAAATGTTATGGTTCTCCCACGTGTTAAATGTATTTTTTTTCCATCCCAAAGTCTTAGCCTATTACAATACCAACTCAAGTCCAGACCTAAGAATCATAACCCCAAGGGGCCAATTCTCATTATTGGTGAGGTTTCCCCATGTCTATGGACTTGAGGAGCTGCCCACAAATACAATGGCGGCACAGCCATTACACTGTCAGTGACCACTAGAGAGGTAGGCAAGTACTCTATGACTAAACTACACCCTAAATCCTGCTTTTGTTACATTTTAGGCCCTAAAAGAAAGATTGTCCAGCCACATTCCTGTCTCTTCAGAGCATGTTCCCAGCAACAAATCCCCTAATTGTAGCTTCATTTTCTATTGACACCAACTGAGAATTTCCTAAATTGTGAATACACGTGTAGTTCCAGTGGATCGTGATTCTTGTTAATTTTTGCTGTTTAATTTCTCCAATATTAAGTCTCATTGACTGTTACATTACTGTGGCACAACCTTTGATGGTGGTCCCTTGATTTCTAACAGAATAAAATGCTCATGATCTTGCACACTTATTGGGTTAAGTCTAGAAACAGTCATTTCTTTTTTAAAAGAACGTAAAATGTTAGCCTTTCAGAGATAGAAAATATGTAATTTTTAAATAAGGAAGAAATAATTAGAAGTCTGTACTCTATTTCATTTTCTTTTGATTTTGTTTGTGGAGACAGGGTTTCATTATGTACCCCAGGCTAGCTTCAAATTCTTAATCTTCCTCCTCCTGCCTTCTGACTGCTGGAATTGTAGGTGTGTCTCACATTACCATATGAAAAATTGTTTATCCTATGATTTCATATACATTTAGATCATGGCTTCTTTTATTGCAGCTTTCATGTCCTTAAAGATGAGATGTTTACTAGACACACACTGTTTCGTCAGTTTGCACTGCTTGCTGATTCATCCTTCAATTATCTTGTAAGTATTGCAATGTTTAGGTACTTTTTATCTCTGTCCTGATTTATCATTCACTGAGTCACTATTATTATCTGCTATACAGACAGCACATGACGATCCCTCCCTCTTGTTTCCTGGGAGTTAGTTGATTGGGGGGGGGGGGGTTGCTATTTGTTTCTGATCTTGTTGTTGTTCATATTTTTGAGATGAGATTTTGCTACATTGCCCAGGCTGGTCTAAAGCTTCTGTCAATCTTCCTGCCTTGTAGCCAGGACTACATTTTTTTTCCTCATTGGTTTGAAGGAAGGAACATATCCCATCTATATTTAAATGAAGAACTTAGGAGCATAGTTTTCATATCTTAGCTCCCATTGAATATGGTTGGTATCTGTTTGCTTAGACTCTGATTTCTACTTTCTCAGCCAATATCTACCTTTTGTATCTTTCAGAAAACAAAACCCTTATTTGTGCAATCGAAACCATTTGTCTCTGATAATACCCCATCTTTTCTAAAGAATCACCGCATCAATTTGGTAGGCAGATCGTTTTTTTGTCTATTAAATATTAAATCCATTAACAATATTGAACCTCACTAATGGAACTTTTTTGGTTTCCATACAGATAGACAACAAGTTGCTGCAGGTTATCAGTGACCCAGTGGTCTTCACAACTACACCAAGAGGTATCAATTTATTGTTAGGATAGAGGCTCACACACAGAATGTGGGTTATGTCTAAATTACCTTTGCTTTTGTTGTTCAGTATTTTGAGTAAATGCAAGACTTTTTTCAGCCTATTTATAAAACTAATGCAAACCAGGTGCTGGTGGCTCATGCCTGTAATAATCCTTAGCTACTCAGGAGGCTGAGGTCTAAAGCTCTCAGTTCAAAGCCAGCCACAGCAGAAAAGTCTGTGAGACTTTTATTTCCAATGAGCAACCCAAAAGCTAGAAGTGGAATTGTGGCTCCAGTGGTAGCGTGTCAGCCTTGAGTGAAAAAGCTAAGGAGCAATGCCAAGGCCCTGAGTTCAAACCTTCAAGCCCCAGTACCAACACAAAATAAAAATATAAATGCATAGTTAATCTAAATAAAAGAATATTAGTATATATTTATGAATACTGACTGATGCTCATTGACAATGAATTTAAGGCCAGGAAGAGTGGTGCTTGCTAGCACTCAAGAGGTAGATGCAGGATGATCATGAATTTGAGACCAGCCTGAGTTACATAGCAAGACTTCGTCTAAAAGAAGAAAAAATGAATTTAGTCATACTTCAGAATCAGATTCTCTCTTAATTTCAATCTCATTTCTTTTTTAATTAAAGTGTTCACAAGCCCAAAGTTCTTAATAAATTCTTATTTTCCAATTTAATAGTTAGAAGAAAAATGCAAGTATTTTAGCAATTTTTCTCTCCTATTGGTCTTTAAGGATTTCAAATTAGACTTTTTTAAAAAAAACTGGAAGTCCCTTTGCCCAGAAACATCTGAAAGACTTTTCTGTGAACTTAGAAACAAAAGTAGGAAGCTTAGTTATTACATTTTCCCCCTGTCATATATAGTATCAGCTGTTCAGCTTAGAATGCTCTCTGGAAGAGTAACTACATATGAATCAAAAACAGAAAAAAAAATCCCTCATGATTGGAAATGTAGCTGAGTGGTAGATCACTTGCTTAGCATGCGTAAGATCCTGGGTTCAATTCTTAGAAAAGGAAAGAAGGAAGGACTCATTTATAAGGCTTATTAATTACTAGGCTGTAATAGGGAAGATGATTGACAAAAGCATTCAGATGTAATAAGGAAGATGTATTAACAAACAATATATTTTAATTATTATTTATCGTAAGCAATAAAGTGGGGCTGGGAAGGTGGCTCCGTGGTAGAGCGCTTGCCTTGCATGCATGAGGCCCTGGGTTTGATTCCTCAGCACCACATAAGCAGAAAAAGCCGGAAGTGGCGCTGTGACTCAAGTCGTAGAGCACCAGCCTTGAGCTGAAGAGCTGAGGGACAGCGCCCAGGCCCAGAGTTCAGCCCCACGACCGACCAAAAAAAAAAAGTGTCAACAATTTGCTTTTCATGTCTGAATATGTTTAAAAATTGGCTTTGTGAAGGCATCTTTGTTTTGTCAGTCGTGGGGCTTGAACTCTGGGCCTGGGCGCTGTCCCTGCGCACTTCAGCTCAAGACGAACACTCCACTTGAGCCACGTGCCACTTCCGGTTTTCTAGTGGTTTATTGGAGATAAGAGTCTCACGGAGTTTCCTGCCCAGGCTGGCTTTGAACTGTGATCCTCAGATCCCAGCCTCCTGAGTAGCTAGGATTACAGGCGTGAGCCACAGGTGCCCGGCTGTGAATGTATCTTCATGCAAGGGAGATGTGTGAAACGAGAGTTTAAGTCCTGAGTCCCTAATTGTAGAATCTTCCACTTTTTGAAAACTTTTAGCAGAGATGTTCAGAGTCTTTCTTCTCTCGACCCTCTGTCCAGTGGCTTTGTTATTGTATGAGTGGCATAGCCTCACAGGTTCTTGCTGGAGAACAAAGGAATCTTCCAGAAGTTGGGCTAGCTGCCTCCCTGGGCTGACACATTAAAACAGTTGGAAGACTGAACCCCAGAACACACTTCTCAGAAGAAGTCCTCTAAAAGGATTAGTATTTAAAGATAAATTAAATCTTTTGTGTCACTGAAAATTCCAGCCCATACTTACATTCTTTCTAAAACATCTTGATATACTCATGATTTATCACAATACTGTGGATTGGTAAATTTGGAATCTGTGATTGACTTGAAATTTTAATAAGGGAGCCCTTCAATCCCTTCAAAATTCAGTAGAGGATTTTGCATCCAAAATTAAACTTTTCACCACTCAGGAGGCTGAGATCTGAAGATCACAGTTCAAAGTCAGTCAGGACAGGAAAGTCTGTGAGGCTCTTATCTTCAACTAACCACTCAAACCTGCCTAAACAAGTTGCAAATTTGGCGCTGTGGTTCAAGTGGTAGAGTGCTAGCCTTGAGCTGAAGAGCTGAGGGACAGAGCCCAGGCCCAGAGTTCAGGCCCCACGACAGGACCCCCCCCCCCCAAAAACAAAACAAAACAAAAAACAAAAAACAAGTTGCAGATTATTTTTTGTTACATTGCAAGACCCAGAGAGAGTAACAGAGTAATTCATGCAATACAGGCAGTTAAGGGATAAATAAATTCTGGTTAATATAAGGGAACTGGAAAAGATGAGATACAATAGTATCTACACAATTTCAAAGCAGTTTTTTTAAGCACTAGTAATTATCCCAAAAGAGTGTAAATAAGATTATTAATTTGTTTGCTACTTCCCTGTGATAAACTTCAGGATGTGAACCATCCATTGTGTAGTCTGCTCTGCCACTGAGCTATGTACCTAGGCAAACCTTTCTCACAGTCTAGAAATTAGGCACTATTGACATTGTAATCTTTGGAAATGTTCTTAATGAGCCTCAAAGACACGAATCCCATAGATAAAACCTCAGAGTCACAGTGGCTTTTTAAGTGGCTTGTCAGGAAGAGAAGGTTCAAACATCAGTATCTCAAACCCAAACTTACACCTAGATTACATTATATTGTTAATTTTCTGAGATCTCTAGAGGAGAAACATCCAATAAAGTGATTTGAAAGGCACCTAAAGAATGGTAGAATAATAACAATGTATAGGATATCATTTGAGGACCTTCCTTCTCACTCTTTGAAACTTTGAACCTAAAAAAAACAGTGTTTTCGTCAAACTATATTTCCCACCAACCTATAAAAATAAATGTGAATTGAAAATGGAGGTGAATTGAAAGTACCCCTGTGGATGTTTTAAATACAATGGTAATTTGTTTAAGTTACATGTCATTTCAACATAGATAAAATTTAACAACAAATTTTAGGTTTAAGTAAAATTAAAAGCCAATTAGGTGAGCATTATTTCTAGATGAGTAGCTATAATTAATATAATTTGAAAGGTTTCAAATTCATACTTACGTGCATATTTTATAGTATTACTATATATAAACAATACGTAAAATTGTAAAATGTTAGGAGTAATTGATCAATGACTTATTAGTTAAATATATATTGTATGTTAAGTTAGTATGTTAGTAAGTATATAAAGTATAAGTATATATAAGTATATAGTACATTAAGATTTTAAGACCTGTGAATGGGTTATTTACTTATTTATTAATATACTGATTTTGAACGGTGATCTGTAGATCTCAGCCTCCTGAGTAACTAGGATTACGGTTGTGAGCTGTTTTATGTTTCTGGTTTGTTTTGCTCTGTTTATTTTGAGTTGGCATGCATTTGTAGTATGAGGGATTCCGCAGGCTATTTCCACACACGTAGACAGTGTGCTTCAAACAAGTGCACCCCTCTGTCATATTCCAATTTCTTCCCTCTTTCCTTCCATGAACTCAAGCTTCATACAGCCAAATGCCCATCATTAAATTTGATAAAACATATCATCACTTATAGGAGAAATCAGGAACATCTTTCTACTACCATTTATGTAGTGCATGAAAACATGTCACATGACATAATAAATTGAGTGCTTGTGTGAATGTAAAATACAAAAAACTGACAAATTCTAAAGTCAAGAAGGAAAGGAAACAGTACTAGGGTGATACAACTTTATTTTCTTTATTATATTTGTGTGTGTGTGTGTGTGTGTGTGTGTGTGTGTGTGTGTGTGCATCTGTGCTAGTACTGGGGCTTGAACTCAGTCCCTTAGCATTTTTTTCTTGCTCAAGGCTGGCACTCTACCAGTTGAGCCACAGCTCCACTTCATTTTTTTTAAATTGGTGGTTAAATGGAGATAAGAACTAATGGACTTTCCTACCTGGGCTGGAAAAGAATAACTAACTCAAAAATAACTAAAGTGAAAGAGTGCTAGGGACATGGCTTAGGAAGTTGAGACTTTGAGCTCAAACCTTAGCACAAAAGTCTAACCGGTCAGGAATGTTGCAGACTGAGGAAACTACCAGTATCCACTTTTCTGGATACCACCAGTACCCACTTTAGTGATCTCAATTTCCCGACTTAGGGTTCCTACAGTTTGAAAGGAATAACAGTAACATGGACTCTCTCATATACTAGGTATCATGTTAAGTTTAGTTGAAAGTACACTCAATATGTTTGCAGATTTGCAAGAATCTATATACAATATCTTACAACTAACATCTTACTAATTCTGTATCTGAACCATTTTTCTTGCTAAGCAAACTGCCTACCATGGAGCTATACCTTAGCTCGACAGAGTCATCCTTAAATTATAAAGTTAATAACTAGTTGTCTCAGCACTCATTAAGCTCTTCCTTGCTATTGTGTTCCAGCTATAAGTCTTTCTGTAACCTCTCTGTGGGGCTGACCCTCTTGATGTCATCTTAACTTGATCATCTGTAATGGCCTTATTTCCAAACAAAGTCATTTACAGCCACTGGGGGCACTGTTGTTTGGATCTGCAGTGTCCTCCAAAGGCTCAGGTGCTAAAGGCTGGTCCCTTAGCCCATAGCACTATTGGGAAGTGGAACCTTTAAAAGGTGGGATCTCATAGGCATTTTAGGCTACTGGGGAAGATAATCTCCAAGGAATTGAGGTTTGCAGCTTCCTCCACCACATATTCCTGCCCCATTGTGGTAAGACACAATAAGTGTCTCATAAGTTTCATAAGTTGACTGTCTTGGATAATTTTGTTACAGTAACAGAAAGGTAGTTAACACAGTTAATTAGGACTTTTAACATCTTTTGTGAAGACACAATAAATCCTAACAGACTACAAATGTATCCCTAACAGACTGCTTCATTACTTCTCACTGGTTTACTATAGAGAAGTTCACCTTGTACACCCAATGTACATGCTTTTTTTGTTTTCTTTTTTAATTTTAGTATTATGTTAATGTAGAGTACTCAGTCACAAAAAAACTATATAATTTATTGTTCTTCTACCCCTGCTGACCCCCAAAAGCTCCAGATGTTTAAATGAGTAGTCTTCATATTTCTAGAAATGACTTTTAAACCTCATCTTTTCTATTGTAATAACACTTTACCTTTATAAGCAACCGCCACTGTTATTATCCTGTACTTCAAAAGCATACATGAGGAACAAGGCACTTCTGGCTTATACCTGTCATCCTACTTACATGGGAGGTTGAGATCGGGAGGATCAGTTCCAAGCCAGCCCAGGCAGAAGAGTACACATGAGTCCATCTCAGTGGAAGAATTTGGATATAGTAGTTTATTTCTGTCATCCTAGTTATGATAGCCAAACTAAAAGAAATATATTCCAGACATGTGCCTAGATATGACTTGAGATCCTATCTCAAAAACAAATAGTGCAAAAAAGGGCTGGAGAGAGGGAGGGGGCTGAAACTGTGGCTCAAGTGGTAGAGTACCTGCCTAGTAAGCCTGAACCCCTGAGTTCAAACCTTAGTACTGCCTCATCATCATCATCATCATCATCATCCATTAGACGTCTTTTTTTTGCTAGTCCTGGGGCTTGAACTCAGAGTCGAGGCACTGTCCCTGAGCTGCTGCTGCTGCTGCTGCTGCTGCTGCTGCTGCTTCTTCTTTTTCTTCTTCTTCTTCTTCTTCTTCTTCTTCTTCTTCTTCTTCTTCTTCTTCTTCTTCTTCTGCTTCTGCTTCTGCTTCTGCTTCTGCTTCTGCTTCTGCTTCTGCTTCTTCTTCTTCTTCTTCTTCTTCTTCTTCTTCTTCTTCTTCTTCTTCTTCTTCTTCTTCTTCTTCTTCTTCTTCTTCTTCTTCTTCCTCCCTCCCTCCCTCCCTCCTCCTCCTCCTCCTCCTCCTCTTCCTCCTCCTCCTCCTCCTCTTCTTTTTTCTTCTTCTCGTCTTCTTTTTTTGTCAGTCGTGGGACTTGAACTCTGGGCCTGGGCACTGTCCCTCAGCTCTTCAGCTCAAGACGAGAGCTCTACCACCATTTACTGCCCACTCTGAAGGAAATCTTTCTCTCTGGTTGGTTAGAAGTCTAACTCTTCCTAGCTTCCAGTTATGTTTGTGAAGGTCTCCTGAGTAATAAGATGCCTATGCTAAATGCGCTTTCCAGTTCCCTAGAAGTTAGTAAATTAATGTATGTTTGATAGAGCTGTATCTGAACTCCATTCTATTGAGACTCATGATTTGACAACTTGAATCATGGGTCACAGTATTTATCTGTCCTTAGACTTCAGAAAACACTCCTGTCTCAGGCTCTTGTAACCAGGCCCTGGACTCTGTGTTCCGTCCCTTCCTCTTCAGGTCACCTTCTGTTACTCCTGTTTCCATAAAACACCCCCTGAGAAAACTCTGGACTCCTTTCCATGCTTCTCTGCCTCCATCTTCCATCATCTCCCTCCTGACTCTGCTTCTTGCTTCTCTTCTCCTGAGTTCTGTTTTGTGCTGGGTCACTAGACCCTGTCAAATGACCACTAATTTCTAGTTCTCAACTCATTTGAACTCACCCAAGCATTTTAGTACTGCTGAAAGATTCTGAATTCTCGAAGATAGCTGGGCTTCTTTAGGAGAGGACAGCCCAGCTTGCTGTTTCACGTGTGGCTGTGAGACCATGAAAACCATAGAATTGTGTTGTGGCTTTGCAGGTGTCTGCAGGGCCACCTAAGCAGGCTACTAGCTGGGAGGTTACAGCAGGGCAGGGTGCAGGCCACATTGTTGACTACCTCATATTGTGTTTGGTGTACCATGTTATTTGTATTTTAACAATTCATGTTAATTTCAGTTTTATAGGGTTTTTGGTTTGGGTTGTTTTTTTTTTTTGTATTTTATTTTATTTTTTGCCAGTTCTGGGGCTTGAACTCAGGTCCCTGAGCTGCTTTTGTTCAAGGTTAGCACTCTTACCACCTGAGCCACAGCGCCACTTCTGGCTTTTCATGTGTATGTGGTACTGAGTGCCAGGCAAGCACTCTACCACTAGGTCACATCCCCAGCCCCAAAAGTTTTTTTCTTTTTGTTTTTTTGGTACTGGGGATAGAACCCAGGATGGTGCACTTGCTAGGCAAGCACTTTGCCACTGAGCTACATCCCAGTCCCAATTTTATAGTTTTTGAACACAGCTTAAAGAACATAGAAAGTGTTATAGGGTAAGAACACTTATGTAGAGGGAAAAGGAAGGAATATACCTGATGAATTTGAATTTCATCATTTGAAAGGACAAGTGTGATTTTCTATCCATGTGATTAACCCAAGAGATAGATAGGAAGCCTGTCCTAGGAAGTATAGTGGGATGATGTCCTGTGGTATATGGCACTGGGCCCTTAGCCTTGAAGCACAAATACATCTTTGGCTGTCTTGAAGAATGTAGATTTGGATTGGCCCTCAAGTTAAGATTTTCCTCCATAGGCCAGGCTAAAAGGTGTAAACACTTTGAAATTTCCTCCCAAGTGTTATCTAGTTTCTACCTTTGTCCTTCTACAGGGGTTCTATGATACAGTGATATGGAGGGAAGGTTTCTAAGTGGGGGGAGATACAAATAACTAAACATTCTGGCTTTGATTTTTTCTGAAGGGAAATACATGTCTTCCTCACCAAAAAAAAAAAAAAAAAAAAAAAGAAAGATTCTGAATTCTCTTCTGGAACAGGTGCAATGAGGAAAAAAATTGGGAAAAAAATTATACCAAGCTAATTAGCATACAGTCACTTTACATACTTCCTCCTTTCCTCCTTTCTCTTTTCTTTTCTCTTTTTTCTTTTTGCCAGTCCTGAGGCTGGAACACAGGGTCTGGGCAGTGTCCCTGAGCTTCTTTTTGCTCAAGACTAGCACTCTACCATTTGAGCCACACAGCACCACTTGTAGATTTTTTTGTTTCTTTGGTACTAAGGAATGGAACCCAGGGCTTCATGCATGCTAGACAAGCACTGTACCACTAAGCCACATTCCCAGCCCATCCTCTCTCTCTTTTCTTCCCCTTCTTTCTATGCTCGTTTTCCTCTTCCTCCTCTTCACTTCTTGTTTTGTTTAGAATATCTCTTTTTATGTAGCACTGCTGTTTGAACTAAGGACCTCCCCCTTGCTGGTCAGGCACTTTACCACTGGCTTTACCATTTCACTGGCAGTCCTTTGTGCTTTGGTGATTTCTCAGGCAAGGTCTTCTTCCTACCTATGGCCCCTCAAGTGGCTTGGATCACATATATGAACCACTACACTTGGCTTATTTGTGGAGATGGAGTCTCACTAACTTTTTGCTGGGGCTGGCCTCAATCTATGATCCTTCTGATCACTTCCTCCCGAGTAGTTGGGATAAGTGTGAACTACTCCGCACATTCTTATGATAAGATACTCAAAAAACTTAATGTCAATGGGCTGGGAAGGTGGCTACGTGCTTGCCTCACATGCATGAGGCCCTGGGTTTGATTCCTCAGCACCACATAAACAGAAAAGGCTGGAAGTGGCGCTGTGGCTCAAGTGGTAGAGCACTAGCCTTGGGCTGAAGAGCTGAGGGACAGCGCCCAGGCCCAGAGTTCAAGATCCACGACCAATAAAAACTTAACATCAAGTTTATAAGTTTTCATTATTAACTACAATCCCCCTGTTGGGCATTAGGGCTCTGGAATTATTCATCTGGCATTACTACAGTGTTGGACCTTTTGCCTTCATTCTGAAAATGTTCCCCGTTTCATTTCCAACACTCTGGTCTGTCCTGCTTCTCTTCCTGCTTCTCAGAGCATCCTTCTCAACCTCTTAGTTCTATACCTGTTTGGAGTATTACCTAATAAGGTCATTAAGGATTTCATACTCTGTTTTTTCCTTGTTTAATCAGTGGATCTATGGTTTTTAGAATCAAATCAAGTTGTGCAAGTTAGCCTAGAGGACCATTCCTAGCCCTCACCCCTCTCCTGTGTGAGCTGTCAGTCTAGCCAGAGCAAATACTTACAATCACCTGCTGTTCTATGCTAGCTCATGCTTCTGGGCCTTCACAGATGCCTTCACCTAGGAAGCTGGGCTTCTACCTAGACTCATTGGATCCACTCAGGTTTTCTGGTCAGCTGGCCATCAATATCCACTGGCAAGTGACCAGGACAAGCATCCTCAAGCCTCCCCCTATTAAATAAGTGGACTTGCTCAAGATGGATTAGAATTCTATAGTGCACAAGCATGCTCAGGTCTCTGTTGGTTCCATATCTGCTCTTGTCCATTAGCCAAAGTGAGTCACATGGCTAACACCAGGTTAGATCTGGGAAGGAACTGCAAAAGCAATGGGTTCCCAGGGGATCATACATGGAAACATCTAGCTCTCACCTTCTCCATGTTAATTGGGTCATCCATCCATTCATTCTACAGACTTTAGGAAACACCTGCTATATAAGCCAAGTTAGGTGCTGAGAATGCAGAGAATTTTTCAGTCCTTGGAATTTGTGTTCTAAGTCACTCAAAGACCTGCACACTCAGTAAAAGGACTTACAGAGGTTTCATGAGGCAGAATGGGCCCATCTGTCTGCATTATTCACCACTGATACAGAAATTGCTACCTGGTTACTCAATATTTGCCTCTCAACAGCCTCTTCCTCAGAATAACCAACATAAAACACATGGGAGGAAGAACAGAAGGATCAAAATCTGAAGTTGGGAAGGGCAGAAGTGTGGGATTTCCTGAACACACACACACACACACACACACACACACACACACACACACACACAACGAAAGGACTAGGAGTGACGCTCAAATAACAGTGTTTATTGAGCAAGCAAAAGGCCTTGAGTTTACTCTCCAGTAATGAAAAGAGAGAGGGAGGGAGGAAGGGACGAAGGGAGGGAAAGAGGGGAGGAGGGAAGGAAGGAAGGAAGGAAGGAAGACACAGGCAAGAAGACAGGCAGGAAGGGAGGAAAGGAGGAAGGATAAAAAGGAAGGAAATGTAATGTTTGGTCACATATATTTGGAAAATCATAATTAAAAAATGGCTACATTTCTTAACATGTAGTTCAAGAACGTGGCCATGTATTGACAGCATTTCCAGTAAGTAAACCTTTGTTTGACAGGTTGCTTACAGGTAAGAGTAGTTAGCATTTTAATTCTCAATCCCCAAGTGGGCCATTTGTCTGTAGGAATAAATAGCTGCTTGTAACTTCAAATTCATACTTGAAAAACCTTTACATACACCAAAACTCCAAATACAAGTCTTTGTTAGAAACCACTACCTAAAGCTTCCATATTACAGATGCTTATTTTTTCTCTAGGACCAGGGCAGATTGTATGGGGAGCCTGGTCTTCCATAAAGGGGGCCGGGGTGGGGACTAGAGTTGAGCTTTATTTTCTCACAAAAGACACAATGCAAAGCACATCTGTGAATACTGCATAATTTGTTATGTTCTACAAAGAGGTGGGTTTTTGTTATACACATACCATAGCTATTTGGTACTGTTTCACCAACAATCTCTATTCAGGTCCAGAAAAGAAATTGCCCTCCAAAGAATGAAAGGATAGTACATTTTTTTTTCCTTTAAAAATTCGATACAGATTATCACTTCAAAATGCAGGAAGGAATTTTACAAGTGACGGTGTGCTGATTAGCTTTCCAGTGGACATCCAGTCCTTTATGAAACACATACTAGCTGTGGTCAACTGTGACCAATGTGTTTTATTACTCTCCTGAAGAGTTGAACTGAGATTGCCCATCTAATGTAATTGAGAAATGTTGGGTGAACTTGAACTGTTTCATGGACATGAATGACCAGAGAATTTATTTCAGAGGCAGACATGAAAGCTGAATATGGTAACTATCTCTTTGATCGTTTGGTACAGTTAATTCCTTATTCATTAGCTTGTCTTTCATATTTTTTTTCTTATTAACTCTTTCTGATGATCACATGAGCAACCTCAATGGGAAAAAGCCCCCCTCCAAAAAAAAAGTTTCTGTACAATATTACCAAAAACAGCAAATTTACTAATTGGCTTATTGGTAAACTATTCACAAGTGTTTTTCTACAATCAACTACTTAAAAAGAGAGATCTATATTCAAATAAAGGAATTTAATAGTAATTAAACTGTGAAAAACAAATACATTCATTGTTATTTTGTGTACTACCCCTGAAATTAAATATTTAAATATTGTCTTCTGATTTTACTACTTAAGAAAAAAAGCATTGTGAAATTAATGGTTATTCAGTAAACAGTCTTCTTTTTTTATGCTGGTAAACAGGAAGATGTAGGCTCCTATTGGTTATGTTTCTATGTAACATTTGTGTTAGCTTTCACAATACTGTGGTATACCAAATGGCATCTAGTGACAGTGTTTATCCCTTAGATGTCTGCTACTATTTAAGAGGAATTATGCTTGTTCCCAGTGACAGATTCTAAGGTATTATTTGGACATATATCTACATATATATGGACATATATATGTCTTTTTTTAAACTACATTCAACTATTACCTCTTTGAAATTATTCACAGAAACAAAATAACAAAATCACACTCCATCCTACTAGTGACTCTTTAAATGGATTTTTTTCATTCATTGCAACTTTGTCATTAAAACAGAAAGGGCTTTTGGTGGTGTCCATACAAGCATAATAAATTGTATATGTTTGTGATACTGAATGACTCTTGTCCATATGCTGCATGGCAAAGCTACATGAATGAGGCATTTACGAAATCAGACCCACCACATTAAACAGAAAAACAATCTTTATTCATGGTAACTTATCAGTTTCAATTAATCAACCTTAACAATGGAAATTCTGAAGTGTTCAAGTAACTTGAAAGCAATAGGTCATCTCCAGGGCAGCCATGTTGTGTCTTTGTGTCTATGGTCTCAAAAAAAAAAAGCAACACATCTCCAATAAATATACATACAAATACATACATGCATGTGTACATAGATCCACAGACAGACAGTTACAGCTACTGTATATCATGCCAACAAAAATATATGTGGATTGTGTATGATCATTATCATCTCAAATATCATTGCTTCCCTCCAAGTATTACTTTTTGAGCTCTGCAAGTTTAAACAAAAGGAAAGACATTTCCATTGGATGACCATCCTTTCAGTGTCTCTGCTATGTGAATAGCATTGTTTACACCATTCCAATGGTTTTGAAAAGGGGTAACCATTGGTTTGATTTGGTTACACGGTTTAGCAAAGAGCTCCCTCCCACTGCCTCAGGGTCTGTGAAAGGTCTGTGACCTGTTTAGAACTGCCAAGTGAAATGTCATGTCGCCCCTCCCAAATGGGAGTATCTGCATTCATTTGATCAGTATAAAAAATGATTGGGGATGGGGAGATTAGTGCTTTTGAATTGCAATTTATAGCAGTTTACAGAAATGCACATTGTTGGAAAAGAAAACATGGAAGTGGTTCTTTCTAAATTGCATTACCTGTGAAATGTCATTAGTCTTTTAAGGATATTTACATCCTTTTTATTATTATTATTATTTGGGAGACTTACTTCTATGAAGGAAAATCAATTTTATTCCATCATTTCTATTTCGAACTTGTGTTTTGGTTCAAGTAGTCGTATTTATGGAAAATGAGTTATCTGGGATTTCAGGATTTCTATTTATGAATCCTCCGAGATAATCTTTACTAATGAGTTGCACCAGTAGAAGAATTACCCCCACACCCCAATTATCTTTCTGAGTAGAGGAGAGATTCACTGGATAGTAAATACTTTGCTGATTTCCAGCCGAAAGACTGAAATCTCCAGCATACTTAATTCTATGAATGCTTTCCATTATCCCTTTAACCTTTTGGTACTTCCTTGTAAGATGAATAATTTCAAAACTATGGCACCCATCCTGTGGAGTAGTTTCTGAAAAGGAAATGTCATTAATTTTCATTGTGTGTTAACAAAAGAAAAACATGAATTATAAGTTCAGGTAAGCTGTACAAACTCCTGGAGTCTTTGGTTGCAGTGAACAATACTCTTTACATTGTTTCCATGTCTTAATTTGAGACTGCAAATGCAACTGGTCATAACACGGAAGAAGTCTTTATGGACGAAAACTAACTAGGTGCCAGTGGCACATACCTATAATCCTAGCTACTCAGAAGGCTGAGATAGGAGAATTAAGATTCAAAGTAAGCTGGGCAGGAAAGTCCAGGAGACACTTCTCTTCAATTAACCACCAAAAAGCCAGAAGTGGAGTTATGACTCACGTGCTAGAGCGCTAGCCTTGAATGGAAAAAGCACCCAAGCCCTGAGTTCAAGCCCTCATACTAACACACACACACACACACCAAGAAGAAAAGTTACCTTGAGAAAGGCCCTGAAAGCCAGTGAACCAGCAAAAGAAAGGCTTTTCTTTTTGCAGAAAAAGACTTGACCCAGATAGACTCCTGAGCACTCCACTTTGAACCTGGCAGCTATTGAAAGGGGAGGTTGTCACGTTTTTATCTTGGTTCATGTTAAGCCTAGGAATGACAGCCAGGCGCTATGTGCTCCTCCTGCCTGGGCTGTACGCGTCCATGTTGACACCTACTCCTGTGACGAGAGGCTGAAAGCCTTTGTTGTCTTCTTCACGCTCTTGAATTCACTGGGATTAGCTCAAGGCCTTTGTTCGCCTTCAAAGTAGGAACATCATAACCAGTGTTGTTGCTTTCCTGTCTCAGACCCCCAGTGGTTCCCTCACTATTTCCCCACCAGGTAAATGACCCTCCCTACAGGTCAGAGAGCGCAGCTGGAGGGAGAGGGGATGGGCAGGATCTTCCCATTTTGGCCCATTCATAATTTTCTATCTCCTATAGCAGGGAGATTAAAACACAAGTGGACATTGAAGTCTTAGGTAAATTTCCTACTTCAATTCTTAGATCCAAACACAAGATAACCTTCTACATTAAAGAAATTTCTCTTCCAGTGACGCCTATTCTCAAAAGTTCATTAACTGGCTTTGTCCTGAGGCCTCAGATGGTTGGTATAGCCGGGGTGACAGGGAAACCAGCATCAGAGGGAAACCTGGCAGGTGTGAGTCATGCGGAAAGCTAAGGAAATTCGGAGTCCCTAACCTACCCCCGCCCCCCCATCCCATGACCTGTCTTCCTGGTGACTAAAGAGGTTGTCAGCTGACTGGACCAGGCATGGCAGAACCCATTTTTTTTTAATGGTGTAAAGTTTTACAGGGGTAGAGGCAGCGGAGTGGCTGGTAGCTAGTAAGTACAACCAAGTTCATGTCTGTTCACCTTTCCTCATTTTCAGGCAAGCAGTTTCCATCCCCAAAGCGGTCTTTAACTCAGGTCAACCCTTCAAATGAAAATGGCACAGATGAAAACTGACCTGCGCATCAGAAGACCTGTCCTCTCCCACCTGCCTGGCTCAAGGCTTATTACCCTGGCAAGGGATCTTATCGCCAAGTCATTTTTTTTTTATAAATAGACTTTGGTTTTTATAACATGAGCATTGCACTTCAATAGAATGCACCATTTGCACTATGCTGGTAACTGGGTATGCTGGGCACACAGACCCTAAAGGGTCATCAAATCTGTTCAGCTCCTAAGAGTGGGAAAATATGGCCTTCAATTAAAAAGTTTGGGAAATGAACGTACTTGATTCTTTATTCAATCTCTCAACACAAAGTCCAACTGACTCGCTGCCGCCTTACTGGTCAACTGACTCAGTGAGGGGTTTTTGTATTGCCTTTGGGGAAGTTCACCCTGCTCTCTCACCCGCCCAGCACTACCCAAAGGCAGTAAACAATTCTTTAGTAAGGTGGGAAACACTTTGGAGTTTCACTTCTCGGTAAGACCCACGTCTAATCCTTGGTCCCCAAAGCCAGGTACCATTTATTGAGCTGGCAGGTGGCTTCCCCCCTCCCCCCCTCCCCCTGTGCGTAATGCTCATCTAGGTCCTTCCTTGTTGCCCTCGCTCTAAGTTGCGGCCCCTTCTGTGTGAGTAGCTACAGCCTAAAGTAGAAATTACTAATTTCTAAGGCTATTTATTAAGTCTCAAGAAATGGATTTGTGGTAGCTGTCCCATAAAGCTGACAATCTTGGGCCCAAAAGAAAGCTGGGGAAGCGATTTATTTGTGCGTAAAAGGACCACGATTTAATTGGAGAGAGACATGTTATTTTGAGGGCGAGGACATGGGGTGGCATAGCACCGTGGAGCATTATTCCAGCTTCATCTACTGTGCACTATATGCCACCGCCTCCAAAGGAGGGTTGCCCTAGAAACTTGTTTTAAATCTGCTGCTATATATCAACACCTTGTTTTAGCAGTCCTTGGCTGAATTACAGTTACACAGTTTGGCGCTTCTTTCAAATTTCCTCCCATCAGTTTGGCTAAAGAAAGGAATTTTTCTCCTTTAGAAATGAATTGGCTTAATTAGTAAGTAGATTAATGGCAATTGCTGGTGTGTTGGTTTCCAGCAGAGTTTCACCAGAGAGGGTTAATCGGAGTCAGGTCTGGAATCTTTCCCAGAACTGGCTGCCAGCCATTTCCATCAACCAATCAACCCTACAAGAAATGAAGGAAATCAAATAAAATTTATATTCTCAGTGTCATTATCCTGGCCCTGAATTCCTTGGAAGCAATCTTCAGGTTGGGGGCAGGACAGATTGTTTCAATTTCAGAATTTTAACCAGAAAGGGGGACTTTTGAGATTTATCTAGGTACCTAAACAGAACTTCAAATGGCACAATAAGTGTCTCCAAAGATACTTATTGGGTACAATTGAAAACGCTGAGGCTCTCAGTCTATTTCAGGTTTAGAGAACTTGCTTACACACTTCCCAAGGCCCTCCCTAAGTTTTGCTGTATTTTTTTTTGCATCCTTTTCACTTATTTTTTTCCATAGAGATAAAAAATGCATTCATAGTTTAACCTGCAGCTGCATTAGTCTTGCAAAAAAAAAAATCCCTGCTGAGAAATGCATATAATAGAAAAAACAGATCCTCTGGACAGCAGTGTAATTAATGCCAGAAAGGGCTGAGGCCGGGTTTCATAGTTTGTCTTTTGAGGATATCAAGACGAGACCTGGTGAAAAATGACGCATGCTTTAGCATTTCAGAAAGCTGGCAATTGGCAGCGCTTTCCCTTTTTTCTTTGACTTTCTGCTGTGGAACAAAGAGGCCGGCAGAACTAGCTAGGTTGTAATGAGTTCTATGTCCCTAGCACATTAAGTGCATCATGGAAACATATTGTATCGAAATAGTTTGGAGGAGAATACCGGGGAGGAAAGAGAATGGGTGCTTTGATCAGCTCCCTGGGGTCCTGAGCGCGCACAGACTGACTTGCAAGGAGTTATTCAGCTCTAGCTAGACACACTTGCAGCACCATTCAAAGAAATTTGCATATCTGTAATTTATCACATTGGTCCCCCTGAACATTAATGCAAGGTAAATAAAAGTTAGTTGAATTAAAAAAAAAATCAATCATCACAGATATAGAGGAAATTGTGAAGCCAGCTTGGCTATTGAAGTAAAACAAGAATAAATAGCTTCATAAACATAATTTTGAAAGTAACTTTATTTTCTAAAGTGTTCACAGAGCAACAGGTTGTACTCTGACCAAAAAAGGAAAGAAAGAAAGAGAGTAGACACAATTTCCTTGCCTTTTCTACTTTAGAGGAACGGGTGTGTAACTAGAATAAAGTGAGAAAGTTGAATATGACAGGTTGAGAAAAATTAGCACACACTTTCAGGAATGATGAAAGATGGCTTAAAAAAATACTCTTTGGGAATCTGTAAGTGGTAAGGTTAAATCTCATTTCTGATTTCATTGCTAAGCCCTGGTTGCTAAATTTAACTTTAAAAGGATGAACTGTCCAGAGACTTGAGTGAGTAGGAAAGCTTGCTTTCAAATGCCCCCATGAGAACAAGCAAAATTTTAACAGGCAGGCATTGTTCTGACTTTTTAAACAACCCAGTTAAACAGCAAACAAGAATCTTCAACTTGACCTTGGAAAAGGCTGTGTGTCTGCAGATAATCTATCAAACAACTCGGGATGACAATGATATATTTCAAAGTATTGTCAGATGAAAAGATTGATAAATTTGCTGCCCCAAAGAGGGAACTTTGGAAACAGGCATCAGGCAATTTAGCTCACCAACTCCGCCTCCTCCTCCTCCGTCCTCAGAGCCCCATGCTCACCCCCTCCCAGCCACCCACTCCCAGCCGGCCTTGGGGCCAACTCTAGAGAACCAGTAAATCAGCACTGTAATATTTCTTAAGGAGCACAGAAAAGCTGTGAACAGTACTCCTCATATTAAACGCAATATTTCTTTGCTTTCGTGGGGAACAAAAGTCATAGCAAGACGTCTTTATGG